>NC_069509.1:29093822-29412864 GCF_027579735.1 Bombina bombina
GTATTGGAATGTGGTTTCTGTGGATGGTTTGTGGTTGATTACACTTATCACATCTAGTTATGTGTAGCTGGTGAATTTGGTCTGTATATTTTGCTGGGAAGGTGCCGTTCCGTCACTTTTTATAAAAAAAGTGTATTAAAGGCCGGAACAGATATCATAATGTGGTTTCTGTGGATGGTTTGTGGCTGATTACACTTATAACATTTAGTTATGTGTGACTGGTGAATTTGGTGTATCTGGTTTGCTGGTAAAGTACCGTTCCGTCACTTTTCATGAAAAAGCGTTTTACAGGCCGGAACGGGTATTGGAACGTGGTTTCTGTGGATGGTTTGTGGTTGATTACACTTATCACATCTAGTTATGTGTGGCTGGTGAATTTGGTCTGCATATTTTGCTGGGAAGGTGCCGTTCCATCACTTTTTATAAAAAAAAAGTGTATTAAAGGCCGGAACAGATATCATAATGTGGTTTCTGTGGATGGTTTGTGGCTGATTACACTTATAACATTTAGTTATGTGTGACTGATGAATTTGGTGTATCTGGTTTGCTGGTAAAGTGCCGTTCTGTCACTGTTCATGAAAAAGCGTTTTACAGGCCAGAACGGGTATTGGAACGTGGTTTCTGTGGATGGTTTGTGGTTGATTACACTTATCACATCTAGTTATGTGTGGCTGGTGAATTTGGTCTGTATATTTTGCTGGGAAGGTGCCGTTCCGTCACTTTTTATAAAAAAGTGTATTAAAGGCCGGAACAGATATCATAATGTGGTTTCTGTGGATGGTTTGTGGCTGATTACACTTATAACATTTAGTCATGTGTGACTGGTGAATTTGGTGTATCTGGTTTGCTGGTAAGGTGCCGTTCCGTCACTTTTCATGAAAAAGCATTTTACAGGCCGGAACGGGTATTGGAACGTGGTTTCTGTGGATGGTTTGTGGTTGATTACACTTATCACATCTAGTTATGTGTGGCTGGTGAATTTGGTCTGTATATTTTGCTGGGAAGGTGCCGTTCCGTCACTTTTCTATCAAAAGTGTTTTAAAGGCTGGAACAGATATCATAATGTTGTGGTTTCTGTGGATGGTTTGTGGCTGATTACACTTATAACATTTAGTTATGTGTGACTGATGAATTTGGTGTATCTGGTTTGCTGGTAAAGTGCCGTTCCGTCACTGTTCATGAAAAAGCGTTTTTCAGGCCAGAACGGGTATTGGAACGTGGTTTCTGTGGATGGTTTGTGGTTGATTACACTTATCACATCTAGTTATGTGTGGCTGGTGAATTTGGTCTGTATATTTTGCTGGGAAGGTGCCGTTCCGTCACTTTTTATAAAAAAGTGTATTAAAGGCCGGAACAGATATCATAATGTGGTTTCTGTGGATGGTTTGTGGCTGATTACACTTATAACATTTAGTCATGTGTGACTGGTGAATTTGGTGTATCTGGTTTGCTGGTAAGGTGCCGTTCCGTCACTTTTCATGAAAAAGCATTTTACAGGCCGGAACGGGTATTGGAACGTGGTTTCTGTGGATGGTTTGTGGTTGATTACACTTATCACATCTAGTTATGTGTGGCTGGTGAATTTGGTCTGTATATTTTGCTGGGAAGGTGCCGTTCCGTCACTTTTTATAAAAAAAAGTGTATTAAAGGCTGGAACAGATATCATAATGTGGTTTCTGTGGATGGTTTGTGGCTGATTACACTTATAACATTTAGTCATGTGTGACTGGTGAATTTGGTGTATCTTGTTTGCTGGTAAGGTGCCGTTCCGTCACTTTTCATTAAAAAGCATTTTACAGGCCGGAACGGGTATTGGAACGTGGTTTCTGTGGATGGTTTGTGGTTGATTACATTTATCACATTTAGTTATGTGTGGCTAGTGAATTTGGTCTGTATATTTTGCTGGGAAGAAGCCATTCCGTCACTTTTTATAAAAAAGTGTATTAAAGGCCGGAACAGATAATATAATGTGGTTTCTGTGGATGGTTTGTGGCTGATTACACTTATTACATTTAGTCACATGTGACTTGTGAATTTGGTGTATCTGGTTTTCTGGGAAGGTGCTGTTCCGGGCTGTTATGTTTGGTTCCGGACACTATTTTGGTAGTTAAAGGGTTAATTAATTATTATATCACAAATATTCTTGTTCCTAAAATTGTTCTCAAGAGTCTCTAACACATCCCATTATATTTTAAATCAATTTCCTACATAAAAGGCCTGTTCCAGCCTGTTCCGTTCCGGCTTTTACACCGTTCCCTTTTATAGGCCTACAAAACACTCCCCTAGTAGGCTACCAATCAGGGTGAACCGTGGGCAAAAAGCACAGACATGTGCAATTAATACTATGCTGATTATGAAATGTGTAAATAAAGTGAAGTGCAAACATTATGATAATATATCAATGAAATTGTGTTAAGACTTGATCATGGTGAATATACATAACCCCCTATAAGCACAAACTATGATCATGATCGTAATGACAATAAGATTACACCGGCCGCATCAAACATATGTAAAAGACAACAGAAGCCCTCATTGGTGTAGAAGAATCACGCCTCTATTGCGGATTGGCAGGTTCAATATGCATACACCCCCATGCTAACCCGTATGTAAACAAAAACGGATAAAGCCACTGTGTTATCCCCAACTAACATAAGAAACGGGAATGATCTCAAGGTGAGAGGCCAACTGGCTCCACAAATAAATAACCGATATCCTCTGTGGTTAACGGCACGATCGCAGATCCAAACGTCACTCACGCCCCTCTACTGACAGAGTAAACAGACTATATTGCTCATTGGGCCAGGCTCGTCATACCCCTCGATTTTATTGGCCAGGAGCGTTACACATCAAGAGACAGCAGCCTCACAACACGGAATGAACAGAATGAGTGCTGACAGATTATACCATAAATACCCATCAGAGTCAAAGTAATATTGTACTTGCGTTGCACAACGTGCTTAATCTAACCACATCAATCACATCCAATGTATAACTGACACTAAATCATAATACTCATAATCCAGAGAACACTCATAAGGACATCCTAATCTACCATCTATAGCACATCACACATGTCTAAATTTATTTCTACGAATACCCGTGTGTGTTCACGATCGTACTGATAAAAATACTCAGACCACCTCAAACATATGTGAAAAACAACAAACACACTTATTGGTCTAAACAGATACCGCCTCTACTGCGGATTGGAAGTTGCAGTATGTGTACATCCCCATGGCAACTCGTATGTCAACGCTGCGTAAATGCAAAAAAAGCTTGTCGCACCACTCAATTTGATTGGCCAAGTGCGTAATATTACAGAAAATAACCACCTTACATCACGAGCCTGAGTAAACAGACGAATAAGGCTGTACTGCAAGTCGCATACACACCGCAAACACAGCAAACCAAAACCAAACAGAATATGGGCTGGCAAACTACAGTATACCTAATCCCCAGAATAAGAGCAATATGGTACTCACAGAGCACAACATACTCAATATAACACCACCGATCTCAACAATTGTGCAACTATCAAAGTATCATAATTCTCCTAATTTTGATAACAACGCAACATCCTAGCAAAATCCGCAATAGAGGCGTGATTCTTCTACACCAATGAGGGCTTCTGTTGTCTTTTACATATGTTTGATGCGGCCGGTGTAATCTTATTGTCATTACGATCGTGATCATAGTTTGTGCTTATAGGGGGTTATGTATATTCACCATGATCAAGTCTTAACACAATTTCATTGATATATTATCATAATGTTTGCACTTCACTTTATTTACACATTTCATAATCGGTCCCGAAACGTCACAAATAAAGTTTGGATTTATATATATATATATATACACACACACACATATATATATACTGTGTATATATATAGATAGATAGATAATAGATAGATAGATAGATAGATAGATAGATAGATAATAGATAGATAAGGTAGATAGATAAGGTAGATAGATAAGATAGATAGATAGATAGATAGATAGATAGATAGATAGATAGATAGATAGATAGATGATAGATAGATAGCTAGATAAGGCAGATAGATAAGGTAGATAGATAGATAGATGATTGATAGATAAATAAATAAGGTTGATTAATAGATAGATAGATGATAGATAGATAGATAGATAGATAGATAGATAGATAGATAGATAAGGTAGATAGATAGATAAAGAAATACATAAGGTAGATAGATAGATAGATAGATAGATAGATAGATAGATAGATAGATAGATAGATAGATAGATAGATAGATGATAGATAAATAAATAAGGTTGATTAATAGATAGATAGATGATAGATAGATAGATAGATAGATAGATAGATAGATAGATAGATAGATAGATAGATAGATAGATAGATAAGGTAGATAGATAGATAAAGAAATACATAAGGTAGATAGATAGATAGATAGATAGATAGATAGATAGATAGATAGATAGATAGATAGATAGATAGATAGATGATAGATAGATAGCTAGATAAGGCAGATAGATAAGATAGATAGATAGATAGATAGATAGATAGATAGATAGATAGATAGATAGATAGATAGATAGATAGATAGATAGATAGATAGATAGATGATAGATAAATAAATAAGGTTGATTAATAGATAGATAGATGATAGATAGATAGATAGATAGATAGATAGATAGATAGATAGATAAGGTAGATAGATAGATAAAGAAATAAATAAGGTAGATAGAAAGAAAGATGATGATAGATAGATAGATAGATAGATAGATAGGTAGATAGATAGATAGATGATAGATAGATAGATAGATAGATAGATAGATAGATAGATAGATAGATAGATAGATAGATAGATAAAGGTAGATAGATAGATAAAGAAATAAATAAGGTAGATAGATAGAAGATAGAAAGATAGATAGATAGATAGATGATAGATAGATAGATAAGGTAGATAGATAGATAAAGAAATACATAAGGTAGATAGATAGATAGATAGATAGATAGATAGATAGATAGATAGATAGATAGATAGATAGATAGATAGATAGATAGATAGATAGATAGATGATAGGCATGCAGACAAACATAGGTACACACAAACATATAAAGAGGAGGATTTTGGTGTAAGCCAACTAAGGGAATGATTCTCTAAGGGTCTCTGGGCTAGTGAGATTCTATAAGAATGCTGCCACTCCTTTTTCCCTGGGGAATTGTATAAAGCCACTTTTTACAAAAAAAACAGGGCGGTGTCTCGCTAAACGGCTGCATTTGCATACCTTGTTACATTTGGAATGAATGTATCTCCTTCCCATACAAAAATGCAGGAGAATGGGAAGGAGATACATTCATTCCAAATGTGCACAGATAAATTTGTAATTTAAAAATCATAGAAAACCAATAATTGAACCATTCACATAAAAAATACGCCGGAAAAAAATGTATTGTTAAGGTGCATCAAAAGTCGTAACAAGATTCTTCACCAAAAATCGTATATTAATGTGAAAAATGTAATATTTAAATGCAAATCACACAGGAATAAAATTGGATGTATTCTCTACCATCATGTATGAAATTGTCTCTCTAATCCCAGCGTAATTTTCGCACTGAAGATCAGTTTTTTCTCGACAGTTAGAAGGTGTCGAGCTTTTCTCAAAATACTTATAACCCTAATAGAAAACCACATGCATACGAAAATAGAACTGATTGCAAGATGCTATACGCAGAAAGCAGCGTTATGTGATTTATATTGGCTACAGGATTTAGTGTCAGATTAAAAGTAAAGCGTTATTTAATGCCCCTGCTCGAGCGCTACCTCCACTAGAAGTGCGCTTTTTGAGTGCGTTGGATAGCACTCGTATCACAAGCTTAAAGGGACACTGAACCCAAAATGTTTCTTTTATGATTCAGATAGAGCAGCAATTTTAAGCAACTTTCTAATTTACTCTTATTATCAATTTTCTTCATTCTCTTGCTATCTTTATTTTAAATGCAAGAATGTAAGTTTAGATGCCGGACCATTTTTGGTGAACAACCTGGGTTGTTCTTGCTGATTGGTGGATAAATTCATCCACCAATAAACAAGTGCTGTCCATGGGTCTGAACCAAAAAATAACTTAGATTATTCTTTTTCAAATAAAGATAGCAAGAGAACGAAGAAAAATTGATAATAGTAGTAAATTAGAAAGTTCCTTAAAATTGCATGCTCTATCTGAATCACGAAAGAAAAAATGTGGGTTCAGTGTCCCTTTAAAGTAAATAGTTTTTGCTTGCGCACTAACCAGACGTGTGTAAAAGCCAAACTTAGAATATCACAGGCGCGATAACCTATTCACCCATAGAAGTCAATGAAGCAAGAAAAAGTTTAACACCCTACTCGTCCGCAAACCCGATCGCATATTCTCAAGTGCTCTAACACGACATGAAAATATTAACATTTCACATTCCAATGTTCTGCACATAGCATAACATGTTTTATTTAATCTTTCTATATACTGTATATACTGTATATATATATATATATATATATATATATATACATATATATATATATATAAATCTATTTATAAATACATAGAACATATTCTGCTATGTGCTGAACATTGGAATGTGAAATATTAATACAGTAAATACATAGTATAACAAAATATTTTTAAGTACTTAACAGCCCACTTGACATACACCTTACGCGTTTTGAAGTTTTAAAATAACTTCTTCATCAGAGGAAAGTAGCTCCTATGTTTTATATATTAATTTTATTACAAACCTGGGTGTCTAGTGAGGGTCTCATGTTCCCTCTGGTCTCTATATGAGGCAAATATGAGCTAAAAGTGATTTTTCTCCAGGCCGTCACATTTCTTATCATTGTACCTTAGTGCAATAGTGAATGATTCCATTTAATGCAATGCATTTCTACTCTTCCTCTGTCTACAGGTAGCTGTCTTTGTCATGGACACTGAGGGCTCACAGGACATTGAGACAGACAGGGAAACCTGCATTAAACTATCTACATTGTCCATGCTACTAAGTTCCCATTTGGTAAGAAGGATCCATTTAGATTTATCACAAACCTTAGTAGACCCTGAGTTTAGGCTTAGAGAATCTATTCATCTGATGTGGTGACTAACGGTAATCGTATAAACACTCAGAATAACACATTTTTGGATCTTCTAGATCTTCAATGTGTCAAAGGACCTAAAGGAGTCAGATTATGATTATTTGGAGGTAAGAACTACAGGGTTCAAGGTTCTATTGTCTTTAAGGCCTATGGACCTCAATGCCATTTAACTAATATGGCCTGTGCTTACAGATGTTCCTGAATGTGGCAGAGAAGTTTGGAATACAACGACACTTGAAGGTAAGTCTTTAAGCTGGAACCTACTGTTACGGACAGCCGCATGTTGTGTTTCAAGACTGGCATCCAGGAAGAACTGGGAGCTTTGCTATTGACAGTTACAGGGGGATGCACACACATATTATACATGCACACACATATATATACACACACACACATAAATATATACACACACACACATAAATATATACACACATACATAAATATATATACACACACATAAATATATATACACACACACACACATAAATATATATACACACACACACACAAATATACACACACACACACAAATATATATACACACACATTTAAATATGGTTTAGATACATTTCTGGCTAGAAACAAAATTCATTGATATGATTGCTTCTATTAAATGGGTCACCTTTTACTGGGATTAATTTAAGCTCATATGGATCGATTTTGTAAGTATATTAGATTTGTATAGGTTGAACACACACACACATATACACACACACACACAATTTTTTATATATACAGTAAATACACACACACTAAACACTAAAATTTCCAATGATTCACAGACTTGTGTTTTTCTCTAGTTTTTCTCTTTCCCTGAACAATGACCATTTGCAAAGAAACACCTAAATTACAAGTTATGCGCTATACCCGATGCGTAAATAACACAAAAAAAAATTAGCGCTACCGCACTCTCCATATTTTCCCCCAAAGACATCAATAAGGAACAAATGTTAAAAAAAATCTAACACCTGCGGCTGCTGAATGGCGATTGCTATAACACAATCCCCATTGATGTTTTTTTTGTTTTTATGGGCAACAAAAGAGCTTAATGCCCTTTTAAGGGCAATGTCCATACAAATGCCCTTTTCAGGGCAATGGGTAGATTAGGATTTTTTAGATTTAGTTTTTTTATTTGGGGGGGGTTGGATGGGTGGGTGGGTTGTAATGTTAGGGGGTAATTTGTATTTTTTGAGTAAAAGACTCAAGCTGATCGCTTTAGGGCAATGCCCTACAAAAGGCCCTTTTAAGGGCTATTGGTAGTTTAGTATTAGATTAGGGGATGTTTTTATTTTGGGGGGCTTTTTTGTTTTTATAGGGGTATTATAATTTTTTTATGTTGGATAATTTTGTTTATTATTTTCAGTACTTAGATTTTTTTATTTTTCAGAATTGTAGACAGATTTTTTTTCGTAGTGTTAGTTTTTTTTAATTTTCTTATTTAGGTTTTTTATTTTTTGTATATTTTATTTTTTGTAAATTGTAATGTAAATTGTAATGTTTACTTATAGTGTAAGCTTAGGTTTTTTTAATTTCACAGGTAAGTTTTTATTTATTTTAAGGTAGTTATATTGTAGGTTTAATTTAAAGTTAGGGGGTGTTAGGTTTAGGATTAAATAGTTTAATTTAGTTTGTGGCGATGAGGGGCGGTGGTGGTTTAGGGGTTAATAGTTTTATTTAGGTGTTAGCGATGTGGGTGTTTGGCGATTTAGGGGTTAATAGGTTTAGGTTAGTATTTGTGATGCGGGGGTGGCGGTTTAGGGGTTAATACTTTAATTAAGTGTTGGAGATTTGGGGGCGGCAGATTAGGGGTTAATAGGTTTATTTAGTGTTGGCGATGTGGGTGGGTGGCGGATTATGGGTTAATAGGTTTATTATAGTATTTGGGATGCAGGGGGTGGCGGTTTAGGGGTTGATAGGTAGTTTATGGGTGTTAGTGTACTTTGTAACATATTTGTTATGAGTTTTGTGAAACATTTTTGTTTAGCAAAATCTATAACTACTGGTCTTTTTTAGCGGAATGGATCGTGTCGGTTTAAGCTATAACACTAGCCTAATAGCCGGACCGCACAACCTGTAATACTGATGAGCTGGAAATTCCACACTCAAAAGCCATTTTTTTGAGTGCGGAATGGAGAGTTGCAGTACAGGCTAAAACGCTAGCGGTATAGTCGTACCGCCGCCACTTGTAATACTGGTGAACCTCCATTCCGCTCGAAAAGGCCAATTTTTCAACGGTATAGATGTACCGCAAAACTTGTAATTTAGGTGAAAGTTAGATACTAAATAGTGCTAGATCCACAACTCTCACAGAGGGGAGGGGTTATCAGGAGGAAAGGCATGAGATCGGCCTCTAACATACTCCCTCTCTGGCACTATGTGCAGGACCCAACCTTCTCTTAAAGGGACACTGAACCCAATTTTTTTATTTTGTGATTCAGATAGAGCAGCAATTTTAAGCAACTTTCTAATTTACTCATCAATTTTTCTTCATTCTCTTTGTATCTTTATTTGAAAAAGCAGGAATGTAAAGCTTAGGAGCCGGCCCTGCTTTGGTTCAGCACCTGGGTAGCGCTTGCTGACTGGTGGCTACATTTAGCCACCAATAAGCAAGAATAACCCAGGTTCTGACCCAAAAATGGCTCGGCTCCTAAGCTTTACATTCCTGCTTTTAAAAAAGGTTTGCAAGAGAATGAAGAAAAGTTGATAATAGTAGTAAATTAGAAAGTTGTTTAACATTTTTGCTCTATCTGAATCATGAAAGAAAAACATTTGGGTTCAGTGTCCCTTTAAGGTGGCGCAAGGTCTGACCTCCTGATACTTTCACAAGGAAAAGTACATTTTTTGGTGATGAAACAAGGCTGTGTAACCATACACTCTAAAGAGCAAGATTTATTAAGCGCTATCAGAATTCTCCTCTTTATTCTCCTATTAGTTCGCCTCAGCACGCCTTTGGAGAAGCACATCTGTGCACCCAAATTTATCAAAGAAATGGTCGTTTTGCACTTTTCAAAAGGCGACTTCAGGCGAACTAGTGATACATTTCTCCTGCCGAATTAGTAGACGTGCCTAACTATCACTTGAATAAACGCTAATTCTGTATAAATCTTGTTTGCTGAAATACCAATATAAATAAATCATGGTATTTACTTTTTGCATTTATAAAAGGGAGCAAAAAATAAGCTAAAAATAAAGTGGTTAAACAAAACAGTGTAAGAAAGTCCAGCTCATGAATCCACATAAATCTGTTCTTCTTGAAAGAGTGTTACGTCTTTATGACAAGCTTATTGGATACCAGAACCTCATGATGTGCACACAACACAAGCCCCAAAGAACTGATTTCTAATGCTGTTCTCCACAGAACTTATGGAGAACTTCAGTGCACGCATTTGTAGGAGAACTTAAAGTTCTCTATAGGTGCAAAAAAATGATAAATAAATTAACTAGTCGATTTGATAAAGCGTGCTGTCGAAAATACGGCTTTTTGGATCTAATTTTACCATTTTTTTTTGGCGCTTCTGTTTGTCTAGGCAAACACAAACCTGCCCAATTTTAGTTGCATTGTTAAATGATAAATAAGGGCATTAATTATCAAGCGTATATTTAGATGCAAATTTAAGAGAACATTAATGATAAATCTTGCTCTAAGAGGCAGGCTAATATTCCTGCGCTTTCTTGCTCAGCAGCATATGTCACATAATCGCACGGGAATTTGGATGTGCGGCTGCAGCAGGGAGTGCAGTTTGATATAAAAAAGTACCTTTTTGCTTATTATGAACAGCTCAGCTTTCCTAAATAATAAGATTCCTAACAATTCACCTAGAAATGTGCGCTAAACCGGGTGAGTAAAGAACGCAAAAAATGAGCGTTATCGCACTTTCCATAGCGCTGCCATTATGAGTTACTGAAAAACCTTCTCTTGTTGTGCGGTATGGTGCGTTAAGCTTCATACCACACAAAAGCCAAGGGCTGAGTTTACGTGCTCGTGCACGCTTTCCCCCATAGACATCAATGGGGAGAAAGAGTTAGAAAAAAACTAACACCAGCGATCGCGGAATGGTGATCACCTTAACCCAACCTCATTGATGTCTATGGGGGAAAAGAAACTTACATTTAAACCTAACACCCTAACATAAACCCCGAGTCTAGACACCCCTAATCCACTGCCCTTGACATCGCTGACACTAAATAAAATAATTAACCCCTAAACTGCCGCCCTCCAACATCACGACACTAAATAAAATGATTAACCCCTAATCCACCACCCCGACATCGCCGACACTAAATAAAATGATTAACCCCTAAAAAGACGGCCCCAACATCGGTATTAATAAACTAAACCTATTAATCCCTAAACCCCAGACCCCCCACATTGGTACTAATAAACTAAACCTATTAACCCCTAAACCACCGACCCCCCATATCGATACTAATAAAATAAACCTATTAACCCCTAAACCTCAGGCCCACCACATCGGTACTAATAAACTAAGCCAATTAACGCCTAAACCATCGCCCCCCCCCCCCCACATTGCAACACACTAAATTAAACTATTAACCCCTAAACCTAACACCCCCCTAACTTTAAATTAAAAGTACAATTTAACTATCTTAAAATAAATAAAAACTTACCTGTGAAATAAAAAAAACTAAGATTAAACTATACATTAAACTAACATAACTATTCTAATAAAATAAAACTACAAATTAAAAATCCTAAATTACGTGATTAAAAAAAACTAACTAACCGGAGAGCATGGTGGTACAGCCTAGCTCTGACAGGATCAGAGATGCAGGGGAATTACATTTCCAGCATCTCTGTGACTTGGGCACATTGTAATCTTTAGCTGATGAAAGTACAAATGATGTTGCCTTTACTGAACATAGCATACGTACCTCGAAGCTAAAAAAACAACTTCCACCTTCTATCCCATACACAGTCGAGGTAATATAATTGAAAAATTTCATAAGAGGGTTGAGAGTGATCTCATAACTTTATATTATAAACAATCCATCAACAGACAAAATCTGACACACAAAGAGAAAGAGATACTTAAAGGGACAGTCTACACCAGAATTTTTATTGTTTGAAAAGATAGATAATCCCTTAATTATCCATTCCCCAGTTTTGCATAACCAACACAGTTATATTAATATACTTTTTACCACTGTGATTACCTTGTATCTAAGCCTCTGCAAACTGCCCCCTTATTTCAGTTCTTTTGACAGACATCCATTTTAGCCAATCAGAGCTTGCTCACTGGAACTCCACGTGCGTGAACACAGTGTTATCTATATGATAAACGTGAACTAACACCCTCTAGTGGTGAAAAACTGTCAAAATGCGAAATGAGAGAAGAGTCGGCCTTCAAGGGCTTAGAAATTAGCATATGAACCTCTTAGGTTTAGCTTTCAACTAAGAATACCAAGAGAACAAAGCAAAATTGGTGATAAAAGTAAATTGGAAAATTGTTTAAAATTACATTCTCTATCTGAATCAAGAAAGTTTATTTTGGATTAGACTGTCCCTTTAAAAGCCTATCACAGAATAAGAATCTGGTGATACGTGCTGCTGACAAGGGGAGCTCAGTGGTTGTTCAAAACAGGAATGATTTTATCAAAGAAGCACTGAGACAGCTATCAAACACACATGACTATAGAATCTTAAAGGGACACTGAACCCAATTTTTTTTCTTTCGTGATTCAGATAGAGCATGCAATTTTAAGCAACTTTCTAATTTACCCCTATTATCATTTTTTTTCGTTCTCTTGCTATCTTTATTTGAATGTATCCACCAATCAGCAAGAACAACCCAGGTGTTTCACCAAAATGGGCCGGCATCTAAACTTACATTATTGCTTTTCAAATAAAGATACCAAGAGAATGAAGAACATTCGCTAATAGGAGTAAATTAGAAAGTTGTTTAAAATTGCTGCTCTATCTAAATCATGAAAGAAAAAAAAATGGGTTCAGTGTCCCTTTAAGTTCAGATCCCACAAATACTTTTAACAAAAAATTGAGGGATTTAGTGGATGATGGTGTAGAACAAGGTTTTATTTATAAGAATACCAGTGAGTATCTCATTGTTACACACCCAAGGATACCCATATTCAATCACCTACCTAAGGTACATAAGAGTACGGAAAATGTGGTAGGGAGACCAATAGTGAGTGGCATAGGGTCCTTCTCAAAACATCTATCAGAGTGGTTGGATATGATTCTACAACCTATGGTGTGACATTTGGAGCCATGTGAAAGATACAAAACATATTTTACAGTTAGTATCAGATATAGAATGGAACAATGAATATACTTGGCTAACTGTGGATGTTCAATCCCTTTACTCATCAATACCTCATGAACAAGGTCTACAAGCTATAGCCTACTTTCTGAATAATTACTATGATCCCTAGTATGAGTGCTGGACTTTTCTGACTTTGAATAAATACTATGGCCAGGACTCGCACTTTGTGGATATGTGGTAGATCTGAGAATTCAGAGCTTGATAAATATGCCCCATGGTCTTTATATGCTTTGAGCATAAACTAATGTATATTGTGTATCTTTTATACCTTATCAGCCAGATAGTAATTAGATTTATTTATGAAAAAGCCTAGGCGTATCTAAGTGGAGCTACAGTTTTTGAGAGGAGCAGTTTATGGGTTAATAGCTGTGACTAAATACACTTATTGTGCAACATGTGTGAACATGTGTGAACTATTCAGTAATCAGTATGTAACCAATCAGGAGAGGTCTGAATATGTGAATTTTATTCTGACAAGTAGCAGCTTTTGAGGACGGCTATCTAGCCGAAATGCGTCAGTTGCCATTTGCTGACCACTCCGTTCTATGTACCTCCATATTGTGCCGCTAATGTGGAATTTTTAATTTTGACACCATATGGTGTAAATAAAGGAAACTTTTATTTCATCTCTCAGCCAGTGCTCCTTTCTTTCTTTGCACGTTTTGTAAAAAAAAGCGAAAAAATAAAAAACCTAAATTACAAATTTAAATAAACCTAACACTATGAAAAAAATTAAAAAACCTAACATTACAAAAAATAATAAACACTAACATTACAAACAATAAAAAAAATCTAAGATTACAAAAAATAAACCAAAGTATCCAAAATAATAAAAATTAAACCTAATCTAATAGCCCTATACAAATAAAAAAGCCCCCCCCCAAAATAAAAACACCCGAAACCTAACAATAAACTACCATTAGCCCTTAAAAGGGCCTTTTGTAGGGCATTTCCCTAAGTTAAACAGCTCTTTTACCTACAAAAAAATTACAAAGTCCCCCCAACGGTAAAACCCCTCACCCAACCAACCGCCCACAATAAAAACCTAAGTCTAAAAAACCTAAGCTACCCATTGCCTCTAAAGGGGCATTTGTATGGGCATTGTCCTTAAAAGGGCTTCCTGCTCTTTTACTGCCCATCCCTAATCTTAAACCCCCCCCCCCCCAAAAAAAAAATAACACTAACCCCAGGAAATCTACTCACGGTTCATGAAGTCCAGACATCCATCTTCATCCAGGTGGCGACATCTTGATCCATCGCAGGGGCATCTTCTATCTTCATCCCGGTGGCGCGGAGCTGTGGAGGAGCGGAGCATCATGGCCGGCGGCTCGGACATTCAGCATGGAGCATCCTCTTCATACGATCGCTTCATACGATCACCATCATACACTGAAGCTTGCATGCAAGGTACCCATTTAAAAATGGTGTACCTTGTATTCCTATTGGTTCACATATTTAAATCAGCCAATAGGATGAGAGCTACTGAAATTCTATTGGCTGTTCAAATCAGGGTGATCGCATGAAGAGGATCCTCCATGCTGGATGTTCGCGCCACCAGCGATGATGCTCCGCGTCTCCACAGCTCTGCGCCTCCAGGATGAAGATAGAAGATGCCCCAGCGATGGATGAAGATGTCACCGCCTGGATGAAGACTTCTCGCCAGCCTGGATGAAGATGGATGTCCGGACTTCAGGAACCATGAGTAGATTTTCTGGGGTTATTGTTAGGGGTTTTCTTTTTAATTTTTTGGGGTGTTTTTTTTTTTTAGATTAGGGATGGGCAGTAAAAGAGCTGAATGCCCATACAAATGCCCCTTTGGGTAGTTTAGGATTTTTTTAGATTTAGGTTTTTCATTTTGGGGTGGTTGTTTGGGGTTTTTACTTTTAGGGGGGACATTGTAATTTTTTTATGTAAAAGAGCTGTTTAACTTAGGGCAATGACCTACAAAAGGCCCTTTTAATAGCTATTGGTAGTTTATTGATAGGTTAGGGGGTGTTTTTATTTTGGGGGGCTTTTTTGTTTTTATAGCGCTATTAGATTAGGTGTAATTTTTATTATTTTGGATCATTTCATTTTTTAATTTTTTGTAATCTTAGTGTTTTTTCCTTTTTCGCAATTTTAGCGTCTCTTTTTGTAATGTTAGATTTTTTTAATTTTTTGTAGTGTTAAATTTCTAATTTAGGATTTTTAATTTGTAGTTTATTTTATTTTATTAGAATACTTATGTTAGTTTAATTTATAGTTTAATCTTACGCCTAGATTTAGAGTTCTGCGTTAGCCGTCAAAACCAGCGTTAGGGGGTCCTAACGCTGGTTTTGACCGCCCGCTGGTATTTAGAGTCAGTCAGGAAAGGGTCTAATGCTCACTTTCCAGCCGCGACTTTTCCATACCGCAGATCCCCCTACTCCATTTGCGTATCCTATCTTTTCAATGGGATCTTTCTAACGCTGGTATTTAGAGTCTTGGCTGAAGTGAGCGTTAGAAATCTAACGACAAGACTCCAGCCGCAGAGAAAAGCCAGGAGTTAAGAGCTTTCTGGGCTAACGCCGGTTCATAAAACTCTTAACTACTGTGCTCTAAAGTACACTAACACCCATAAACTACCTATGTACCCCTAAACCGAGGTCCCCCCACATCGCCGCCACTCTATTAAATTTTTTTAACCCCTAATCTGCCGACCACACACCGCCGCAACCTACATTATCCCTATGTACCCCTAATCTGCTGCCCCTAACACCGCCGACACTTACATAATATGTATTACCCCCTAATCTGCCCCCCCCCAACGTCGCCGCTACCTACCTACAATTATTAACCCCTAATCTGCTGACTGGACCTCACCGCTACTCTAATAAATGTATTAACCCCTAAAGCTAAGTCTAACCCTAACCCTAACATCCCCCTAAGTTAAATATAATTTTTATCTAACGAAATAAAATAATTCTTATTAAATAAAGTATTCCTATTTAAAGCTAAATACTTACCTGTAAAATAAACCCTAATATAGCTACAATATAAATAATAATTATATTGTAGCTATTTTAGGATTAATATTTATTTTACAGGCAACTTTGTATTTATTTTAACTAGGTACAATAGCTATTAAATAGTTAATAACTATTTAATAGCTACCTAGTTAAAATAATTACAAAATTACCTGTAAAATAAATCCTAACCTAAGTTACAATTAAACCTAACACTACACTATCATTAAATAAATTAAATAAACTACCTACAATTATCTACAATTAAATCAACTAATGAAAATACAAAAAAGGAAAGGGCGGTGCAAAACACCTCTAAATGCAGACTGTTAGATCACAGTAAATTTATTAAAACATATGACAAATACACACTCACACTCTAGACCCTCAAACATATGAGGTATGTGCAATCCCAGCAATAAAAAGCAATCCAATGCTCAGTCAGATCGTGATGATATTCCAGCACACAAACTGTCCCCAGCAATCGAATATGCGGTTAACCACAGAGGTTAAAAACAGTTCACAGTATCAAAGTACATGAATAAAGTATATCTCTAAATGAAACGCCAAAAGCCCATACTGCACCAGACTGCTAGGTTGAAAAAGCCGGCTCTCCTGCAGCTGGTGTATGTGGCGTGGCGTGAAGACGGTGGGCGGGGCCTAACGCGTTTCGTAGGACGTCTTCCTACTTCGTCAGAGGCTGCCCACACTCAATCTCCGCTGTCTTTTATGACATACATACATTTATAAACACTTATACATAAGTATATACACACTCATACATACATACATACGTATATTCACACTCATACAAACATACATACGTATATACACACTCATACAAACATACATATATACACACTCATACATATGTATATACACACTCATACAAACATACATATATACACACTCATACAAACATACATACATATATACACACTCATACATACGTATATACATACATACCTATATACACACTCATACATACATACGTTTATACACACTCATACATACATATATACATACATACCTATAAATACACTCATACATATATACGTATATACACACTCATACATACATACGTATATACACATACATACATAGGTATATACACACTCATACATACATACCTATGTACACACTCATACATACATAGTTACATAAGTATATACACACTCATACATACATACGTATATACACATACATACGTATATACACACTTATACATACCTACCTACCTATATACACACTCATACATACATACATAAGTATATACACACTCATACATAAGTATATACACACTCATACATACGTACGTATATACACACTCATACATACATACATACATACATTTTTACACACTCATACATACATATATACATACATACCTATATACACACTCATACATACATACGTTTATACACACTCATACATACATACATAAATATATACACACTCATACATACATATGTATATACACACTCATACAGACATACATAAGTATATACACACTCATACATACATACGTTTATACACACTCATACATACATACATAAGTATATACACACTCATACATACATACGTTTATACACACTCATACATACAAACATAAGTATATACACACTCATACATACATAAGTATATACACACTTATACATACATATGTATATACTCATACATACATACGTTTATAGACACTCATACATAAATACGTACCTATATACACACTTATACATACATATGTTTAGGTGGCCCTGGAATGCATTCATAGTGCCACCATTGTGATGACCTAGATCTGTAGAGGGAGGAGCTTCAGCCGGTTCGTGGAAAGTGGAGGCTGAGCAGGGGTAGTGGCCCATACACAGACATCTGGTTTGGTACTGGTAGCATTGCAGGCAGGCTTCTGACACACAGACACTGTTCATACCTCCCAACATTTGTGGCTGAGAATGAGGGACACAGGAAGTTAATAGGAGCCCGTCACCATTTTGTAGGTGGAGCTGTGTTGGTAGGAGTGGGATTTTGAGTGGTTAGTGGGCAGGATTGTGGGTTTTTCTGGGTGGTCAATGGGTGGGGCTAAGGGGAATTCTGTAAAGAGGGATATTGGCTGTCTCAGAGGGATAGAGCTCAGAATCAGGGACTATCCCTCAAAAATAAGGACAGCTGGGAGATCTGCACTGTGTGTCTCTCCCTTCCATGTTTTCTTAGTTGCAGGTGCAGACCCAGAACAGCAGGGGGAGGAGCCTGTGAGGAGACAGCAAAGCCCCAGGCTAGGCAGACAGGGGGAGGAACCTGTAAGGAGACAGCAGGGCTGTAAGCTAGGCAGGCAGGGAGAGGAGCCTGTGAGGAGACAGCAGGGTCGTAAGCGAGGCAGGCAGGGAGAGGAGCCTGTGAGGAGACAGCAGAGCCGCAGGCTAGGCAGAGACAGGAGCCAGTGAGGAGACAACAGAGCCACAGGCTAGGCAGACAGGGGGAGCAGCCTGTGAGGAGACAGCAGAGCCATAAGCTAGGCAGACAGGGAGAGGAACCTGTGAGGAGACAGCAGAGCCGCAGACTAGGCAGGAAGAGGAGCCTTTGAGGAGACAGCAGAGTCGCAGGCTAGGCAGGCAGGGGGAGGAGCCTGTGAGGAGACAGCAGAATCGGTGTTCTGTTGAGAACTCCAATTCATCAAAAACTCCAATCTGATGTTATGTCCGGTTACTCTTTTATTTTAATATCTATTTTGCCTCTGTCTGGGGGGCCACTGCAGACCCTTTGGCAAACACCCCAAGTAAACCTTGGGGAATGAGGCTTTGCCCCCCTTGAAACCCCAGGTGGAGGCAAAATAGATAGTGCAGATAGGGATTACAGGGCCTATCTGATTGATTGTGAATCCTGTCACTCACTGGACACAGACCAATCAGATATATGGAAATACCGGAAGTGACGTCAGATTGGAGTTTTCAATGTATTGGAGTTCTCGACAGAACACTGGCGCAGGCTAGGCAGGCAGGGGGAGGAGCCTGTGAGGAGACAACAGAACCGCAGGCTAGACAGGCAGGGGGAGGAGTCTGTGAGGAGACAGCAGAGCCGCAGGACACACAGGCTAGAAGCAGCCACGCTTACACAGATAGATGAAGTGCAATTATTTGCATCTCCACCCCTGTATGAGAATCCTCAGTGGCAACCAACAGTTATTATAGGAAGGGATAGGAAAGGTGGGAGCTTGGGGCAACTGTACAGAGTTGCGGATAGAAAAACTAATGTGCAGAAAAAATCCAGATGGGGCAGTTGCCTCCCTTGTGGATGCCCTTGTGTACACATCAACCAATTAATGTGCAGCTTGTCGGATAGTGAGGCTACTGCATTCCACAGAGTGCACTATAGTCACTCTGGGGGAGTGGAAACTACAGATTTTAGAATTAATTACAGCAATTACAGTTGACAAGAGAAAAATTAAAGTATATTGCAAATGTTCTCTTTAAATCATACAACATTTTGTGCTTTATACAAAACAAAGTGCATATACAAAGATAAAGGTAAATAAGTGGGCAGCTACAAAGGACATGCAATTAGAAAAATAAATAGGGAAAAGATCTTCAATAAGATAAGTAGAAATATGAGGTATGAGATTGTAATCATTGCTGTACGCCCCTTATCATATTTAGATTTTTAGTTATGTATGTTAGTTTTCAAAAGTTATAAACTTGTACTTTTGTTCTTCTTTTTAACCCTTCTACTCTTTTTTTATTTTTCCTCTTTTCCCCCCATGTGTTTTCTCTTTCAGTACCTGGACATTTTAGTGCGAGATTGGCATGACCCAGAAGACTGTGACAGAACGGCTGCCCAATCTTACATAAATCAGGAGAAACTAGTATGTACTGTACACATCCTAGAGCTATACCCATCCCATTTGTAAAACTAGACTGATACCCTACTTAGCCTTCACACATCAAAGGAAACATATTTGAGGTTGTTAATTCTGTATCAAAAAGATTGTATTTTGTGATTTGTTAACATATAGGAGGGAAACAACCTAACAATAAATGGATACTTATGGCTAGATTCGAGTTGTGCGTTGGGTTTAAAAAGCAGCGTGAAGAGGTCCTAACGCTGCTTTTTAACGCCCGCTGGTATTACGAATCTTGCAGATACAGGTGTACCGCTCACTTTTTTGGTCAGACTTGGAAATACCGCAAATCCACTTACATAAATTGCGTATCCTATTTTTTCAATGGGACTTGCATAGTGCCGTTATTACGAGTCTGACAAAAAGTGAACGGTAGACCCTCTCCTGTCAAGCCTGGTACCGCATTTTAAAGTCAGTAGTTAAAGGGCCACTAAACCCAAAATCTTTCTTTCATGATTCAGATAGAGAATACAAATTTAAACAACATTACAATTTACTTCTATTATTTATTTTGCTTCATTTCTTAGATATCCTTAGTTGAAGAAAAAGCAATGCACATGGTGAGCCAATCACACGAGGCTTCTATGTGCAGCAACCAATCAGCAGCTACTGAGCATATCTAGATATGCTTTTCAGCAAAGAATATCAAGAGAATAAAACAAATTAGATAATATAAGTAAATTAGAAAGATGTTTAAAATTGCATTCTCTTTCTAAATCATGAAAGAAAAAATGTGGGTTTCATGGCCCTTTAAGAGTTTTACACTACAAAGCCGTAGCATAAAATTCTTAACTAAAGTGCTAAAAAGTACACTAACACCCATAAACTACCTATTAATCTCTAAACCGAGGCCCCCCACATCGCAAACACTAAAATAATTTTTTTAACCCCTAATCTGCCGAACTGGACATCGCCGCCACTATAATAAATATGTAAACCCCTAAACCGCCGCACTCCCGCATTGCAAACACTAGTTAAATATTATTAACCCCTAATCTGCTGCCCCCAATGTCGCCACCACTATATTAAAGTTATTAACCCCTAAATCTAAGTCTAGCCCTAACACCCCCTAACTTAAATATAATTTAAATAAATCTAAATAAAAATTACTATCATTAACTAAATTATTCCTATTTAAAACTAAATACTTACCTATAAAATAAACCCTAAGATAGCTACAATATAACTAATAGTTACATTGTAGCTATCTTACGGCTAGATTTAGAGTTTTGTCGGTAACGACCCGCGTATCTAACGCTGGCTTTTTCCCCCCCACACCTTTTAAATACCGCTGGTATTTAGAGTTCACAGAAGGGCTACGTTAGGCTCCAAAAAGGGAGCGTAGAGGCATATTTACCGCCACTGCAACTCTCAATACCAGCGGTGCTTACGGACGCGGCCAGCTTCAAAAACGTGCTCGTGCACGATTCCCCCATAGAAAACAATGGGGCATTTTGAGCTGAAAAAAAACCTAACACCTGCAAAAAATCAGCGTTCAGCTCCTAACGCGGCCCCATTGTTTCCTATGGGGAAACACTTCCTAAGTCTGCACCTAACACCCTAACATGAACCCCGAGTCTAAACACCCCTAACCTTACACTTATTAACCCCTAATCTGCCGCCCCCGCTATCACTGACCCCTGCATATTATTATTAACCCCTAATCTGCCGCTCCGGACACCGCCGCAACCTACATTATTCCTATGAACCCCTAATCTGCTGCCCCTAACACCGCCGACCCTATATTATATTTATTAACCCCTAATCTGCCGCCCCCAACATCGCCGCCACCTACCTACAATTATTAACCCCTAATTTGCCACCCCCAACGTCGCCGCCACCTACCTACAATTATTAACCCCTAATCTGCCGCCCCCGCTATCGCTGACCCCTGCATTTTTTTTTTAACCCCTAATCTGCCGCTCCGTACACCGCTGCAACCTACGTTATCCCTATGAACCCCTAATCTGCTGCCCCTAACACCGCCGACCCCTATATTATATTTATTAACCCCTAATCTGCCGCCCCCAACGTCGCCTCCACATACCTACACTTATTAACCCCTAATCTGCCGACCGGACCTCACCGCTACTATAATAAAGTTATTAACCCCTAATCCGCCTCACTCCCGCCTCAATAACCCTATAATAAATAGTATTAACCCCTAATCTGCCCTCCCTAACATCGCCGACACCTAACTTCAAGTATTAACCCCTAATATGCCGACCGGACCTCACCGCTACTCTAATAAATTTATTAACCCCTAAAGCTAAGTCTAACCCTAACCCTAACACCCCCCTAAGTTAAATATAATTTAAATCTAACGAAATAAATTAACTCTTATTAAATAAATTATTCCTATTTAAAGCTAAATACTTACCTGTAAAATAAACCCTAATATAGCTACAATATAAATTATAATTATATTGTAGCTATCTTAGGATTTATTTTTATTTTACAGGCAACTTTCAATTTATTTTAACTAGGTACAATAGCTATTAAATAGTTATTAACTATTTAATAGCTACCTAGCTAAAATAAAGAGAAATTTACCTGTAAAATAAAAACTAACCTAAGTTACAATTACACCTAACACTACACTATACTTTAATAAATTATTCTTATTTAAAACTAAATACTTACCTGTAAAATAAACCCTAAGATAGCTACAATGTAATTAATAATTACATTGTAGCTATTTTAGGATTTATATTTATTTTACAGGTAACTTTGTATTTATTTTAGCTAGTTAGAATAGTTATTAAATAGTTATTAACTATTTAATAACTACCTAACTAAAAGAAATACAAAATTACCTGTAAAATAAATCCTAACCTAAGTTACAATTAAACCTAACACTACACTATCATTAAATTAATTAAATAAATTAACTACAAATAACTACAATTAAATACAATTACATAAACTAACTAAAGTACAAAAAATAAAAAAAGCTAAGTTACAAAAAATAAAAAAAATAAGTTACAAACATTTTAAAAATATTACAACAATGTTAAGCTAATTACACCTAATCTAAGCCCCCTAATAAAATAACAAAGCCCCCCAAAATAAAAAAATGCCCTACCCTATTCTAAATTAAAAAAGTTCAAAGCTCTTTTACCTTACCAGCCCTTAAAAGGGCCTTTTGCGGGGCATGCCCCAAAGAAAACTGCTCTTTTGCCTGTAAAAGAAAAATACAACCCCCCCCAACATTAAAACCCACCACCCACATACCCCTAATCTAACCCAAACCCCCCTTAAATAAACCTAACACTACCCCCCTGAAGATCATCCTACCTTGAGTTGTCTTCAGCCAGCCGACCCACCGATGGAACCGAAGAGGAGATCCAGAGCGGCAGAAGTGATCCTCCAAGGGGCGCTGAAGAAGTCTTCCATCCGATGAAGTGATCCTCCAGGCGGCGCAGAAGAAGTCTTCCATCCGGGCGATGTCATCTTCCAAGCGGCGCTGAAGAAGTCTTCCATCCGGGCGATGTCATCTTCCAAGCGGGGTCTTCAATCTTCTTCTTCAGGATCCATCTTCATTCCGCCGACGCGGAACATCCTTTTTCCCCGACGGACTACCGACGAATGAAGGCTCCTTTAAGGGACGTCATCCAAGATGGCGTCCCTCGAATTCCGATTGGCTGATAGGATTCTATCAGCCAATCGGAATTAAGGTAGGAAAAATCTGATTGGCTGATGGAATCAGCCAATCAGATTCAAGTTCAATCCGATTGGCTGATCCAATCAGCCAATCAGATTGAGCTCGCATTCTATTGGCTGATCGGAAAAAAAGGGGGGTTTGGGTTAGATTAGGGATATGTGGGTGGTGGGTTTTAATGTTGGGGGGGGTTGTATTTTTCTTTTACAGGCAAAAGAGCAGTTTTCTTTGGGGCAGGTTTAATTGTAACTTAGGTTAGGATTTATTTTACAGGTAATTTTGTATTTCTTTTAGCTAGGTAGTTATTAAATAGTTAATAACTATTTAATAACTATTCTAACTAGCTAAAATAAATACAAAGTTACCTGTAAAATAAATATAAATCCTAAAATAGCTACAATGTAATTATTAATTACATTGTAGCTATCTTAGGGTTTATTTTACAGGTAAGTATTTAGTTTTAAATAAGAATAATTTATTAAAGTATAGTGTAGTGTTAGGTGTAATTGTAACTTAGGTTAGTTTTTATTTTACAGGTAAATTTCTCTTTATTTTAGCTAGGTAGCTATTAAATAGTTAATAACTATTTAATAGCTATTGTACCTAGTTAAAATAAATTGAAAGTTGCCTGTAAAATAAAAATAAATCCTAAGATAGCTACAATATAATTATAATTTATATTGTAGCTATATTAGGGTTTATTTTACAGGTAAATATTTAGCTTTAAATAGGAATAATTTATTTAATAAGAGTTAATTTATTTCGTTAGATTTAAATTATATTTAACTTAGGGGGGTGTTAGGGTTAGGGTTAGACTTAGCTTTAGGGGTTAATAAATTTATTAGAGTAGCGGTGAGGTCCGGTCGGCATATTAGGGGTTAATACTTGAAGTTAGGTGTCGGCGATGTTAGGGAGGGCAGATTAGGGGTTAATACTATTTATTATAGGGTTATTGAGGCGGGAGTGAGGCGGATTAGGGGTTAATAACTTTATTATAGTAGCGGTGAGGTCCGGTCGGCAGATTAGGGGTTAATAATTGTAGGTAGGTGGAGGCGACGTTGGGGGCGGCAGATTAGGGGTTAATAAATATAATATAGGGGTCGGCGGTGTTAGGGGCAGCAGATTAGGGGTACATAGGGATAATGTAGGTTGCAGCGGTGTGCGGTCGGCAGATTAGGGGTTAAAAAGTTTTAATAGAGTGGCGGCGATGTGGGGGGACCTCGGTTTAGGGGTACATAGGTAGTTTATGGGTGTTAGTGTACTTTAGAGCACAGTAGTTAAGAGCTTTATGAACCGGCGTTAGCCCATAAAGCTCTTAACTCCTAACTTTTTTCTGCGGCTGGAGTCTTGTCGTTAGATTTCTAACGCTCACTTCAGCCAAGACTCTAAATACCGGCGTTAGAAAGATCCCATCGAAAAGATAGGATACGCAAATGGCGTAGGGGGATCTGCGGTATGGAAAAGTCGCGGCTGGAAAGTGAGCGTTAGACCCTTTCCTGACTTACTCTAAATACCAGCGGTAGCCCAAAACCAGTGTTAGGAGCCTCTAACGCTGGTTTTGACGGCTAACGCCAAACTCTAAATCTAGCCGTTAGGATTTATTTTTATTTTACAAGCAAGTTTGTATTTATTTTAACTAGGTAGAATAGTTATTATATAGTTATTAACTATTTAATAACTACCTAGTTAAAATAAAGACAAATTTACCTGTAAAATAAAACCTAACCTAAATTACACTAACACCTAACACTACACTATAATTAAATTAATTCTTTAAATTAAATACAATTAAATACAATTAAATAAAATTATCTAAAGTACAAAAAAAAACAAACACTAAATTACAGAAAATAATAAACAAATTACAAGATTTGTAAACTAATTACACCTAATCTAATCCCCCTAACAAAATAAAAAAGCCCCCCCAAAATAAAAAAAAGCCCTACCCTACACTAAATTACAAATAGCCCTTAAAAGGGCCTTTTGCGGGCATTGCCCCAAAGTAATCAGCTCTTTTACCTGTGAAAGAAATTACAAATCCCCCCAACATTAAAACCCACCACCCACACAACCAACCCTACTCTAAAACCCACCCAATAACCCGTTAAAATAACCTAACACTAACCCCTTGAAGATCACCTTTCCGGGAGAAGTCTTCATCCAACTGGGCCGAAGTCCTCAACGAAGCCGGGAGAAGTCTTCATCCAAGCCGGGCGAAGTGGTCCTCCAGACGGGCAGAAGTCTTCATCCAGACGGCATCTTCTATCTTCATCCATCCGGCGCGGAGCTGGTCCATCTTCAAGGCATCCTCTTCCAACGAAGTCTTCTTACTAAATGACGGTTCCTTTAAGTGATGTCATCTAAGATGGCGTCCCTTCAATTTCGATTGGCGGATAGAATTCTATCAGCCAATCGGAATTAAGGTAGAAAAAATCCTATTGGCTGATGCAATCAGCCAATTTGATTGAGCTGGCATTCTATTGGCTGATTGGAACAGCCAATGGAATGCCAGCTCAATTATATTGGCTGATTGGATCAGCCAATAGGATTGAAGTTCAATCCTATTGGCTGATTGCCTCAGCCAATAGGATTTTTTCTACCTTAATTCCGATTGGCTGATAGAATTCTATCAGCCAATTGGAATTGAAGGGACACCATCTTGGATGACGTCATTTAAAGGAACCTTCATTCAGTCTTAGCCGTCGTCAGAAGAGGATGCTCCACGTCGGATGTCTTGAAGATGGACCCGCTCCACGCCGAATGGATGAAGATAGAAGATGCCGTCTGGATGAAGACTTCTGCCCGTCTGGAGGACCACTTTGCCAGGCTTGGATGAAGACTTCTCCCGGCTTCATTGAGGACTTCGACCCGGTTGGATGAAGACTTCTCCCGGTAAGGTGATCTTCAATGGGTTAGTGTTAGGCTTTTTTAAGGGGGTATTGGGTGGGTTTTAGAGTAGGGTTGGTTGTGTGGGTGGTGGGTTTTAATGTTGGGGGGGATTTGTACTTTTTTTTACAGGTAAAAGAGCTGATTACTTTGGGGCAATGCCCCGCAAAAGGCCCTTTTAAGGGCTATTTGTAATTTAGGGTAGGGTAGGCTTTTTTTATTTTGGGGGGCTTTTTTATTTTGTTAGGGGGATTAGATTAGGTGTAATTAGTTTAAAAATCTTGTAATTTGTTTATTATTTTCTGTAATTTAGTGTTTGTATTTTTTTGTACTTTAGATAATTTAATTTAATTGTATTTAATTGTATTTAATTGTATTTAATTGTATTTAATTTATTTAATTATAGTGTAGTGTTAGGTGTAATTGTAACTTAGGTTAGGATTTATTTTACAGGTACTTTTGTATTTATTTTAGTTGGTAGTTATTAAATAGTTAATAACTATTTAAAATAAATACAAACTTGCCTATAATAATATTTAAGTAATGTTTGTGAGGCGGGAGTGCAGCGGTTTAGGGGTTAATATGTTTATTATAGTGGTGGCGACATTGGGGGCGGCAGATTAGGGGTTAATAAGTGTAGGTAGGTTGCGGTGACATTGGGGGCATCAGATTAGGGGTTAATAAATATAATGTAGTTGTCAGCGATGTCGGGGGCAGCAGATTAGGGGCTAATAAGTATAATGTAAGTGGCGTTGGTGTCTGGAGCGGCAGATTAGGGGTTAATAATTATAATGTAGGTGTCGGCGATGTTGGGGGCGGCAGATTAGGGGTTAATAAGTTTAAGATTAGGGGTGTTTAGACTCGGGGTTCATGTTAGGGTGTTAGGTGTAGACATAAATTTTATTTCCCCATAGGAATCAATGGGGCTGCGTTAAGGAGTTTTACGCTGCTTTTTGCCAGGTGTTAGACTTTTTTTCAGCCGGCTCTCCCCGTTGATTCCTATGGGGAAATCGTGCACGAGCACGTTACACCAGCTCACCGCTAATGTAAGCAGCGCTGGTATTGGAGTGCGGTAATGAGCAAAATTTTGCTCAACGCTCACTTCTTGTCTGGTTTGTAAAAACCCGCAATACCAGCGCTGTCTGTACGTGAGCGGTGAGCATAAACTGCTCGTTAGCAAAGCACAGCCTCTAATGCAAAACTCGTAATCTAGCCGTTAGGTAGGTATAATGTGCCTAAAAATAAAGTTGCAATTTATCCATTAAAAGTCTAAATAACATCCAAACTGATACATCGCTCATGTAATGGTTTTGCTGGATTTTAATGCTTTCAGTTGCATGCCTACGTAGAGCAATGCGGTAATGGAGGAAGAAGGGGGATTAAAAAATAAATAGGTAGGAATAGGTAGGTAGTGGAAAATGAGGTTCCCCCACCTGTACACACTACATCCCTGATATTTATCTTTGTGTCACCTTACGTACCCCTAAAATGTTATATTCTTGATTAGCCCCTGGCTGTAAATCTATCAGTTTTATTTAGTAGTCTTTTTAGTAATCTTTTTTTTTTCCATTTTGAGCAGAAGCTGAAACAGAGTAATAACTATCCAAAGGTTCTAAATATACTGAATCAAGACAAATGCTGCTGTCATCTGCTGCCACACCCAGGCAAAGGGATTACTCAGGAGGGTCTGGGGAGGCTGAAAGGTAAAACGTGATGATCCACTCTCAGACCCATTCTTCACCTCTCTACAGGGCCAGTTATAAAATGCTTCTCTATAAGTGTAAAGCCCCCTTCCTATTTAACACCTTGTAAAAATAGAAACACTACAGTGTAGTAGAGGGGGCACTGGGCAGCAGGTAATTAAAGTGACATTGAAGTATATATTTTTTACTTTGTTTCATCTAAAATATTGTGCCTTGAAATTCATTCAGTATTTTTAATAGATTTTACTGGGTTAAAAGAAAACTTTTTCTTTGTTTTGTTTTATGCTTGTGGAGTGTCACAACCTATTGGCTCCTTCTAATAAGGGAAGTAGTAGGTTTGACCACTGAAAACAATTGTAGCAAACAAGCGGCCAGATTACGAGTTTTGCGTTATGGCTGGCTTGTTACTAACTTGCAAGTTATTTCCACCGCTCACCTTTAATAGCGCTGCTATTACAGGTTTGCAAAAAAAACGGCGTTTGTGGGCAATATGGCAGCATTGAGCTCCATACCGCACACAAATACCAGCACTGCTTTGAGCTGCTTTGACGTGCTCGTGCAAAATTTCCCCATAGTCATCAATGGGGAGAGCCGGCTAAAAAAAAGCCTAACACCTGCAAAGCGTAAAGCTCCGTAGCGTAGCCCCATTGATGTCTATGGGGAAAGAAAATGTATGTTTTAACCTAACACCCTAACATAAACCCCAAATCTAAACACCCCTAATCTGCCGCCCCCAATGTCGCAGATGGGATTGAGCTTGCATTCTATTGGCTGTTCCAATCAGCCAATAGGATTTTTTACACTTTAATTCCGATTGGCTGATAGAATTCAAGGGACGCCATCTTGGATGACGTCCCTTAAAGGAAACCTTCAGTGTACGGCTGGGACCATATGAAGAGAATGCTCCGTGCCAGATGTCTTGAAGATGGAGCTGCTCCGCATTGGAAGGATGAAGATAGAAGATGACGTCTCAATGAAGACTTCTGCCCACCTGGAGGACCACTTCTTGCCGCTTGGATGAAGACTTCACCCGGCTTCGTTGAGGACTTCTTGCCGCTTGGATTAAGACTTCTCTCGGCTGGATGAGGATGGATGTCCAGTCTTCAAAAAATGTAAGTGGATCTTCGGGGGTTAGTTTTTTAAGGGTTTATTGGGTGGTATTTATTTTTAGATTAGGGACTTTTAAGGGCAATGCCCATCCAAATGCCCTTTCAGGGCAATGGGGAGCTTAGGTTTTTTAGGTAGATTTTTATTTGGGGAGGTTGGTTGTGTGGGTGGTGGGTTTTACTGTTGGGGGGTTGTTTGTATTTTTTTTTTTACAGGTAAAAGAGCTGATTTCTTTGGGGCAATGCCCCGCAAAAGGCCCTTTTAAGGGCTATTGGCAGTTTAGTGTAGGCTAGGGGTTTTATTCTTTTTTTGGGGGGGGGGCTTTTTTATTTTGATAGGGCTATTAGATTAGGAGTAATTTGTTTTTATTTTTTATAATTTCTTTTTTTATTTTGTGTAATTTAGTGTTTATTATTATTTGTAATTTAGATAAATGTATTTTTTTAATTTCATTTATTTAATTTAAGTGTATTGTTAGGTTTTACTGTAAAAAAGGTTAGGATTTATTTCACAGGTAAGTTTGTATTTATTTTAACTAGGTAGTTAGTAAATAGTTAATAACTATTTAATAAATTATCTACCTAGTTAAAATAAATACAAACTTACCTGTGAAATACAAATAAAACCTAACAGCTAGATTACGAATTTTGCGTTATGAGCGGCTCGATACTAACTTGCAAGTTATTGTCACCGCTCACCTCCCTATAGCGATGCTATTACAGGTTTTCAAAAACCCGGCATTAGCGGGCAATATAGCAGCATTGAGCTCCATTGAGCTCCATACCGCACTCAAATACCAGGGCTGCTTTGAGCTGGTTTTACGTGCTTGTGCATGATTTCCCCATAGACATCAATGGAGAGAGCTGGCTAAAAAAAAGCCTAACACCTGCAATAAAGAAGCGTAAAGCTCCGTAACGCAGCCCCATTGATTCCTATGGGGAAAGAAAAGTTATGTTTACACCTAACACCCTAACATAAACTCCGAGTCTACACACCCCTAATCTGCTGTCCCCGACATCGCCGACACCTACAGTACACTTATTAACCCCTAATCTTCCGACCCCAACATCGCTACCACCTACATTACAGTTATTAACCCCTAATACATTGTCGCCACCTACCTACACTTATTAACCCCTAATCTGCTGTCCCAATGTCGTCGCTACCTACATTACACTTATTAACCCCTAATCTGCAGCCCCTGACATCGCCGCCACCTACATTACACCTACATTACACTTATTAACCCCTAATCTGCCGCCCCCAACGTCGCCGCCACTATACTAAAGTTATTAACCCCTAACCCTAAGTCTAACCCTAACACCCACTAACTTGAACATAATTAAAATAAATCTAAATAAAATTACAAGTAATACCTAAATAATTCCTATTTAATACTAAATACTTACCTATAAAATAAAACCTAAGCTAGCTACAATATAACTAATAGTTACATTGTATCTATCTTAGGTTTTATTTTTATTTCACAGGCAAGTTTGTATTTATTTTAACTAGGTAGACTAGTTGGTAAATAGTTATTAACTATTTACTAGCTACCTAGTAAAATAAATACAAAGTTACCTGTAAAATAAAACCTAACCTGTCTTACACTAACACCTAACCTTACACTACAATTAAATAAATTACATTAATTAAATACAATTAACTAAATAACAATAAAACAAACACTAAATTACACAAAATAAAATAGAAATTATTAAATATTTAAACTAAATACACCTAATCTAATAGCCCTATCAAAATAAAATAAAAAAGCCCCCCCAAAATAAAAAAACCCTAGCCTAAACAGAACTGCCAATAGCCCTTAAAATGGCCTTTTGCGGGGCATTGTCCCAAAGAAATCAGATCTTTTACCTGTAATAAAAAATACAAACAAGCCCCCCAACAGTAAAACCCACCACCCACACAACCATACCCCCCAAATAAAATCCTATCTAAAAAAACCTAAGCTCCCCATTGCCCTGAAAAGGGCATTTGTATGGGCATTGCCCTTAAAAGGGCATTTAGCTCTTTTTCAGCCCGAAACCCTAATCTAAAAATAAAACTCACCCAATAAACCCTTATAAAAACCTTAACACTAACCCCTGAAGATCCACTTACAGTTTTTGAAGACCGGACATCCATCCTCAACGAAGCCGGGAGAAGTCTTCATCCAATCGGCAAGAAGTCCTCAACGAAGCCGGGAGAAGTCTTCATCCAATCGGCAAGAAGTCCTCAACGAAGCCGGGAGAAGTCTTCATCCAAGCGGAAAGAAGTCGTCCTCCAGATGGGCAGAAGTCTTCATCCAGATGACATCTTCTATCTTCATCCTTCCGACGCGGAGTGGGTCCATCTTCAAGACATCTGGCGTGGAGCATCCTCTTCATACGGTCCCAGCCGTACACTGAAGATTCCTTTAAATGACATCATCCAAGATAGTGTCCCTTGAATTCCGATTGGCTGATAGAATTCTATCAGCCAATCAGAATTAAAGTTGAAAAAATCCTATTGGCTGATGCAATCAGCCAATAGGATTGAGCTTGCATTCTATTGGCTGATTGGAACAGCCAATAGAATGCGAGCTCAATCTTATTAGGTTAGGTTGTTTGTATTTTTGATAGGGCTATTAGATTAGCTGTAATTAGTTTAAATATTTGATCATTTCTTTTTTATTTTGTGTAATTTAGTGTTTGTTTGTTTGTTTTTGTAATTTAGTTAATTGTATCTAAATTAATGTAATTTATTTAATTGTAGTGTAAGGTTGGGTGTTAGTGTAGACAGGTTAGGTTTTATTTTACAGGTAAATTTGTATTTAATAGTTAATAACTATTTACTAACTATTCTACCTAGCTTAGGTTTTATTTTATAGGCAAGTATTTAGTTTTAAATAGAAATTATTTAGTTAATGATAGTAATTTTTATTTGGATTTATTTTAATTATATTAAGTTAGTGGGTGTTAGAGTTACACTTAGGGTTAGGTTTAGGGGTTTATAACTTTAGTATAGTGGCATCGATTTTGGGGGCAGCAGATTAGGGGTTAATAACAGTAATGTAGGTTATGGCGATGTTAGGGACAGCAGATTAGGGGTTAATAATTTTATTATAGTGTTTGCGATGCGGGAGGGCCTCGGTTTAGGGGTTTATAGGTAGTTTATGGGTGTTAGTGTACTTTTTAGCACTTTAGTTATGTGTTTTATGATACGGCTTTGTAGCATAAAACTCATAACTACTGACGTTCAGTTTACGGTATGGATCTTTTAGTTATGGGCTGTACCGCTCACTTTTTGGCTGGACAGGCAAACTCGTAATATCAGCGCTGTGGAAGTCCCATTGAAAAAGGACTTTTTGAAAGCTGCGGTAGTTACGTTGCGTTACGTCCAAAAAAGTGTCCGGTACAGATATACCTGCAAAACTTGTAATACCAGCGGTAGTAAAAAAAGCAGCGTTATGAGGCTTTTTCACTCATAATGCAAAACTCGTAATCTAGCCGTAAGATAGCTACAATGTAACTATTAGTTATATTGTAGCTAGGTTAGGTTTTATTTTACAGGTAAGTATTTATTTAGTTTTAAATAGGAATAATTTAGGTATTAATTGTAATTTTTATTTGGAATTATTTTAATTATGTTACAGTTAGTGGGTGTTAGGGCTAGGGTTACGTTAGGGTTAGGGCTAGACTTAGGGTTAGGTTTAGGGGTTAATAACTTTAGTATAGTGGCGGCGATATTGGGGGCAGCAGATTAGGGGTTAATAAGTGTAGTTAGCTGGCGGCGATTTTGGGGGCAGCAGATTAGGGGTTAATAAGTGTATGTAGGTGGCGACAACATTGGGGCAGCAGATTAGGGGTTAATAATATTTAACTAGTGTTTATGATGCGGGAGTGCAGCGGTTTAGGGGTTAATATGTTTATTATAGTGGCGGCGATGTCCGGAGCGGCAGATTAGGGGTTAATCATTTTATTATAGTGTTTGTGATGCGGGAGGGCCTCGGTTTAGGGGTTAATAGGTAGTTTATGGGTGTTAGAGTACTTTGTAACACTTTAGTTATGAGTTTTATGCTACAGCTTTGTAACGTAAAAGCCATAACTACTGACTTTCAGGTGACGGTGCAGATCTTGTAGTTATAGACTGCACCGCTCACTTTTTGGCCTCCCAGGCAAACCCGTAATACCGGCGCTATGGAAGTCCCATTGAAAAATGACTTTTTGAAATCTGCGGTAGTTACGTTGCGTGATCGCCAAAAAAGTGTGCGGTGCACCTATACTTACAAGACACGTAAGAGCAGCGGTAGTGAAAAAGCAGCATTAGACTCATAACGCAAAACTCGTAATCTAGCCGAAGGTGTTAATCTGTTCAGTAGGTAGGGCTTGATTACAAGTCGAGCGCTAATTAAAAGTAGCTGGTTATTGTGAGCTCACGGTAGCAATTAGTGCTCAGAAAATTAGATTAGATCTCTGGTTAATTTTCTAAAAGTGCCCCAAATGTCCTCAAAATAGAGGTCATTATAGTTTTTTATTAAAAAAAATCTGAACTAGGTAGCTTTGGGGCTTTAACCCCTTAGTGACCGGACCACTTTTCCATTTGTTGACCGTCTGGGACCAAGGCTATTTTTGCATTTCTGCGGTGTTTGTGTTTAGCTGTAATTTTTCTCTTACTCATTTACTGTACCCAAACATATTATATACCGTTTTTCCCGCCATTAAATGGACTTTCTAAAAATACCATTATTTTCATAAAATCTTATAATTTAATATAAAAAAATATATAAAATATGAGGAAAAAATGGAAAAAAACACACTTTTTCTAACTTTGACCCTCAAAATCTCTTACACATCTACAACCACCATAAAACACCAATGCTAAATAGTTTCTAAATTTTCTCCTGAGTTTAGAAATACCCAATGTTTATATGTTCTTTGCTTTTTTAGCAAGTTATAGGGCAATAAGTACAAGTAGCACTTTGCTATTTCCAAACCACTTTTTTTTCAAAATTAGCGCTAGTTACATTTGAACACCAATATCTGTCAGGAATCCCTGAATATTCATTCAAATGTGTATATTTTTTAAAAGAAGACAACCTAAGGTATTAAACTTGGGGTATTTTGACTTTTTTCATGCAACCAATTTACCACCAATCTATGCTAAATTTTGAGAAAAAAAAATAATTTGATTTTTTTGACAAAATAGCAATTTAAGAATACATTTACTGAAAATGTTAAGGGTTACTGCCAAATAACACCCCAATATGTCTTCAGCAGCATCTCCTTAGTACAGTGATACCACCTATGTATAGGTGTGTCGGTTTCTCTGGGGGCTAAAAGGCCTTATTTGTAGGGGACACATTCCAGTTTTCCAACTTGGAATTTTCACATCGGTCATCATGCACCCATGTTCTATTTGGGACATTTCTGAAGCCGGCCAATGTAATTTACCCCCATCAAACTATATATTTTTGAAAAGTAGACACCCTAGGGTATTTCAAATGCTGGTATTTTAACACTTTCCATGCACTAATTCAACCAACAGTCTTTATCAAACTTTTGGGTAGTCATTTTTTTGTGTTATTTTTCACACACATTCTACTTTAGGCATGGATTCTCAGTTCCTGTTATATGTTACTGCCAAAAAACACCTCAATATGTGTTCAACAACATCTCCTGAATACAGTGATACCACCCATGTATAGGTGTGTCGGGTTCTCTGGGGGCTAAAAGGCCTTATTTCTAAGGGGCGCATTCCAGTTTTTCAACTTGGAATATTCACTACCCATGCCCCCATGTAATATTTAGGACATTTCTGAAGCCGGCCAATGTAATTTACCCCATCAAACCATATATTTTTAAAAAGTAGACACCCTAGGGTATTTTAAATGCTGGTATTTTAACACTTTCCATGCACTAATTCAACCACCAGTCTTTGTCAAACTATTGGGTATTCATTTTTTTGTGTTAATTTTCACACACATTGTACTTTAGACATGGATTCTTAGCTCCTGTTATGTGTTACTGCCAAAAAAGACCCCAATATGTGTTCACCAACATCTCCTGAGTACAGTGATACCACCTATGCATAGGTTTGTTGGCTTGTTTGGGGGGTGCAATGCCAAATGTCTGACATGCATTTGTGATTTTTTTTTCACATTTAACATATTTTCTTTGCCTATCGTCTTTTTTGGGGGTCTTTTTACATACCCCAATTTATTTGTTTTCCATGAATGTGCATATATTTCAAAAGTTGACACCCCAAGGTATTGTATATAGTGTGCTGTGATGTCTTTGAAGCAACCGTTTTAGCCAAGAAAATGGAGAAAATGTATGGTGGTAATTTTTCAATTTTCATTTTTACACACACACACTGCTTTTTGACTATGATTTAGGAGAGACTATTGTAAGTTATTGCAAAAAAATACTTTAGGTTGTTTTCTGCAAGGCACCCTGAGAACACCTATGTCCCCCATCCATAGGTTTGACAGGGGTTTTTAAAGAAAAAAAAAAAAAAACAGCCCCAATTTTAGAAAAAAAGTAGTGAAATGTAAAAATCTGGAACAGTAAAAGTAAAAAAAAAAAAACAACCAAAAAACAGTAAACATAACCAAAAAACTGCAAATGTATTTATTTTTTAAAAATTGACCATTGTATGGTACCGCTTGAAACAGTCCCCAATGCAGAGTGCAGGCTGTCCAGGGCAATCAGGACAGTGATATATGGTGTCCCTTCTCTTCCCCCTCTTGGTACAGACTCTGCATTTTTTTTGTGGTTTCTGCTTTGCGGCAGTAGGGGGGATTTTAAAAATAAAATGGGTAGCCCCAACTCTGCTCTCTCCCATCACCGCCCGGGGAGCAGGTGCATCATGGTACAAAATCCCCGAAATGATCTGGAGCTGAAACTGTAAAAAAGTCTGTTTCATTCTGGGGTTTGCTTTTTTGAACAACAAAAAAGCATTGTGGGTTGCAATCTGCATTAGGTAAATTGCAACCTTTTTGTACCAGGCCCTTGTCTTCCGCATAATTAGGTAGGGCTGCAGCAGCTGATCTGCCAGATCAACCCCACCCATATGCCGGTTATAAGACTTGATGCACACTGGCTTCCTTATGATCTCAGCTCTGCCACGTACAGAGACCGCCACCGTCCTCTCATTGTGGATGGTGGTAAGAAGGTATACATCCTTCTTGTCTCTGTACTTAAGTGCCAACAGCTCCTCTTGGCGCAGAGCTGAGGTCTCCCCCTTTTGTAGCCGGTTGCGTCCAAGTTGTCCTGGGAAACCTGTGCGGTTATTTTTAATTGTACCGCAAGCTACTGTATCAAAGCAATACAGTAGCTTGAACAAAAGGACACTTGTATAAAAATTGTCTAAGTACAAGTGATACCCTTTGTTCATTAGGGGTAATATCAGGTCCCAGACAATCTTGCCAGTGGTTCCCATATGTTCTGGGCAACCTGGAGGGTCAAGGTGGCTATCCTTTCCCTCATACACCCGGAAGGCCTGAGTATACCCACTGTCGCTCTCACAGAGCTTATACACCTTTACCCCATACCTGGAACGCTTGGAAGGAATATACTGCTTGAATCCCAGCCTTCCCTTATACTTCATCAGGGATTCATCAATGCATATATTCCTTCCAGGTGTATAAGCCTCTGCAAACCTGGCAGAAAAGTGGGTAATCAGGGGGCGGATTTTATACAGCCTGTCAAATTGGGGATGCTCCCTAGGGGGGCACAGGCTGTTGTCGCTGAAGTGCATGAAATGCAGAATCATTTCATACCTCTGCCTCGACATACTCTGGGAGAAAATGGGGGTAGAGCAGATGGGGCTACTGCTCCTGTAGGAGCGAACAGAGGGTTTCTTTATGATGCCCATCAGCATAGTCAATGCCCAGAATTTTTTAAATTCTGGCACATCGACGGGGGCCCATTGCTGCTTTGCCAAATATGTTTCAGGCTTTGCAGCACGGTACTGATGGGCATATAAATTAGTTTGGGCGACAATGTTCCCCAATACATCATCACCCAGAAACACCTCCAAAAACTGTTGGGGGCTAAAACCTGCCACATCTATATTTATTCCAGCATTTGCTGTGAAGGGTGGGATATCTGGCCTCTGGAGATGAGGCATTACCCACTCTTCAGCGGCAATGGCAGCAACACGCCTCCTTCTAGCAGGGGGGCTGGCAGGGGGGCTGGTAGGGGGTAGCAGGGGGGCTAGCAGCCACAGATACATCACTATCAGTTGAGACTGCATCTAGTGATGTATCTGAGCATATGGCAGGGTCAAAATTGGGGTCTGAGTCAGACATAGAGACATCTGACTCTGACGCAAGGATGGCATACGCCTCCTCAACACTATATGTTTTCTGTGACATTATTGTATCTGTCACAGAAAAAAATTTAAATTAAATTAATTAGCTAAATGGCAAGCTAGGGGTTAATGGCTCTGAAAATTAAATTAACTAAATGGCCTTTGGGTTTTTAAAAAATTATAACAAAAAAATTAACCCCTAAAAAAATGCAGACAGCAAAAAAAGTACAGCTATGCTACTGACAGTGATTTATAGCCATCACTGGCAAGCTAGGGGTTAATGACTCTGGAAATTAAATTAAATTAACTAAATGGCTCTGAAAAGACCCTTTGGTTTTTTTAAAAATTACAACAACAAAATTAACCCCTAAAAAATGCACAGACAGCAAAAAAGTACAGCTATGCTACTGCCAGTGATTTATAGCGATCACTGGCAAGCTAGGGGTTAATGACTCTGGAAATTAAATTAAATTATCTAAATGGCTATGAAAAGAGCCTTTGGTTTTTTAAAAAAAATTACAACAAAAAATTAACCCCTAAAAAAATGCACAGACAGCAAAAAAAGTGCAGCTGTGCTAATGCCAGTGATTTATAGCGATCACTGGCAAGCTAGGGGTTAATAACTCTGGAAATTAAATTAAATTAACTAAATGGCTCTGAAAAGAGCCTTTGGCTTTTTAAAAAAAATTACAACAAAAAATTAACCCCTAAAAAAATGCACAGACAGCAAAAAAAGTGCAGCTATGCTACTGCCAGTGATTTATAGTGATCACTGGCAAGCTAGGGGTTAATGGCTCTGAAAAGAGCCTTTGGATCTCAATTTTTTTTAACAAATATAATAAATATAGCTCTCTCTGCTAAATACAGGTCTCTCTCTCTCTCCAACAAAATCCCAAGTGAGGAGAGGGAGGGAGATCCACACTGATCAGTGTCAATATTTACAAATATTGACATGATCAGACAAATGGGGTATTTTATTTTTTTATTTTTTTTATGGGTGGGAGGCTCAGATTGGGTGACCCTAGCTTGCCCCTATGATGAGGCAGGCTAGGGACACCCCCAGAGGCCCCATGATGCACTGGGCATCGCCATCTTGGATGCCCTGTGAAGGGGAGGGGGGGCTATTTAGGGCTGTTTTTTATTTTCTGCCGTTTTTTTTTTTTTATATTTTTATTTTATAACTAACTAAGTGCCTCGACCCACCGAGGCACTTAGCACACAAGCAGAGCATCGGAAGCGTGTCCGATCGCTTCCGATGCTCTGCTGAACTGCCGGGCTCCACGTGGAGCAAAACCGGAAGTGATCACTCGTGGGGGAGGGATCAATCCGGTCCCGGTACTCGTAAACAGTATTGCAGGGATGCCTAGACATCGAGGCATCCCTGCAATACTGTAAGAGCGGCTGGAAGCAATCTCGATTGCTTCCAGGGCTCAGTTTAGCCGACGACGTACACCATACGTCCTCAGGCGTTAACTGTATTTTTTTGCAGGACGTATGGCGTACGTCGTCGGTCACTAAGGGGTTAAAGTTGGCGGGTGTGGGGTTTTAGAAAAAAAACTACACTGAAAAGTGCCTTTACATAGTGGTCTATGAGAACTGTGTGTTCACTGTAAATATCTGCTTATATACATATATATTTAAAATTACTGCCATCGCTGTGATACTTATCCCCTTCGAAGTGCTTACGTTCTGATTCCGTCTTTGACGGCATGAGAACAAGGCTTCAATTGGAGCCTATGGAAGCACGCTCTCGTGAATGCAATGCTACTTAGCAATGCAAATGCAAGCTCGTATTCGCATTGTGCTCTACTTGTAATACCAATGCACATTAGCGTGCGCTGGTTTTACTCAGTGGAGTGCTAATATCGCTTGCAAGCAATTTAGTGCTCCCCTTGTAATCTAGTACTTAGTATTTAATGTCTCATATGTACTGGAAGATTGCAAAACATTTTTTCTTTCATGTAAATGGCAAGAGTCCATGAGCTAGTGACGTATGGGATATACATTCCTACCAGGAGGGGGCAAAGTTTCCCAAACCTCAAAATGCCTATAAATACACCCCTCATCACACCCATACTTCAGTTTTACAAACTTTTCCGCCTATGGAGGAGGTGAAGTAAGTTTGTGCTTAATTTTTATGATTTCTTCTATGCTAGGCGCTTCTAAGCATTTTGAAGCACGATTCCTCTCAGAGTACAGTGTTTGTCAGAGGGATGTGAAGAGAGTATCGCCTGTTGATTTTTATGGTTTCACTCATGGGAAATCTTTTCGATCATAGGGATTTATCTCCTACCTCCCTTTTCAGATCGATGATATACTCTTATACCATTATGTCTGCTGATAGTTTTCAGTACTGGTTTGGCTATCTGCTATATGTGGATGGGTGTCTTCGGTAATTATGTATCATTATTTAAGACACTCTCAGCTATGTTTGGCGCTTTATGTATTAATATAAAGTTTTAAATATATGTATTTTACTTATATTTGCCATGGGTCAGGTCTATGTGTATTTCCCTTTGCAGTCTAACAGTTTCAGTATGAGAATCATGTTTTAGGAAGTTATTTTTTTAATATTTTCTTACCTGGAATTTAGGTTTTTGTTTTTTTTCAAATTTGACTTGTTTTTACTTAAATTTCCCAGGCAAATCTAGGCTTGTGAGCATACAAAATGCTGTTATTTATTGCGTAATTTTTGGCATTAATTTTTTTGTGCAAATTTGCATCTATAGTGTCACAAGTTTCGTCATTTCCTGCGTCTTTATTGATGTTAGGTTGTTTGGCGCCAAATATTTTTTGGGTTATATTACCCCACTTCATTTATGCTCTCTGCTCTCTTTACATTCTATGCTGTTTGCTTTTCTGCTTATTTAGCATGTGCATTTTTTCCCATTCTTGAAACTTCTATATGAGAAAATTGGATATTTTGTTTAAATGTTATTTTTTCTTTTACATTTTGCAAGATGTCTCAGTCTGATCCTGTCTAAGAAGCTACTGTAGGAACCATGCTGCCTGAACACAGTTCTACCAAAGCTAAGTGTATCTGTTGTAAGCAAGCTGAGATAATGGGGCCTATTTATCAAAGGTCTTGCAGACCTGATCCGACAGTGTGGATCAGGTCCGCAAGACCTTGCTGAATGCGGAGAGCAATACGCTCTCCGTATTCAGCATTGCACCAGCAGCTCACAAGAGCTGTTGGTGCAACGCCGCCCCCTGCAGACGGAGGTGTCAATCAATCCGATCGTACTCGATCGGGTTGATTTCCGGCGATTCCTGTCCGCCTCATCAGAGCAGGCGGACAGGGTTATGGAGTCTGAAGACTCAGCAGAAACACGGGCCCTCAAGCTCCGTTCGGAGCTTGATAATGGGTCCCTATATCTCTGGCTATATTATGTAACAGTTGTCATGATAAGCTTTTGCATGCCGATAATGCTTCTATTAGTACTAGTACAGAGGCTGTTGTTCCCTCAACATCTAATGTACATGATATTTATTTATTTATTTATTTATAAAATATTTTACCAGGAAGGATACATTGAGATTTCTCTCGTTTTCAAGTATGTCCTGGGACCACAAAACATTGCATTGATACAATAGGGTACAATAAAATACAAAAACAATAATAATACACAATATATGCAAACATTTAACATAGAACTGGTAGGAAATATTTAATCAACCATGACAGGCGCATTCTGTTTTGAGATATGTAGAGAAGGATCTCTTAAAGGATATTAGGCTTGGGGAAGGTTTTGAGCTATGGTTTCATTAAGGAGATGTGCTATGTCAGAAATTGAATGCACAGGGGAGCTAGGTGGGCGGTAGATTCCTGCAACAATGATTGATTTACTGCACGGGATCTAAATTTTGCCAGAAAGGAAATCAAAGGTGGCAGGAGAGCTATATTTTTGTAAGGGGTGTACTTTGTGGAAATGTCAGCATAAATTACAATGTCGCCTCCTCTCTTTGCTCTATCATGTCTATGGCATGAATACCCATGTATTGTAATGGCAGAGTCAGGTATTTTTGCGGTTAGCCACGATTCAGAGATCACAATCGGCTAGATTTAGAGTTTGGCGTTAGCCGTCAAAAGCAGCGTTAAGGTGTCCTAAAGCTGCTTTTACCGCCCGCTGGTATTTAGAGTCAGGCAGGAAATGGTCTACCGCTCACTTTCTTTCCGCGACTCCAGGCTACCGCATTTCCCCTTACGTCAATTGCGTATCCTATCTTTTCTATGGGATTTGCCTAACGCTGGTATTTGGAGTCTTGGAAGAAGTGAGCGGCAGAGCCACTACTGACAAGACTCCTACCGCCAAAAAAAATCAGTAGTTAAAGGGACAGTCCACACCAGAATTTTTATTGTTTTAAAAGATAGATAATCCCTTTATTACCCATTTCCCAGTTTTGCATAACCAACACAGTTATATTAATATACTTTTAACCTATGTGATTATCTTGTATCTAAGCCTCTGCAAACTGCCCCTTTTTTCAGTTCTTTTGACAGACTTGCAGTCTAGCCAATCAGTGCCTGCTCCCAGATAACTTCTCGTGCACGAGCACAGTGTTATCTATATGAAATACGTGAACTAACACCCTCTAGTGGTGAAAAACTGTTAAAATGCAATCTGAAAGAGGTGGGCTTCAAGGTCTAAGAAATTAGCATATGAACCTCCTAGGTTAAGCTTTCAACTAAGAATACCAAGAGAACAAAGCAAAATTGGTGATAAAAGTAAATTGGAAAATTGTTTAAAATGACATGCTCTATCTGAATCATGAAAGTTTATTTTGGCCTAGACTGTCGCTTTAAGAGCTTTATGGGCTAACGCCGGAACATAAAGCTCTTAACTACTGTGCTATAAAGTACAATAACACCCATAAACTACCTATTTACCCCTAAACCGAGGCCCCCCCCACATCGCAAACCCTCTAATAAAAATGAACCCCTAATCTGCTGCCCCTAACATCGCCGACACCTACATTATATTTATTAACCCCTAATCTGCCCCCCCAACGTCGCCGCTACCTAACTACAATTATTAACCCCTAATCTGCCAACCGGACATCGCCACCACTATAATAAATGTATTAACCCCTAAACGCCGCACTCCCGCCTCGCAAACACTAGAATAAATGTTATTAACCCCTAATCTGCCCTCCCTAACATCGCCGCCACCTACCTACAATTATTAACCCCTAATCTGCCGCCCCCAACGTCGCCGCTACTATAATAAAGTTATTAACCCCTAAACCTAAGTCTAACCCTAACACCCCCCTAACATAAATATAATTAAATAAAACGAAATAATATTCCTATAATTAAATAAATTAATCCTATTTAAAACTAAATACTTACCTAGAAAATAAACCCTAATATAGCTACAATATAACTAATAATTACATTGTATCTATTTTAGGATTTATATTTATTTTACAGGCAACTTTGTATTTATTTTAACTAGGTACAATAGCTATTAAATAGTTTATAACTATTTAATAGCTACCTAGTTAAAATAATTACAAAATTACCTGTGAAATAAATCCTAACCTAAGTTACAATTAAACCTAACACTACACTATCATTAAATTAATCAATTAAATAAATTAACTACAATTACCTACAATTAAATTTAATTAAATAAACTAAACTATAGTACAAAAAAAATATTAAATTACAGAAAATAAAAAAAATTACAAGAAGTTTAGACTAATTACACCTAATCTAAGCCCCCTAATAAAATAATAAAGCCCCCCAAAACAAAAAAAATATGCCCTACCCTATTCTAAATTACAAAGTAATCAGCTCTTTTACCAGCTCTTAAAAGGGCTTTTTGCGGGGCATTGCCCCAAAGTAATCAGCTTTTTTACCTGTAAAAAAAAATACAACCCCCCCCAACATTAAAACCGACCACCCACATACCCCTACTCAAACCCACATACCCCACCCAAACCCCCCTTAAAAAAACCTAACACTAACTCCCTGAAGATCTCCCTACCTTGAGTCTCTTTACCCAACCGGGCCGAAATCTTCATCCAAGGTGCGCAGAAGAGGTCCTTCATCCGGTAGAAGTCTTCATCCAGGCGGAGTCTTCAATCTTCATCCATCCGGAGCGGAACGGAGCCATCTTCCAAGGAGCCGACGCGGAGCCATTCTCTTCATCCGGAGTCTTCTTACACAATGATGGTACCTTTAAGTGACATCATCCAAGATGGCGTCCCTTCAATTCCGATTGGCTGATAGGATTCTATCAGCCAATCGGAATTAAGGTAGGAAAAATCTGATTGGCTGATTCAATCAGCCAATCAGATTGAAGTTCAATTCGATTGGCTGATCCGATCAGCCAATCGGATTGAGCTCGCATTCTATTGGCTGTTCCAATCGATGTCCGGTCGGCAGCTTAGGGGTTAAAAAATGTTATTTTAGTGTTTGCGATGTGGGGGGGCCTCGGTTTAAGGGTTAATAGGTAGTTTATGGGTGTTAGTGTACTTTGTAGCACTTTAGTTAAGAGCTTTATGTTCCGGCGTTAGCCCATAAAACTCTTAACTACTGACTTTTATATGCGGTAGGAGTCTTGGAGGTAGAGGCTGTACCGCTCACTTCTAACAAGACTTGTAATACCAGCGTTAGGCAAATCCCATTAAAAAGATAGGATACGCAATTGACGTAAGGGGATTTGCGGTATGGAAAAGTCGCAGAAAAAAAGTGAGCGACCCTCGAATTCCGATTGGCTAATAGGATTCTATCAGCCAATCGGAATTAAGGTAGGAAAAATCCAATTGGTTGATTTAATCAGCCAATCGGAATGAAGTTCAATCCGATAGGCTGATTGGATCAGCCAATAGAATTGACCTCATATTCTATTGGCTGATCCAATCAGCCAATCGGATTGAACTTCAATCCGATTGGATGATTAAATTAACCAATCGGATTTTTCCTACCTTAATTAGGATTCTATCAGCCAATTGGAATTCGAGGGACGCCATCTTGGATGACGTCATTTAAAGGAACCTTCATTTTTCGTTAGGACTTCGATTGAAGAGGATGGCTCCGCGTTGGCTGGATAGAAGATGGCTCCGCTCCGCTCCAGAAGGATGAAGATAGAAGATGCCGCCTGGATGAAGATGTCTGCCGGTCTGGATGTCCTCTTCTGCCCCATCAGTGCCCAGCTGGGTGAAGACGGCTCAAGGTAGGGTGATCTTCAATAGGGTAATGTTAGGTTTTTTTAAGGGGGGATCGGGTGGGTTTTAGAGTAGTGGGGGGTGGGTGGTGGGTTGTAATGTTGGGGGGTATTGTATTTCTTTTTTTTACAGGTAAAAGAGCTGATTACTTTGGGGCAATGCCCCGCAAAAAGCCCTTTTAAGAGCTAGTAAAAGAGCTGATTACTTTGTAATTTAGTTTAGGATAGGGAATTTTATTATTTTGGGGGGCTTTTTTATTTTATTAGGGGGCTTAGATTAGGTGTAATTAGATTAAACTTCTTGTAATATTTTTTTATTTTTTGTAATTTAGTTGTTTTGTTTTTTGTGTAATATAGTTTAGTTTATTTAATTATATTTTATTTTAGATAATTGTAGTTAATTTATTTAATTAATTTATTGATAGTGTAGTGTTAGGTGTATTTGTAACTTAGGTTAGGATTTATTTTACAGGTAATTTTATAATTATTTTAACTAGGTAGCTATTAAATAGTTATTAACTATTTAATAGCCATTGTACCTAGTTAAAATAAATACAAAGTTGCCTGTAAAATAAATATAAATCCTAAAATAGCTACAATGTAACTATTAGTTATATTGTAGCTATATTAGGGTTTATTTTATAGGTATTTAGTTTTAAATAGGAATAATTTATTTAATTATAGAAATTTTATTTAGATTTATTAAAAATAGATTTGTTAGGGGGTGTTAGGGTTAGGGTTAGACTTAGGTTTAGGGGTTAATACATTTAATATAGTAGCGGCGACGTTGGGGGCGGCAGATTAGGGGTTAATAATTGTAGGTAGGTGGCGGCGACATTGGGGGCGGCAGATTAGGGGTTAATAAATATAATATAGGTGTCAGCGATGTTAGGGGCAGTAGATTAGGGGTTCATAGGGATAATGTAGGTGGCGGCGGTGTCCAGAGCGGCAGATTAGGGGTTAATAGTATAATGCAGGTGGCGACGATGTTGGGGGCAGCAGATTAGGGGTTAATAAGTGTAAGGTTAGGGGTGTTTAGACTCGGGGTTCATGTTAGGGTATAAGGTGTAGACATTAAAAGTATTTTCCCATAGGAAACAATGAGGCTGCATTAAGAGCTGAACGCTGCTTTTTTGCAGGTGTTAGGTTTTTTTTCAGCCGAATCAGCCCCATTGTATCCTATGGGGAGATCGTGCACGAGCACGTTTTGCCAGTTTACCGCTACCGTAACCAACACTGGTATTACAGGTAGAAGTGGCACTAAATTTGCTCAATGCTCACTTTTCTGAGGCTAACGCAGCCATTCAGAATACTTATAATACCAGTGTTGTTTAAAGTGTGCGCTGGAAAAAAAAGGCTCGTTAGCAACGCAAGTTTTTACTGACAAAACGTGTAATCTAGCCGACTGTGAATGTGATACTTTATAATTTTGTGAGGTGGGGGTAGGAGGGTTATTTTTAATAACCCTCCACCAGCACTCAGCAGATAAGTTACAGCAACAGAGCAGGCCATGGTGTATGATAATGTGTTTTCTAGTTTGAGGTGTGTGTTTATGGCGGTAATGATAGGAACAAAATTGGAGTGAGAAAAGAGTTATCATGAATAACAGTATGGTCATATTTGGATTCATGTTAGTGGTATGAGGTGTGTAGATGGTAATAAAAAATAAAAAAAAATATCCCTGTTGATATGAAAAATTATATTGCTGATGAGATACAGAAGGCTATGTCTGCTATTCCACCTTCTAATAAATGTGAAAGGTCTTTTAAAACTTCTCATAACTTTTCATAACTGATGAAATTTGTGATGACCGACAACATACTGAAATATCCTCCTCTGAAGAGGATCTCTCTGGTTCGGAAGAATCTACTTCAGACTTTGAAATTGATAAATCTTCTTATCTTTTTAAGATTGAATATATTCGGTCTTTGTTGAAAGAAGTATTGGTTACTTTGGGTATTGAGGAGTCTGATCTTCTTGATAACAAAATCAGTAAACATTTAAATTCTGTTTTTAAACCTCCTGTGATTACTCCTGAGGTTTTTCCTGTTCCAGATGCGGTTTCTGATGTGATTGCTAAGGAATGGTCTAAGCCTGGTGCTTCTTTTAATCCTTCTTTTAGGTTTAAGAAGTGATATCCTTTACCAATAGCTAATTTGGAGTTTTGGGAAAAAGCCCCTAAGGTTGATGGGGCTATTTCTACCCTTGCCAAATGTTCTACTATTCTTATGGAAGATAGTACTCCTTTTAAGGATCCTTTAGATAGGAAGATTGAATCTTATCTAAGGAAAGCTTATTTACATTCTGGCTATATTCTCAGGCCTGCCATTTCTATGGCTGATGTTGCAGCTGCATCAACTTTTTGGTTGGATAGCTTAGCACATCAGGAAACAGATCCTGATTTGTCTAGCATTGTTCGTTTGCTTTAACATGCTAATCATTTTATCTATGATGCTATTTTTGATATTATCAAGATTGATGTTAAATCTATGTCTTTAGCTATTCTAGCTAGAAGAGCTTTATGGTTTAAATCATGGAATGTTGACATGGGGGCCTATCTATCAAGCTCCGTACAGAGCTTGAGGGCCCGTGTTTCTGGCGAGCCTGCAGACTCGCCAGAATCACCAAAACATAACTTTTAATAGAAACGCAAAAAAATAGGAGATTAAAATACTGGGATGCGCAATTAAAAACAACAGCTAAAGAGGGGGAATACAAAGTATCTGCTATGTACCTATAATGTGTAAATTTAGTACAATGTGTCAGTGTTTGTATCGGTATGGTTGGTGCAAACATAGATATTCTATGACAATGGTTATCTTGAAATAAATAACCCTGAAAAAAGGTATAACTTTGATTCCTCTGTTACATATATTAGGTGAAATAGTAAGTACTTAAAGAGATATATTTAATTATTGCCTAAGTACTAGCAAGAGTATCAAGTTACAGGTGAATACCTGGTATCATGGCAGGTCAAGTTAGAGTATTATTGTACATACATGAATTGTTAATATCAAATCTGGTTAAGTACCAATAGGAATATCATAATACAGATAAGTATCTAGTAATGAGGCTAGGTAATGTTAAGGAATTAATATAAATTCATATATTATATATATACCATCTGTTATTCACCCTTAGTTTATATGGCGGCAGAGTCGTATCATGTAATTTAAATCAGTGCATCTAGATTTAATATAGAAGCGTTGTTGACTTGTGAGCGTTTAGATTTAAATAGTAATAACAGAGTTGCCTATATGCACCACCACAACGACAAATACAAACAGTCCCACAGATAGGCTAAAAATGTCCCAGGATTTGAGGCTAAAAAGTATATATTAGCACTATATATCTCATTGGTGTGAGGTTAATAATGCAGGACCTGAATAGCCAGTCCGGTATATAGTCAGTTTATTTATGCTAAGCGTTAAGCATTGTATTCAACCCTAGTATGTTTAGCTAGCCTTAACAAACACAGGAGCTCCCAGACTCCTCACCAATTCCCTAATATGTTTCGCGGTTCACTCGGCTTTCTCAAAGGGGGTGTTGCAGGCTGGTAAGTCTGTTTCAAGGAAGATTTATTATCGGGTTTGGAAAACCTATATTTCATGGTGTTCTCATAAATTCTCTTGGCATTCTTTTAGAATTCCTAGAAATTTACGATTTCTTCAGGACGGTTTGGATAAAGGTTTGTCTGCAAGTACTTTAAAGGGACAAATCTCTGCTCTGTCTGTTTTATTTCATAGAAAGATTGCTAAATTTCCTGATATTCACTGTTTTGTTCAGGCTTTGGTCCGTATCAAGCCTGTTATTAAGTTTATTTCTCCTCCAAGGAGTCTTAATTTGGTTATAAAGGTTTTGCAGGCTCCTCCTTTTGAGCCTATGCATTTGTTGGATATTAAACTACTTTCTTGGAAAGTATTGTGCCTTTTGGCTATCTGTTTCTGAATTAACAATTCCCAAGGAGGGAACTGAAGGGACGCACTCTTGAAAGTCAATGATGGTATTGAGTGCTTATTGGCTATGTATAAGCTGTATATTAGTCAATTGGCAAAATACCTGGGTATAATCGAAATAGGAGATGCTGGAAGTTTCACCCAAAAAGTGTAAAGGACAAGTGAATAAAAACAATTGAGTCTTGCAGATATCTTCTGGAAGGGGGAGGCCGCTCCTCTGGTTGTTGTTAGAATTCACAACCTTAGGAAGAAATTTAAACAAAGTCCGCAAAACAGCCTTATCCTGATGGAAAATCAGAAAAGGAGACTCAGTAGAGAGAGCAGACAATTCAGAAACTCAAAAAAGAAAAAGAGGGTGCCTCATAGTGTAAGTATGTCTGGATATGACCGCTTGACAAAATTAGATAAGAGGCTTACCAGAATTTGTTTCACCGTACTCTTGACCGGTGCTTGTAGGCGGGCTAGCACTTAACAGTGGCTAGTACACTGATCGGACTCGTTAGTCAGCTGTTTCTACAAACTCCTTAGCTTGGTCCTAGTTGTAATTTCTCTGACTTGGTCCCGGCTATATGCTGGGGTTTGCCACTCTGTGGATGTGGACTTTATGTTATAGTGTTCCTTATTGAACAGATGAAACAACTTCCAAAAAGTTCCAAATAAAAAGAAACTTTATTTCTAGTGTAACTGCAACGCATTTCTCGACCGAATAGACTGGTCGTTTCCTCAGGCAATTCAAACTGAATGAAATTCATTACATTTACCAGCATTCCGTGATTTCACCTAATGATTCGTAGATTTGTATATGTATGTTTGTTTATACATACATACATATACAAATCTACGAATCATTAGGTGAAATCACGGAACACAATTAGTAATAGAGTTCCATATATACAGCATTTTCTTAGAAAAATAGGGAACATCAAACACATGATTTGAAAATAGGGTACTTTAAAAACTCACGATTTTAGAGTGCCAAAACATAAATGACACAATATAAATCAGATGCATCATACACTATACTAAAATGTTTAGAGTAATGCGTTCGAAACACAATCTGCCATTACAATTATTGTTTTGTATCTTTAACGACATCAATTATTAAAAGTCTCTCATAAGGTTTAATATAAGCTATCTTTGGATACATTTTCCTAAGAGAAATTCTGATACCATAAACTGTTACAATTTCATTTTCGTTTGCACAAACTGTATCCAATCAAATGATGAAATGAAAAACCAAAATACAAAAGAAAAAGCAGTTTCATTGTATAAGCCAATGCTTTCCAAACTGTGTGTCGGGACACACTAGTGTGTCGGCAGCAGTGTGTAGGTGTGTCCCTGCTTCAGCACAAATTTTTTAAAATTTTTATTTTTTTATTTTTTTGGTTTCCGACTTTCTGCCTGCCTGCTACGCATATCAAATGGTTGACACGTGACTGATACCTAGTGGGTCACAGATCATCTTAACCAATTGGCGCAGCTCAGTGGGAACTGAAACTATTCCCATTGGCGGCTTTGGCGGGACATTGGCTCCTGACTGCACGTGAAGTCTCCTTAATTGGCTCGTGACTGCATGTGTAGTCAGTGAGTGGGACAGCAGTGTGTTTGCAGGGCAGACAGTAGTCAATCGGATTCACGGAGCTCTGAGGGTGGTAGCTTAAATGCTGAGCTTAAGTCAGAAGTCACAGTGGGGTATTTTTGCAGCTAGCTCCCAGTAGTGCATTGCTGCTCCTGCTCTTGATATATGGATAGGAAGTGGAAGCTTAAAAATGCTTGATGATGAAATGCGAGTGTCTTTATTTAATATTCCACTAAATATTCAGAAATTGTGTTCATCCCATCAACCTTATACATCCCATTAAATAGTAAGTAGCAATTGGTGATATTAAACTTTTTTTTAATTCTTGCACATACATACTGTTACTTGTAAATACATTTCATTATTATATAATTTATGTATGTGTCCGTATCTCTTAAAACAAGTTAGTTTTACCTCCTGTTTGCTAGTACAACTGAATTACTGTGTCTCAAAATGATGTAGGTCTAAAAAGTGTGTCACCAACATGAAAAGTTTGGAAAGCTCTGGTATAAGCACTAACAAACAAATAGTCAGGAACTATGTTTCAAGTCCTTTGGGTTTTGAAATATCCTTTTAAAAAACACAACAGCAGATAATATAGAAACTTATGACCTGCTATTTTATAGGATACTTTAAACACACGATTTTAGAGTGCCTAAATAATACAATACTAGTCAGACACACCATACATCAAATTAAATCATTTAGAATAATGTGATCGCAATACACTCAGCCATTAGAATTATTGTTTTCGAATTTCAATTACACCAACTATTAGAAGTCTCTCATGAGGTTAAGTATAAGCTATATTTGAACAAATATTCCTAAGGGAATGCTGACATCAAAAACCGTTACAATTTCATTTTTGTTTGTATAAATTGAATCCAATTGCAAGATGAAATGAGAAACCAAATATAAAAGAAAAAGCAGTTTCAGTTAATTAGCAGCAACAAATAGTTAAAAATACTATATTTTGAGTTATTTGTGTTTTGAAATATCCGTTTAAGACACACAATAGCAAATAATATGGAAATTCATGATCTGCTATTTTATTCTTGTTAACAAATACGCTGATATTAGAAAAGCTGGTTTTAACAAATTGTACATATATATGTATAGTATTTAGCGGCTGGAGGATTATACAGTTTTAATTATTGTTTTTATAGCTTGAAACAGAGCTGATTTGAAGAAAATTTTATGCATTGATTACTTAAGGTTACCTATTGGATCCTTGTAATTATGACAACTACTGTTTTGTTCACACACATGTATTTAATGTTGTTAAATTTAATGAATTTCATTCAGTTTGAATTGCCTGAGGAAACGACCAGTCTATTCGGTCGAGAAGCACGTTGCAGTTACACTAGAAATAAAGTTTCTTTTTATTTGGAACTTTTCGGAAGTTGTTTCATCTGTTCAATAAGGAACACTATCACATCAAGTCCACATCCACAGAGTGGCAAACCCCAGCATATAGCTGGGACTAAGTCAGAGGAATTACAACTGGGACCAAGCTAAGGAGTTTGGAGAAACAGCTGACTAACGAGTCCGATCAGTGTACTAGCCACTGTTAAGTGCTAGCCCGCCTACAAGCACCGATCAAGAGTACGGTGCAACACATTCTGGTAAGCCTCTTATCTAATTTAGTCAAGCGGTCATATCCAGACATACTTACACTATGAGGCACCCTCTTTTTCTTTTTTTGAGTTTCTGAATTGTCTGCTCTCTCTAGTGAGTCTCCTTTTCTGATTTTCCATCAGGATAAGGCTGTTTTGCGGACTTTGTTTAAATTTCTTCCTAAGGTTGTGAATTCTAACAACATTAGTAGGGAAATTGTTGTTCTTTCCTTGTGTCCGAATCCTAAGAATTCGCTTGAAAAATTGTTACACTCTTTGGATGTGGTAATAGCTTTGAAATACTTTGTGGAGGTTACTAAGGATTTCAGGAAGACTTCTAGTCTATTTGTTGTCTTTTCTGGTTCTAGGAAAGGTCAGAAAGCATCTGCCATTTCTTTGGCATCTTGGTTAAAGCTTTTGATTCACAAGGCTTATGTAGAGGTGGGACAGTCTGCACCTCAGAGAATTACAGCTCATTCTACTAGATCAGTTGCCACTTCTTGGGCTTTTAAGAATGAAGCTTCAGTTGATCAGATTTGCAATGCAGCAACTTGGTCTTCTTTGCATACATTTACTAAATGTTACCATTTTGATGTATTTGCTTCTGCTGAAGCAGTCTTTGGTAGAAAAGATCTTCAGGCAGCTGTCTCAGTTTGATTTTTCTGTTTATTAGAAGAACTTATTTTTTTGATTTAATTTCTCAGCGGAAATAGCTGTTTTTATTTTATCCCTCTCTAGTGACTCTTCTGTGGACTTCCACATCTTGGGTATTTTATCCCATACGTCATTAGCTCATGGACTCTTGCCATTTACATAAAAGAAAACATAATTTATGTAAGAACTTACCTAATAAATTCATTTCTTTCATAATGGCAAGAGGTCATGAGGCACCTTGGATGAAGAATTCGGCTTGGCTGGGTGAAGACGACTCAAGGTAGGATGATCTTCAGGGGGTTAGCGATAGGTTTATTAAGGGGGGTTTGGGTGGGTTAGAGTAGGGGTATGTGGGTGGTGGGTTGTAATGTTGGGGGGGTATTGTATTTTTATTTTCAGGTAAAAGAGCTGATTACTTTGGGGCAATGCCCCGCAAAAAGCCCTTTTAAGGGCTGGTAATAGAGCTGATTACTTTGGTAGTTTAGAATAGGGTAGGGCATTTTTTTATTTTGGGGGGATTTTTTATTTTATTAGGGGGCTTAGATTAGGTGTAATTAGTTTAAACATCTTGAAATTCTTTTTTAATTTTTGTAATTTAGAGTTTTGTTTTTTTTTGTATTATAGAATAGTTTATTTTATTGTATTTTAAGTTAGCTAATTGTAGTTAATTTATTTAATTAATTTATTGATAGTGTAGTGTTAGGTGTATTTGTAACTTAGGTTAGGATTTATTTTACATGTAATTTTGTACTTATTTTAACTAGGTAGCTATTAAATAGTTATTAACTATTTAATAGCTATTGTACCTAGTTAAAATAAATACAAAGTTGCCTCTAAAATAAATATAAATCCTAAAATAGCTACAATGTAATTATTAATTATATTTTAGCTATATTAGGGTTAATTTTCTAGGTAAGTATTTAGTTTTAATAGGATTATTTTAGTTAATTTTAGGAATATTATTTAGTTTAATTTAAATTATATTTATGTTAAGGGGTGTTAGGGTTAGCGTTAGGTTTTAGGGGTTAATAATTTTATTATAGTAGCGGCGACGGTGCGGGCGGGAGATTAGGGGTTAATAATTGTAGGTAGGTGGCGGCGATGTTAGGGAGGGCAGATTAGGGGTTAATACTATTTATTCTAGTGTTTGCGAGGTGGTTAATACATTTATTATAGTGGCGGCGAGGTCCGGTCGGCAGATTAGGGGTTAATAAGTGTAGGTAAGGTGGCGGCGACGTTGGGGGGGCATATTAGGGGTTAATAAGTGTAAGGTTAGGGGTGTTTAGACTCGGGGTTCATGTTAGGGTGTTAGGTGCAGACTTAGAGAGTGTTTCCCCATAGGAAACAATGGGGCTGCGTTAGGAGCTGAACGCTGCTTTTTTGCAGGTGTTAGTTTTTTTTTTATACCAAACTGCCCCATTGTTTCCTATGGGGATATCGTGCATGAGCACGTTTTTCCAGCTTACCGCTACCGTAAGCAACGCTGGTATTTAGGGTTGAAGTGGAGCTAAATTAGGCTCAACGCTCCTTTTTCTGAGCCTAACGCAGCCCCTCAGACAACTCTAAATACCAGCGTTGTCTTAAGGGTGCGCTGGGAAAAAAAGCAGCGTTATCTACGCGGGTCTTTACCGACAAAACTCTAAATCTAGCCATTTGTTATGACTGAGAGAGGATCCCCCTGTACAACCAATTGCCTGGCAAGTAGTCTTCTTATCCTGGCACCAGGATCATGTCTGGCGCACATAGATAAATGCCGACAGCATACACTGTCAGGTATTTATCATTGCACAAGCTATTCTCGTGAAATGCTTGTGCAATATCGCTCCCCCTGCACATTCGCGGCCAATCTGCCGCTAGCAGGGTATGTCAATCAACCTGATCATATACGATCGGGCTGATTGCTGTCTGCCACCTCTGAGGTGGCGGACGAGTTAAGATGCAGCGGTCTTATGACCGCTGCTTCTTAACTTCCGCTTCAGGCGGACCTGAAGCGGAGAGGGTCGGAAGCAGCAATCGCTGCTTCATAAATCGGCCCCCTAGTGTATAGAGTAAGAATTAAAAAAAATGTGCACCAAATGAATTACATGAAATAAAGTTTTATATTTATTGGTCCCACAGAGAATGTTCCTTTAGTAGATTTGTGATACCAACAAAATCAAGTTTTTATTTTTTATTCCATAACCTTTCAAGACCTCTAAGGTTTTTTCTTCATATGCAGATCTAAATCTGAAGAAGAGACCTGTCAGGACTTGAAAGCTTATGGAATAAGAAAAAAAACAACTTGATTTTGCTGGACTATTAAAAGGTATCACAATCTTCTAAAGGAACATTCCTGTGGGACCAATACGACAACAACCCTTTTTTATATATACATAAAAAGAGAGACATGTGTAGCCCTTTCTGTTCAAATAATATTAAACTTGAAAATATATTTAAAGAGACATTAAACCCAAATTTTTTCTTTCATGATTTAGAAAGACAATACAATTTTAAACAATTTTGTAATTTACTTCTATTATCTATGTTGCTTCATTCTCTTGATATCCTTTGCTGAAAAACATATCTAGATAGGCTTAGTAGTTGCTGATTGGTGGCTGCAGATAGCTGCCTCGTGTGATTGGCTCACCCATGTGCATTGTTATTTCTTCAGCAAAAGGATATCTAAAGAATGAAGCAAATTAGATAATAGAAGTAAATTGGAATGTTGTTTAAAATTGTATTCTCTACCTGTATCATGAAATAAATTTTTTGGGTTTAATGTCCCTTTAATACCTGTATGTGTTTTCTTGTTTTACTGTGAATATTTTGCATTCCAATTTTCTTCACATAGAACATTAGATATAGATATATATTTTACAAAAAAATAATCATATAAATGTGTATATATTTAAATATAAAAAGAACATTTTCTTCTATGTGAAGAACATTGGAATGTAAACTATTTGTAACTCAGTTCGGGTATAGCGCTGTAGGTCTTACGCAGTGTTTTTTAGCAACATGCTCCATTAGAGTCTATGGGAGTAAACATTAACGCTACTGCGATATCTGAAGTCCTGAAGTTTGTGCTCTTCAGGTTTCGCGCGTGCACAAACAATTCACTTTCCATTTGTAATACGTACGCTAACCCACTTGTGTTAAAAGTTTATTTCCAACATTGTTAACGAAAGCTTAAAAAAATATTTAGAGTGACTCTTGTAATCGAGCCGTAATTGTGTGTACAAGGAGAGAGCTACGAACTACTGTGATATTATTATTCACAAGACTAAGCTAAAGCTGTTTAAATGGACACAGTAGTCATAATTTAATTTGTTTCATCTAGACAAGGCCATTTCAAAATGTTTTCAAGTTTGTTTGTTTTTTAAAAACTCATCTTCCTTTCCTGAATAAATCAATATTTTTTAAGTCTAGTAACATCTGGGGGGGGTATTTGTTTTTTAAAGAAAAACATTATTATTTTTTATAAATAATTTGTATCTGATCAGTATTTTTTGGATTTTTTTGCCTCCCCCTGACAGATATGAATCCAGCCTTTCAGAAGCACCTGAAGAGTTATGTAGCAAATGTGCTGAGCAGAACCACGAGTCTAATTGATAACAATGGCGCTGTGCTGGTCTGCGCCCAAATACCGGTAAAACTGCAGGTGTGTATGAGAAGCTACAGCAGGGTGGAGAACCATAATGTGTGCCCAGATTAGTGATAATCATTCAAAAAAGGTATCTTGTATACCTTGCTACCTTTTCTGTTGCTTTTCAGTAGATTAGCAGAGAGAGGGCACATTAAATTCTTGTTTTCTGAAATTGTTTTAGCTAGCCACAGTCATTTTGTTTTACAGTATCTTATCACCTTTGCTGAGGTCAGTTAGGAACAGAAGTGTAGCAATGTTAGGCTTGTAGAGTTACGTACAATCAAAACAAACACAAATTAATCAGGATGAAAATAGATCATGTCTTTTATATTAGCTACCAGTATCCAGATGGAAAAAAGTCTCAAATGAATGTTGCATTTTATAATTCATAAATGTAAGATCCCAAATGTACCCTATACAATGATACAAGCCTCCATAGGGTAATATAGAGAACAACAAGAGCTCACTTGTAATATAGAGGACAGCAAGAGCTCACTTGTAATATAGAGGACAGAAAGAGCTCACTAGTAATATAGAGGACACCAAGAGCTCACTAGTAATATAGAGAACAGCAAGAACTCACTTGTAATATAGAGGACAGCAAGAGCTCACTTGTAATATAGAGGACAGCAAGAGCTCACTTGTAATATAGAGGACAGCAAGAGCTCACTAGTAATATAGAGGACAGCAAGAACTCACTTGTAATATAGAGGACAGCAAGAACTCACTTGTAATATAGAGGACAGCAAGAGCTCACTAGTAATATAGAGGACAGCACGAGCTCACTAGTAATATAGAGGACAGCAAGAGCTCACTAGTAATATAGAGGACAGCAAGAGCTCACTAGTAATATAGAGGACAGCAAGAGCTCACTAGTAATATAGAGGACAGCAAGAGCTCACTAGTAATATAGAGAACAGCAAGAGCTCACTAGTAATATAGAGGACAGCAAGAGCTCACTAGTAATATAGAGAACAGCAAGAGCTCACTAGTAATATAGAGGACAGCAAGAGCTCACTAGTAATATAGAGGACAGCAAGAGCTCACTAGTAATATAGAGAACAGCAAGAGCTCACTAGTAATATAGAGGACAGCAAGAGCTCACTAGTAATATAGAGGACAGCAAGAGCTCACTAGTAATATAGAGGACAGCAAGAGCTCACTAGTAATATAGAGAACAGCAAGAGCTCACTAGTAATATAGAGGACAGCAAGAGCTCACTAGTAATATAGAGAACAGCAAGAGCTCACTAGTAATATAGAGGACAGCAAGAGCTCACTAGTAATATAGAGAACAGCAAGAGCTCACTAGTAATATAGAGGACAGCAAGAGCTCACTAGTAATATAGAGAACAGCAAGAGCTCACTAGTAATATAGAGGACAGCAAGAGCTCACTAGTAATATAGAGAACAGCAAGAACTCACTTGTAATATAGAGGACAGCAAGAGCTCACTGGTAATATAGAGGACAGCAAGAGCTCACTAGTAATATAGAGAACAACAAGAGCTCACTAGTAATATAGAGAACAGCAAGAACTTACTTGTAATATAGAGAACAGCAAGAACTCACTTGTAATATAGAGGACAGCAAGAGCTCACTTGTAATATAGAGGACAGCAAGAGCTCACTAGTAATATAGAGGACAGCAAGAGCTCACTATTAATATAGAGGACAGCAAGAGCTCACTATTAATATAGAGGACAGCAAGAGCTCACTAGTAATATAGAGAACAGCAAGAACTCACTTGTAATATAGAGAACAGCAAGAACTTACTTGTAATATAGAGAGCAGCAAGAACTCACTAGTAATATAGAGGACAGCAAGAGCTCACTAGTAATATAGAGGACAGCAAGAGCTCACTAGTAATATAGAGGACAGCAAGAGCTCACTAGTAATATAGAGGACAGCATGAGCTCACTAGTAATATAGAGGACAGCAAGAGCTCACTAGTAATATAGAGGACAACAAGAGCTCACTAGTAATATAGAGAACAACAAGAGCTCACTAGTAATATAGAGGACAGCAAGAGCTCACTAGTAATATAGAGGACAGCAGAGCTCACTAGTAATATAGAGGACAGCAAGAGCTCACTAGTAATATAGAGGACAACAAGAGCTCACTAGTAATATAGAGGACAGCAAGAGCTCATTAGTAATATAGAGGACAGCAAAAGCTCACTTGTAATATAGAGCACAGCAAGAGCTCACTGGTAATATAGAGGACAACAAGAGCTCACTTGTAATATAGAGGACAGCAAGAGCTCACTAGTAATATAGAGAACAGCAAGAGCTCCCTATTAATATAGAGGACAGCAAAAGCTCACTTGTAATATAGAGGACAACAAGAGCTCACTAGTAATATAGAGGACAACAAGAGCTCATTAGTAATATAGAGGACAACAAGAGCTCACTAGTAATATAGAGGACAGCAAGAGCTCACTAGTAATATAGAGGACAGCAAGAGCTCACTAGTAATATAGAGGACAACAAGAGCTCACTAGTAATATAGAGGACAGCAAGAGCTCACTAGTGATATAGAGGACAGCAAGAGCTTACTAGTAATATACAGGACAGCAAGAGCTCACTAGTAATATAGAGGACAGCAAGAGCTCACTAGTAATATAGAGGACAACAAGAGCTCACTTGTAATATAGAGGACAGCAAGAGCTCACTAGTAATATAGAGGACAACAAGAGCTCACTAGTAATATAGAGGACAACAAGAGCTCACTAGTAATATAGAGGACAGCAAGAGCTCACTAGTAATATAGAGGACAGAAAGAGCTCACTAGTAATATAGAGGACAGCAAGAGCTCACTATTAATATAGAGGACAACAAGAGCTCACTAGTAATATAGAGGACAACAAGAGCTCACTTGTAATATAGAGGACAGCAAGAGCTCACTAGTAATATAGAGGACAGCAAGAGCTCACTAGTAATATAGAGGACAACAAGAGCTCACTAGTAATATAGAGGACAGCAATAACTCACTAGTAATATAGAGAACAGCAAGAGCTCACTAGTAATATAGAGGACAGCAAGAGCTCACTAGTAATATAGAGGACAGCAAGAACTCACTTGTAATATAGAGAACAGCAAGAGCTCACTTGTAATATAGAGGACAGCAAGAGCTCACTTGTAATATAGAAGACAGCAAGAGCTCACTAGTAATATAGAGGACAGCAAGAGCTCACTAGTAATATAGAGGACAGCAAGAGCTCACTAGTAATACAGAGGACAGCAAGAGCTCACTAGTAATATAGAGGACAGCAAGAGCTCACTTGTAATATAGAGGACAGCAAGAGCTTACTAATAGGGAACTTCTTAAAGTGACACTGAACCCAAAATTTTTATTTTGTGATTCAGATAGATTCTGAAATTTTAAGCAACTTTCTAATTTACTCCTATTATTAAATTTTCCTCATTCTCTTGGTATCTTTATTTTAAATGCAAGAATGTAAGTTTAGATGCCGGCTCATTTTTGGTGAACAACCTGGGTTGTCCTTGCTGATTGGTGGATAAATTCATCCACCAATAAAAAAGTGATGTCCAGAGTACTGAACCCCAAAAAAAGCTTAGATGCATTCTTTTTCAAATAAAGATAGCAAGAGAATGAAGAAAATTTGATAATAGGAGTAAATTAGAAAGTTGCTTAAAAATGTATGTTCTATCTGAATCATGAAAGAAAAAAATTGGGTTCAGTGTCCCTTTAAGGCAGGAAACAGTTTGAATCCCACTGTAATTTAGTGCTTTAGACTATTTTTTCTCTGTACTATTTACATTAAAGGGACATAAACCACAAATGTTTCTCTCATGATTTCCAATTTACTGCTATTATAAAATGTTCTTCATTTTCTTGTTATCTTTTGTTGAAAATCAGGAAGGTAAGTTCAGGAGTGTGCACGTGTCTGCAGCACTATATGGCAGCATTTTTGTAACAATGTTATACATTAGCAAGAGTACTAGATTGCAGCAGTTTTTATAACAATGTTATACATTAGCAAGAGCACTAGATGGCAGCAGTTTTGTAACAATGTTATACATTAGCAAGAGCACTAGATGGCAGCAGTTTTATAACAATGTTATACATTAGCAAGAGCACTAGATGGCAGCAGTTTTATAATAATGTTATACAATAGCAGGAGCACTAGATGGCAGCAGTCTTATAACAATGTTATACATTAGCAAGAGCACTAGATGGCAGCAGTTTTATAACAATGTTATACATTAGCAAGAGCACTAGATGGCAGCAGTTTTATAATAATGTTATACATTAGCAAGAGCACTAGATGGCAGCAGTTTTATAATAATGTTATACATTAGCAAGAGCACTAGATGGCAGCAGTTTTATAATAATGTTATACATTAGCAAGAGCACTAGATGGCAGCACTTTTATAATAATGTTATACATTAGCAAGAGCACTAGATGGCAGCAGTTTTATAACAGTGTTATATATTGGCAAGAGCACTAGATGGCAGCAATTTTATAACAATGTTATACATTAGCAAGAGTACTAGATGGCAGCAGTTTTGTAACAATGTTATACATTAGCAAGAGCACTAGATGGCAGCAGTTTTATAACAATGTTATAGATTAGCAAGAGCACTAGATGACAGCAGTTTTATAACAATGTTATACATTAGCAAGAGCACTAGATGACAGCAGTTTTATAACAATGTTATACATTAGCAAGAGCACTAGATGGCAGAAGTTTTGTAACAATGTTATACATTAGCAAGAGCACTAGATGGCAGCAGTTTTATAACAATGTTATACATTAGCAAGAGCACTAGATGGCAGCAGTTTTATAACAATGTTATACATTAGCAAGAGTAATAGATGGCAGCAGTTTTGTAACAATGTTATACATTAGCAAGAGCACTAGATGGCAGCAGTTTTATAACAATGTTATACATTAGCAAGAGCACTAGATGATAGCAGTTTTATAACAATGTTATACATTAGCAAGAGCACTAGATGGCAGCAGTTTTATAACAATGTTATACATTAGCAAGAGCACTAGATGGCAGAAGTTTTGTAACAATGTTATACATTAGCAAGAGCACTAGATGGCAGCAGTTTTATAACCGTTATACATTAGCAAGAGCACTAGATGGCAGCAGTTTTATAACAATGTTATACATTAGCAAGAGCACTAGATGGCAGCAGTTTTATAACAATGTTATATATTAGCAAGAGCACTAGATGGCAGCAGTTTTGTAACAATGTTATAAATTAGCAAGAGCACTAGATGGCAGCAGTTTTATAACAATGTTATACATTAACAAGAGCACTAGATGGCAGCAGTGTTATAACAATGTTATACATTAGCAAGAGTACTAGATGGCAGCACCATTTCCTATCATGGGGTGCTCCAGATATATGTACGCTACTTATCTAGATATCTCTTCAACAAAGAATAACATGAGAACAATGCAAATTTTATAATAGGAGTAAATTAGAAACGTTTTTAAAATTGTATTCTCTATCTGAATCATAAAAGAAAAAATTTGGGGTTTCGTGTCCTTTTAATGAGAAGGGGATATATACAATGAACATGAATATACAAAGGTCAGCGACAGAGCAGTGATTGACAGGCTGCAGACTAAGCAGAGAGAGGACGTACTGAGCAGCACAGCTTGTTGTATTGTATTAGTGAGTTCTTGTTCATGTAAGTTCCCACGGGAATAGGGCCCTCAATCCCTAGTGTATGTGTTTTTAAATTTTGTCCTGTATCTTACAAGTCTTGTATTGTTTTATTTAAATGAATTGTATCCATGGACAGCGCTGCAGAATATGTTGGCGCTTAATAAATAAAGTATAATAATAATAATACTATGATCTTTCTCCTTTTGGAACTTCTGCTGTGCAATATTATATGGGTCTCTCCTACATACAAAGGAATTCTGAAGATGAACACAAGGGGGGTAGAAGACTCCAGATTAAGGTGGTAAAAAAACAATTTAATACACACATTAAAATTTGCACTTACTAGAAGTAAGTAGATACATTCATAGTAAAATAAAGGATAAGTCCAGCGTCAAACAGGCCAAGCATTCAATCTGCTCCTCCTGATCACCTCTTCTTATTTCAATCCACAACATTCTGTGTTAACAGGATGGAGTGTGTCCAACAAATGGCTGATACAGAAGCCTTGACATGCCAAAAAGTTGCTCAACGCATTTTGCCCGGTAGCGTCCAGGCTTTTTCAAGAGCTGAATACTAAGACACATTTGTGCCGGGCTTTATACCAGTTTACCACCTGCCTATTGGTTGAATACTTCTCACACCCTATAAGGCTTACCTGCAGGAAAACAAACTTCATAGCATCCATATAACAGAATTAAGAAAATGTATAGGCACTTTAAAAACATATTTGCAAAATCATCTTTAAAACAAATACAAACATTTAAAAGCACTTCAGAGATGCAACACGATAAGCAAGAAAAAATAATAAGTGATTCTGCTGAAATGAATGCCCAAGTATCACATTTCTCTTACACATTGTATTGCATAACTATATAACACAATCAGGGCTAGAACTAGCAATATGAATATAAATAAAAGCAAAAATCAGTGGTGACATAGAATTATACTCACTATACTACTCACATTTTTTCACAGAGATCATGTTCATGCTATACAAATGCTTGCACATCTAGATCTATGTTTAATCCCTTGGGGTAAGACTTTTTCATTTAAATATCCACTGTGTTTCCTTTTGGCGTAGGGCTTGTAACTGATCCTTTCTACCTGGGGTTATCCAATCAATAATTTGAAATTGAATCCCTCTATGGTAACTACCATGAATGGTCTTAAAGTGATAGGGTACACTATGGTTCTCTAAGCCAGTTTTAATATTATAAAGGGCATCATTAAATCTTTATCTTATCTTTCTCTTTGTCCTCCCTCTGTAGATCAAATGACATCTGGAATATTTAAAAATATGATGTTTCTATGGATTATTATTCCAAATATATTCATTCTCAAAATTGTTCATGAATAAATTTGGTAGGATGGGGCAAATGTTGCCCCCATCGCTATTCCTTTCACCTGCAAATAAAACTGATTTTTAAAGTTGTGGGAGAGAATGAACAAAATTGAATCTAGTAAAAATAGTAAATTAATTTTTTCAAGGAGGATTATATTTGGAATAATAATCTATATAAACATCATATTATTAAATATTCCAGATATATAGATGATGTAATTATCTTATGGAGAGGTACAGAGACATCAATAGGGTAATAGTGATAGTAAGGAACCATAGGAAACTGGTAAAAAAAAACAGTTTTATGATGCCAGGGGGTAGATTTATCATACCCTGGGGAGAATCATGTCCACCCAGCATCGCTAAATGCCAACAGCATACGTTGTTGACATTTAACATTGCACAAGCAATTCTGCCGAAATGCTTGTGCAATGCTGCTTCCTGCACATTTGCAGCCAATCTGATCAGGAAGATTGCTGCTCTTTATCTCCTGTTTCTGGCAAGGTTCATAAATGTTCCCCCGAGAGTGCACATCTAAAGAGGTGGAAGGATAACATATCAATATATGAGAATTAGGCGTAACTCTTCAAACCTATCAGAGTTTAATAAAGAAGCAGATGTATTGGATCTAAAACTTACTAATAAAGGATGTAACCTGGCCCTTCTTGATAATCTTAAAGGAAAGGCTATAAATATGAACAGAGCCATTCTTCTACAAGAAAAGAAAAAAAATAGATATATACATGAACCGATCAGGTTAGATTTATTACAACATATAATGAGGGTGCAGCGATTATTAGGAAAACACTAAATAAACATTGAAATATCTTAAAATCTGCCCCCCCCCCCTTTAAGGATGTGATAGGTGAACAACCAATGGTCACCTTTAGGAAAATAGGAACTTAAAGAATCATCTAGCCCCTAGTAAACCGCAACCCCTGGTGAATGAATCCAAAAAATTTAATGTGGGAGGGAATAATACTTTAAGAAATTGGCTATCTATCCCTATGGGCTCATATAAATGCAATAACAGTCTATGCAATATGTGTACCTATGTCCATACGCGGATACGTTTCCGAACTATGATGGATCAGAAAAATTTCAAATTAAGCACAGATGTAATTGCGAATCCACCAATATGGTATACCTACTAAGGTGTAAATGTGATTTGATCTACATAGGGAGGACAAAGAGAAAGAAGAAGATTTAATAAACACCTTTATAATATTAAAACTGGCTTAGAGAACCATAGTGTACCCTATAACTTTAAGACCATTCATGGTAGTTACCATAGAGGGATTAAATTTCAAATTATTGATTGGATACCCCCAGGTAGAAAGGGTCAGTTACAAGCCCTATGCCAAAAGGAAACACAGTGGATATTTAAATTAAAAAGTTTTACCCCCAAGGGATTAAACATAGATCTAGATGTGCAAGCATTTCCAATAGGATTAACATGATCTCTGTGAAAAAATGTGAGTAGTATAGTGAGTATAATTCTATGTCACCGCTGATTTTTGCTTATATTTATATTCATATTGCTAGTTCTAGCCCTGATTGTGTTATATACAGTGGATATAAAAAGTCTACACACCCCTGTTAAAATGTCAGGTTTCTGTGATGTAAAAAAATGAGACAAAGATAAATAATTTCAGAACTTTTTCCACCTTTAATGTGACCTATAAACTGTACAACTCAATTGAAAAACCAACTGAAATCTTTTAGGTAAAGGGAAATAAAAATAAAAAACTAAAATAATATGGTTGCATAAGTGTGAACACCCTTTTATAACTGGGGATGTAGCTGTGTTCAGAATTAAGAAAGTGCAGGGCAAATAGCCCGGAGCGTAGCTAAGGGTTAAGGCCTGGAGGAGTGAGTGCTGCTGTGTGTGTGTGTTAGTTACAATGTTGCATTGTGTTGGGAGGGGTTTACTAACCTTATAAGAGGGATGTGCAGGGATGCCACTTCCTCTTTGTTCCTGTGGACTCCCAGAAGATCTTTCCCCACCCTCCCATCCCTGTTATGCACTGTTGTTGAATTTGTTACGCACTGTCGTTTTGTTTTGTTATCCATCATTGATTGGATTCGTTATGCATTACGGATTGGCACTTGTAAAGCATTATTGATTTGATTCTCTGCATTACTGATTGGAAATTGTAATGCACTGTTGATTCGAATAAGTATAAAAGGCGGCAATCGGTTTTTCGTTAGGTCTCTATTCGAGACTAGGTGTCTGAGGCTGGAAGAGGGTTACTCGAACTACTTCCCTAAGACCAATAACGGTAATTTTGAGCTCCCCAGTTACTGACATGCTGTTCGTCAAGTCAAGGCTGGACCTACAGGTTTGGAGTTTCTAATGCTTGCACCCTAATCTGGCGGGTGGTCAGGATCACGGCTGCAGACTGGAAGGAGGTTTGAGTAACGGCCATTGCGGTCAGGGTGACGTCACAGGCTTGGTATGCTTGGGCGTGCTCGGGCTGATTATTGTTGGGCCGAGAAACCCCTAAATATAAAGCTGCGTGAGTATCTCCGCCTTGTGGTCTGCAGCAGTGTCCCTTGGCCATTTTCTAAAAGGGGTTATTCATAGTTAGAATGTAGGCCCTGATTGCTGCCACCCGTGGTTAAGTTACCTGCCAGTTCCACGGCTGGTACCAATAAATGCGACCCACGGGTCTTTCACCCACAAACTGTGTTGTGTTGTTATTTATTATTTAATAAAGTTATGTTAAGTGTTAAGTTATGATAAGTTAGGTTACAAGCAGACACTCAGGACATGTAGGGCATTTAATCCCTTAAGCAATCACATTCAAAATCATGTTAAATAGGAGTCAGTACACACCTGTCATCATTTAAAGTGCCTCTAATTAACCCCAAATAAAGTTCAGCTGTTCTAGTAGGTCTTTCCTGAAATTTTGTTAGTCGCATCCTACAGCAAAAGCCATGGTCCGCAGAGAGCTTCTAAAGCATCAGAGGGATCTCATTGTTAAAAGGTATCTGTTAGAAGAAGGGTACAAAAGAATTTCCAAGGCATTAGATATACCATGGAACACAGTGAAGACAGTCATCATCAAGTGAAGAAAATATGGTACAACAGTGACACTACCAAGAACTGGATTTCCCTCCAAAATTGATGAAAAGACGAGAAGAAAACTGGTCTGGGAGGCTACCAAGAGGCTTACAGCAACATTAAAGGAGCTGCAGGAATATCTGGCAAGTACTGGCTGTGTGGTACATGTGACAACAATCGCCCGTATTCTTCATATGTCTAGGCTATGGGGTAGAGTGGCAAGACGGAAGCCTTTTCTTACAAAATAAAACATCCAAGCCCGGCTAAATTTTGCAAAAACACATCTGAAGTTTTCCAAAAGCATGTTGCAAAAGGTGTTCTGGTCTGATGAAACCAAAGTTGAAGTTTTTGGCCATAATTCCAAAAGATATGTTTGGTGCAAAAACAACACTGCATATCACCAAAAGAACACCATACCCAAAGTGAAGCATGGTGGTGTCAGCATCATGCTTTGGGGCTGTTTTTCTTCAGCTGGAACTGGGGCCTTAGTCAAGGTAGAGGGAATAATGAACTGTTCCAAATACCAGACAATATTATCACAAAACCTTCAGGCTTCTGCTAGAAAGCTGAACATGAAGAGGAACTTCATCTTTCAGCATGACAACGACCCAAAGTATACATCCAAATCAACAAAGGAATGGCTTCACCAGAGGAAGATTAAAGTTTTGGGATAGCCCAGCCAAAGCCCAGACCTGAATCCAATTCAAAATCTGTGGGGTGATCTGAAGAGGGTTGTACACAGGAGATGCCCTCACATTCTTACAGATTTAGAGTGTTTTTGCAAAGAAGAGTGGGCAAATCTTGCCAAGTCAAGATGTGCCATGCTGAAAAACTCATACCCAAAAAGACTGAGTGCTGTAATAAAATTAAAAGGTGCTTCAATAAAGTATTAGTTAAAGGATGTTCACACCTATGCAACCATATTATTTTAGTTTTTTATTTTTATTTCCCTTTACCTAAAAGATTTCAGTTTGTTTTTCAATTGAGTTGCACAGTTTATAGGTCACATTAAAGGTGGAAAAAGTTCTGAAATGATTTTTCTTTGTCTCATTTTTTTATATCACAGAAACCTTACATTTTAACAGGGGTGTGTAGACTTTTTATATCCACTGTAGTTATGCAATACAATGTTTAAGAGAAATGTGATACTTGGGCATTCATTTCAGCAGAATCACTTATTATTTTTTCTTGCTTATCGTGTTCCATCTCTGAAATGCTTTTAAATGTTTGTTTTTGTTTTAAAGATGATTTTGCAAATATGTTTTTAAAGTGCCTATACATTTTCTTAATTCTGTTATATGGGTTCTATGAAGTTTGTTTTCCTGCAGGTAAGCCTTATAGGGTGTGAGAGGTATTCAACCAATAGGCAGGAGGTAAATTGGTATAAAGACCGGGACTACACTTAGAGCAACTTTTTGGCATATCCAGGCTTCTGTATCAGCCGTTCGTTGGACACACGTTGTCCTGTTAACACAGAATGTTGTGGATCGGAGTAAGCAGAGGTGATCAGGAGGAGCAGATTGATTGCTTGGCCTGTTTGATGCTGGACTTATCCTTTATTTTACTATGAATGTATCTAATTACTTCTAGTAAGTGAAACTTTTAATGTGTGTATTAAATTGTTTAACCACCTTGATTTGGAGTTTGCGCTGTCTTCCACCCCCCTTGTGTTCATCATCTTCAGGATTCCTTTGTATGGAGGAGAGACCCATATAATATTGCACAGCAGCAGTTCCAAAAGGAGAAAGATCACTTGATCCATTCCCTCTTCTCTCTATATAAGGATCAGACTTATTGGAAGTGGAGGACTATTAAGATGGATTATAAAACACAAAATCCATTTGAGACTTTTATCCATCTGGATACTGGCATCTAAAATAAAGGGCTTATGATCTGTTTTCATCCTGGTTAATTTGTGCTTGTTTTTGTTATGTTTTTATTGTACACAATTTATTAAATATTACTAAGATTACAATCCTTTAGCATATATGTTATGCACATTGTATTTTATACCTATATTTGTGATATATAAGAGGCAGCTGTAATAAACGTATTGCTGTTTAGATTGCAGGTGTTTGCGCTCTAAGGATTACATTTGTATCGGCTTGTGAAGTCTGCAGTGTGCACTTCCAATACCCAGACCTAGAAAGCCCACAATTTTCAAAGTTAACTTACAATTAAAGGGGCAAAATAAACAATGGAAGTATAGTGCAAAATGTTTTACTACCCATAATTAAAGGGACAGTAAAGTCAAAATTAAACTTCCATGGTCTAGATAGAGTTTGCAAGTTTAAAAAGACTTCAGAATTTACTTCTGTTATCCAATTTGCTTTGTTCTTAAGGAAACCTTTATTGAAGAGTAAGCCTAGGTAGGCTCATGGGACCTGAGGGCGGTGCACGTGTCATTAGCAGTCTATAACAGCCATGTTTGCAACAATGTATAACATTGCTATAAACATTGTGCCATAGAGTGATAGAAACGTACACGCTTTTGGGGTCCTATGAGCATTCCTAGGTTTACTCTTCAATAAAGGATACCATGAGAGCAAAGCAAATTGGATTATATAAATAAATTGGAAAGTTGTTTAAATCTGCATGTTCTATCTGAATGAAAGTTTGATTTTTTACTTTACTGTCCCTTTAACCCCTTAATGACCAGCGCCGTATCCTGTAAGACGCTGGTCGTTATGCCCTTAAATAGCGAGATTGTGCTATTTCTGCATGCCCCACGAGTGGGGCACTGCAGAAATAGATTTGCAGAGTTACCGATGCAGAGAGGGCCATCCTGTGGCCCTATGAGCATCAGACAGCAGTCGTGCCGATTATTGGTGGGTGGGTGAGGCGGGTGGGTGGCCCATCACTGTAGGGGGCAGGAGCGGGTGGGACCGCTACGCCACACTACAGGCAAGAGGAAAAACAAACAAAAATAAGTGCATTATTGAGGGGGAAGGAGGGAGGAGGGGCAATGAGGGGGATACTATGTGGGATCCATTGAAGGAAAGTGATCAAGGTAAGGGGGGATACTACCCTGAAGAAAATATATATATATAAAAAAAATATTTACAAAAAACAAACTTTCTGCCAGTACTTTAGATGGGGGTGACAATTGTGGGGTGGGGGATGGAAGAGAAGGGTCAGGGATGGATTAGGAGGTATGATGTGTCAGGTGGGAGGCTGATCTCTACACTAAAGCTAAAATTAACCCTACAAGCTACCTAATTAACCCCTTCACTGCTGGGCATAATACAAATGTCGTGCACAGTGGCAGCCTTCTAATTACCAAAAAGCAATGCCAAAGAAATATATGTCTGCTATTTCTGAATAAAGGGGATCCCAGAGAAGCATTTACAACCATTTGTGTCATGATTGCACAAGCTGTTTGTAAATAATTTCAGTGAGAAACTTAAAATTGTGAAAAAGGTAACGATTATTTTTATTTGATCATAATTGGCGGTGAAATGGTGGCATGAAATATACCAAAATGGGCCTAGATCAATACTTTGGGTTGTCTACTAAAAATATATATATATATATAGTTTTGGTAGGTAAATATAAAAACAAAACTCTATTTCTGTTTAAATGTAGTGATGGCAAAAATGCTAAAAATGCTCTGGTCTTTTGGGGACGTTTTGTCTGAAATGCCGGTCCTTAAGGGGTTAAACATTTTATATTACAATCCCTAGGTGGTAGCCCTAGAGGTGGAGTAAAATATTCCTTTATACAATATATTGTTGTTCCTTCTTAGGAATTTGTGGAGCTTCTTAAGAAGACGAAATACAACTTTTCAACCCCAATGCAGGTAAATATATTAATCACTTTCCATTTCTGCTAAAGCTTTGTGAGGTGACATAGTGACAACAGCTGTAAAAAACAAAACGAGTTACAAAATGTGTTACAGCAAGCTCAGGCAGGCAAGGTTTTAATCACTGATTAACATTTTGGGCTAGATTACAAGTTCAGCGCAAAATATCGCTTCCACGAAAGTGATATCTGGGCTCTGCTTAGTATTACCAGTTTACGTATATATTTGTTCTGATACTACAAGTGAGGTGCAATGCAAACGCGACTCGTGTTCGTAATGCATGAAAACATTGTGCTCACAAGAGCACCCTTCCATCAGCTCCAATGGGAGCCTCGTTTTCATGCTGTCAGACACAGCATGAGAACTAGCGCATCAAAGGGGGTAAGTTGCGTAGCAATTTTAAATATATATGTATATACACATAGTAACACATAAATATATATGTATATACACATAGTAACACATAAATATATATGTATATACACATACTAACACATAAAAATATATGTATATACACATACTAACACATAAATATATATGTATATACACATACTAACACATAAATATATATGTATATACACATAGTAACACATAAATATATATATATGTATATACACATAGTAACACATAAATATATATATATGTATATACACATAGTAACACATAAATATATATGTATATACACATACTAACACATAAATATATATATATGTATATACACATACTAACACATAAATATATATGTATATACACATACTAACACATAAATATATATGTATATACACATAGTAACACATAAATATATATGTATATACACATACTAACACATAAATATATCTGTATATACACATAGTAACACATAAATATATAGGTATATACACATAGTAACACATAAATATATATGTTACACTCATATTAACACATAAATATATATGTATATACTCATATTAACACATAAATATATATGTATATACACATAATAACACATAAATATATATGTATATACACATATTAACACATAAATATATATGCATATACAGATATTAACACATAAATATATATGTATATACACACAGTAACACATAAATATATATGTATATACACATAACACATAAATATATATGTATATACACCTAGTAACACATAAATATATATGTATATACACATAATAACACATAAATATATATGTATATACACATAGTATCACATAAATATATATGTATATACACATAGTAACACATAAATATATATGTATATACACATAATAACACATAAATATATATGTATATACACATAGTAACACATAAATATATATGTATATACACATAATAACACATACATATACTGTATAGGTATATCCACATAATAACACATAAATATATATGTATATACACATAATAACACATAAATATATATGTATATACACATAGTATCACATAAATATATATGTATATACACATAGTAACACATAAATATATATGTATATACATACTAACACATAAATATATATGTATATACACATAATAACACAAATATATATGTATATACACATAATAACACATAAATATATATGTATATACACACAGTAACATAAATATATATGTATATACACATAATAACACATAAATATATATGTATATACACATAGTAACACATAAATATATATGTTACACTCATATTAACACAAATATATATGTATATACTCATATTAACACATAAATATATATGTATATACACATAATAACACATAAATATATATGTATATACACATATTAACACATAAATATATATGTTACACTCATATTAACCTTTTAACGCCGTTATGCCGTTCTATTCCGTCATATTTACACTGGGCTTTAAAGCCGTTATGACGGAATAGAACGTCATAACAAACGGCTGTCCTGAAGCCTTCTGTGCTTCAAGGACTTGATCGCGGTCTGGAGGGCGTTCCTAGGGTTGTAGGGACGCCCCCCAGATGCGATCCAATAATTGAAATCTCGCGATCGTATGCACGATCGCGTAGTTTCAATTTGTCTACATCGGAACAGGTGTTCCGATGTAGACACTTTAACCCTGTCATGAAAGGGTTAACACATAAATATATATGTATATACTCATATTAACACATAAATATATATGTATATACACATAATAACACATAAATGTATATGTATATACACACAGTAACATAAATATATATGTATATACACATATTAACACATAAATATATATGCATATACAGATATTAACACATAAATATATATGTATATACACACAGTAACACATAAATATATATGTATATACACATAACACATAAATATATGCATATACACCTAGTAACACATAAATATATATGCATATACAGATATTAACACATAAATATATATGTATATACACATATTAACACATAAATATATATGTATATACACATAGTAACACATAAATATATATGCATATACACATACTAACACATAAATATATATGTATACACATACTAACACATAAATATATATGTATATACACATACTAACATAAATATATATGTATATACACATACTAACACATAAATATATATATATATATACACATAATAACACATAAATATATATATGTATATACACATAATAACACACAAATATATATGTATATACACATAATAACAAATAAATATATATGTATATACACATAATAACACATAAATATATATGTATATACACATAGTAACACATAAATATATATGTATATACACATAGTAACACATAAATATATATGTATATACACATAATAACACATAAATATATTTGTATATACACATAATAACACATAAATATATATGTATATACACTTAATAACACATAAATATATATGTATATACACATAACACATAAATATATATGTATATACACATAATAACACATAAATATATATGTATATACACATAGTAACACATAAATATATATGTATATACACATAGTAACACATAAATATATATGTATATACACATAATAACACATAAATATATATGTATATACACATAATAACACATAAATATATATGTATATACACTTAATAACACATAAATATATATGTATATACACATAACACATAAATATATATGTATATACACATAATAACACATAAATATATATGTATATACACTTAATAACACACAAATATATATGTATATACACATAATAACAAATAAATATATATGTATATACACATAATAACACATACATATATATGTATATACACATAGTAACACATAAATATATATGTATATACACATAGTAACACATAAATATATATGTATATACACATAATAACACATAAATATATATGTATATACACATAATAACACATAAATATATATGTATATACACTTAATAACACATAAATATATATGTATATACACATAACACATAAATATATATGTATATACACATAATAACACATAAATATATATGTATATACACATAATAACACATACATATACTGTATAGGTATATACACATAACACATAAATATATATGTATATACACATAATAACACAAAAATATATATGTATATACACATAATAACACATAAATATATATGTATATACACATAGTATCACATAAATATATATGTATATACACATAATAACACATAAATATATATGTATATACACATAGTAACACATAAATATATATGTATATACACATAATAACACATACATATACTGTATAGGTATATCCACATAATAACACATAAATATATATGTATATACACATAATAACACATAAATATATATGTATATACACATAGTATCACATAAATATATATGTATATATACATAGTAACACATAAATATATATGTATATACACATAGTAACACATAAATATATATGTATATACATACTAACACATAAATATATATGTATATACACATAATAACACAAATATATATGTATATACACATAATAACACATAAATATATATGTATATACACACAGTAACATAAATATATATGTATATACACATAATAACACATAAATATATATGTATATACACATAGTAACACATAAATATATATGTTACACTCATATTAACACATAAATATATATGTATATACTCATATTAACACATAAATATATATGTATATACACATATTAACACATAAATATATATGTTACACTCATATTAACACATAAATATATATGTATATACTCATATTAACACATAAATATATATGTATATACACATAATAACACATAAATGTATATGTATATACACACAGTAACATAAATATATATGTATATACACATATTAACACATAAATATATATGCATATACAGATATTAACACATAAATATATATGTATATACACACAGTAACACATAAATATATATGTATATACACATAACACATAAATATATGCATATACACCTAGTAACACATAAATATATATGCATATACAGATATTAACACATAAATATATATGTATATACACATATTAACACATAAATATATATGTATATACACATAGTAACACATCAATATATATGCATATACACATAATAACACATAAATATATATGTATACACATAGTAACACATAAATATATATGTATATACACATAATAACATATAAATATATATGTATATACACATAGTAACACATAAATATATATGTATATACACATAATAACACATAAATATATATGTATATACACATACTAACACATAAATATATATGTATATACACATAATAACACATACATATATATGTATATACACATACTAACACATAAATATATATGTATATACACATACTAAGACATAAATATATATGTATATACACATACTAACACATAAATATATATGTATATACACATAGTAACACATAAATATATATGTATATACACATAGTAACACATAAATATATATGTATATACAAATAATAACACATAAATATATATGTATATACACATAATAACACATAAATATATATGTATATACACATAATAACATATAAATATATATGTATATACACATAATAACATATAAATATATATGTATATACACATAATTATGAATATATATGTATATACACATAATAACACATAAATATATATGTATATACACATAATAACACATAAATATATATGTATATACACATAATAACACATAAATATATATGTATATACACATAGTAACACATAAATATATATGTATATACACATACTAACACACATATATATATATATATATATATATATATGTATATACACATAATAACACATAAATATATATGTATATACACATATTAACACATAAATATATATGTATATACACATAGTAACACATAAATATATATGCATATACACATACTAACACATAAATATATATGTATATACACATAATAACACATAAATATATATGTATACACATAGTAACACATAAATATATATGTATATACACATAATAACATATAAATATATATGTATATACACATAGTAACACATAAATATATATGTATATACACATAATAACACATAAATATATATGTATATACACATACTAACACATAAATATATATGTATATACACATAATAACACATACATATATATGTATATACACATACTAACACATAAATATATATGTATATACACATACTAAGACATAAATATATATGTATATACACATACTAACACATAAATATATATGTATATACACATAGTAACACATAAATATATATGTATATACACATAGTAACACATAAATATATATGTATATACACATAAATATATATGTATATACAAATAATAACACATAAATATATATGTATATACACATAATAACACATAAATATATATGTATATACACATAATTACATAAATATATATGTATATACACATAGTAACACATAAATATATATGTATATACACATAGTAACACATAAATATATATGTATATACAAATAATAACACATAAATATATATGTATATACACATAATAACACATAAATATATATGTATATACACATAATAACATATAAATATATATGTATATACACATAATAACATATAAATATATATGTATATACACATAATTATGAATATATATGTATATACACATAATAACACATAAATATATATGTATATACACATAATAACACATAAATATATATGTATATACACATAGTAACACATAAATATATATGTATATACACATACTAACACATAAATATATATGTATACACATAGTAACACATAAATATATATGTATATACACATAATAACACATAAATATATATGTATATACACATAATTATGAATATATATGTATATACACATAATAACACATAAATATATATGTATATACACATAATAACACATAAATATATATGTATATACACATAGTAACACATAAATATATATGTATATACACATACTAACATATATATATATATATATATATATATATATATATATATATATATATATATATATATATATATATATATATATATGTATATACACATAATTACATAAATATATATGTATATACACATAGTAACACATAAATATATATGTATATACACATAATAACACATAAATATATATGTATATACACATAATAACATATAAATATATATGTATATACACATAATAACATATAAATATATATGTATATACACATAATTATGAATATATATGTATATACACATAATAACACATAAATATATATGTATATACACATAATAACACATAAATATATATGTATATACACATAATAACACATAAATATATATGTATATACACATAGTAACACATAAATATATATGTATATACACATACTAACACATATATATATATATATATATATATATATATATATATATATATGTATATACACATAATAACACATAAATATATATGTATATACACATATTAACACATAAATATATATGTATATACACATAGTAACACATAAATATATATGCATATACACATAATAACACATAAATATATATGTATACACATAGTAACACATAAATATATATGTATATACACATAATAACATATAAATATATATGTATATACACATAGTAACACATAAATATATATGTATATACACATAGTAACACATAAATATATATGTATATACACATAATAACACATAAATATATATGTATATACACATAATAACACATACATATATATGTATATACACATACTAACACATAAATATATATGTATATACACATACTAAGACATAAATATATATGTATATACACATAGTAACACATAAATATATATGTATATACACATAGTAACACATAAATATATATGTATATACACATAAATATATATGTATATACAAATAATAACACATAAATATATATGTATATACACATAATAACACATAAATATATATGTATATACACATAATAACATATAAATATATATGTATATACACATAATAACATATAAATATATATGTATATACACATAATTATGAATATATATGTATATACACATAATAACACATAAATATATATGTATATACACATAGTAACACATAAATATATATGTATATACACATACTAACACATATATATATATATATATATATATGTATATACACATAATTACATAAATATATATGTATATACACATAGTAACACATAAATATATATGTATATACACATAAATATATATATGTATATACACTTACTAACACATAAATATATATGTATATACACATAAATATATATATGTATATACACTTACTAACACATAAATATATATGTATATACACATAATAATACAGGCTTATTTATTATATATTTATGTGTTATTATGTGTATATACATACTTTATTTTGGGGCAAATTGGGGCAGTTTTAGAAAATTAACCAGAGATTGGATCTCTGGTTAATCTTCTGAGCGCTAATTTCTACCACAGGCTTGCGGTAGCAATAACTAGCCACTTGTAATGGCTGGTTATATATCACACACCTGTAAAATGGTGAATATGCCCGTTTGCGGGCACGTGATAAATGAATGTTCTATTTCTGTGCTGAATAAACACACTACTTCCTGTGAGGGAATTGTCGCTGCCTGCCAGACTTCCTGTTAGTTTTACTTCACCACATACAAACATACGGCTAGATTACGAGTTTTGCGTTATGGGTGAAAAAGCCTCATAACGCTGCTTTTTCACTAACGCTGCTATTACGAGTCTTGCAGATACAGCTGTACCGCACACTTTTTTGACCGTAACGCAACATAACTACCGCAGAATTCCAAAAGTCCTTTTTCAATGGGACTTCCATAGTGCCGGTATTACGAGTTTGCCTGTCTGGCCAAAAAGTAAGCAGTACAGCCCATAACTTCAAGATCCATACCGTAAACTGAAAGTCAGTAGTTATGGCTTTTATGTTACAAATCCATAACATCAAACTCATAACTAAAATGCTAAAAAGTACACTAACACCCATAAACCACCTATTAACCCCTAAACCGAGGCCCTCCCGCATCACAAACACTAAAATAAAATTATTAACCCCTAATCTGCTGCTCCCAACATCGCTGCCACTAGAATAAACATATTAACCCCTAAACCGCCGTACTCCCGCATCGCAAACACTAGTTAAATATTATTAACCCCTAATCTGCTGTCCCTAACATTGCGGCAATATACATTACTGTTATTAACCCCTAATCTGCTGCCCCCCAAATCGCCGCCACTATACTAAAGTTATTAACCCCTAAACCTAACCCTAAGTCTAACCCTTACACCCACTAACTTTAATATAATTAAAATAAATCTAAATAAAAATTACAATTAATACCTAAATTATTGCTATTTAAAACTAAATACTTACCTATAAAATAAACCCTAAGCTAGCTACAATATAACTAATAGTTACATTGTATCTATCTTAGGTTTTATTTTTATTTCACAGGTAAGTTTGTATTTATTTTAACTAAGTAGAATAGTTACTAAATAGTTATTACCTATTTACTAGCTACCTAGCTAAAATAAATACAAATTTACCTGTAAAATAAAACCTAACCTGAGTTACACTAACACCTAACCTTACACTACAATTAAATAAATTACCTAAATTAAATACAATTACCTAAATTACAAAAAAAACAAACACTAAATTACACAAAATAAAAAAGAAATTATCAAATATTTCAAAACTAATTACACCTAATCTAATAGCCCTTTCAAAATAAAAAGCCCCCCCAAAATAAATAAAAACCCTAGCCTAAACTAAACTACCAATAGCCCTTAAAAGGGCCTTTTGCGGGGCATTGCCCCAAAGTAATCAGCTCTTTTACCTGTAAAAATATACAAACAACCCCCCCAACAGTAAAATTCACCACCCACACAACCAACCCCCCAAATAAAATCCTATCTAAAAAACCTAAGCTCCCCATTGCCCTGAAAAGGGCATTTGGATGGGCAGTGCCCTTAAAAAGGGCATTTAGCTCTTTTTCAGCCCAAACCCTAAGCTAAAAATAAAACCCACCCAATAAACCCTTAAAAAAACCTAACACTAACCCCAAAGATCCACTTACAGTTTTTGAAGAGCCGACATCCATCCCCAACTAAACAGAGAGAAGTCTTCATCCAAGCGGCAAGAATTCCTCAACAAAGCCGGAGCATCAATGCATTACTGGGAGCTAGTTGAACACATTGGGCGAGCCAATGACAAGATGCCTATGTATGTGCTGCAGTCAATTAGCAGCTCGCGTCCAGGAGTGCATTGCTGATCCTCAGCCCTAAATAAGTAAGCTTTTCAACAAAGGATATGCACAGAGCAAAGTAAATTAGATAAAAGAAGCAAATTGGAAGGTTGATAAAAAGCTGCCTGCGCTATTGGAATCATGAAAGGAAAGGGGTTAAACATTTCTCTTTAGATGCTTTATAGAAGTCTGAGTCACCCAAACAAGCCATTTTTCCGCAAGTTCTTTAGTAATCACTGAAAATGGTGAGCAGCACGAACTGAAAACTGCAATGCTATGTGCTTAACCCCTTAGGTGCCAGAAGAGGCTGCAACTCATTATGCATCTGTATTTTGGCAGTATTAAAGTCTCTAATGTTGCCTTCACGATTTTAAGGGGACAGGGCTAATTATATACCCCCTATTAATGCTCATTGGCTGATAGGTACTTCCTACTATTTCTCATAGGTTGATATGTACTTCCTACCACTGCTCACTGGCTGATAGGTACTTCCTACTATTTCTCATAGGTTGATATGTACTTCCTACCACTGCTCATTGGCTGATAGGTGCTTCCTACTATTTCTCATAGGTTGATATGTACTTCCTACCACTGCTCATTGGCTGATTTAAAACAGAGTATTTGTACAGTCCTCTCAATATCAAATCATTCTCTGTGCTCTTCATTCTCAGATGTACCATGTTATTCAATATCAGGAGCAGATGGAAGAAATTGAGATGGAATTTCGTGAATTCCTTAACTCCCAGGTAATGGGTTGTGAAGGGAGAACATAAACCAATGTACATAAGAGAACTAATATCTATTGCAGTGGTGTGAGTGTGCGCACCCAGAGTGTCCAGAGCCAGAATATCTGACTTAAAGGGACACTAAACCTTAATACTATGCTTATAAAATGCACTCAGTGTTTAGTGTCCCTTTAAATAAATATGTTCATGTTTGCTATTCTTTAAATGCAAGTCACCTGTCCTTTATAACTGACTTGCATTTCCCAAGATTTTTTACTATTAGAATTACAGCAACTTGCAACTGACTTCAAGCCAACTTGTGAAATACAAACTTAAGATCAGACAGGGAGATTCAGAAGGCTTGAGTACACACGTATTGAGTTAAAATACACAGTCATAGGGGTCAAGCCATATTGTTATCATTTATTTGTATAGCTCCACAAAATTCCGTAGCACAGGTTGTGTATTTTATCGCTTAAAATAACCCAGTACTCATGTACTCTGCGTCTGTTCTACCATATGCCAGCAGTGTCTGACGTCTGTCTCTCGCTGTCCTACAGCAGTCTCAGGCTTCCTCTCGCTACCAGTCTGTATGTGTATGTCACCGGTCAGGGGTATTACATTTGTTATTATATTTCATACAAACATGGAAGAAACTACAGTTGGGGGCTCTGGTGCAAGGGACAGGGATGAACAGGAATTCCAGGGCATTCTTTCCCTCATATTAACCCCTCTAGTGCCTCTTCTCCTGCACCAAGCATCCAGCGCTGTCACCCACCTCACAGACTAGAATAGAGTTATCCAATAAAGAGTTGGAGAACGTTTGCCCTGTGTTTAGGCACGGATTTGTGTAGAATATATAAAACAACATTGTTGTCTCCTGTAACATAACACAGTTCGGTGGCTCTGCATGTTACCACTGCCATATGTGGGATTTTGATTTGCGGGGGGGGGGGGCATATTTCACTCATGTTTCCTGCATGTTTGACCAGCTGCTTTTTTTTTAATAGGGCTAAATAATTTTAATTTGCGTACTCTTCACCTGCTGACTTACTATACTCACGTCTAAATTATAACAAACACAGACCAGGTGGAGAAATAAAAAATCTCTGACTAAGAGCTAGGTCAGACTACTAGCGACACTTAGAAAGCCATAAACTCAATAACCCTAGCAGAATCCCCCCTCAATCTTCTGGGGAGGGGGGTGAAGTCCTCAGGAAACTGAGAGAAAGAAAAGGTGCTGCTTCTGTCAACTGTCTAGAGGGCGTCCCTTCTCCAACCCTCTCAGCTATCACTCTGCCCTTCTCTGCTTGCTCACAGGGCCATGACCAACGACTAGTGATGTCGCAAATAGTTTGCCGGCGAATAGTTCCCGGCGAACATAGCTTGTTCGCGTTCGCCACGGCGGGCGAACATATGCGATGTTTGATCCGCCCCCTATTCGTCATCATTGAGTAATGCTTTGACCCTGTACCTCACAGTCAGCAGACACATTCCAGCCAATCAGCAGCAGACCCTCCCTCCCAGACCCTCCTACCTCCTGGACAGCATCCATTTTAGATTCATTTGGAAGCTGCATTCTTAGAGAGAGGAGGGACAGTGTAGCTGCTGCTGATTGATTAGGGAAATCGATAGCTAGGCTAGTGTATTCAGTGTCCACTACAGTCGTGAAGGACTCATCTGATCTCTGCTGTAAGGACAGCTCCCCAAAAAGCCCTTTTTAGGGCTAGAACATCAGTCTGTTTTTTTTTTTCCCCTGTGTAATCTAATTGCAGTTGCCTGCCTGCCAGCGTGTGTGTCAGGCTCACAGCGTATACTGTGCCCACTTGCCCAGTGCCACCACTCATATCTGGTGTAACAGTAGTGTACATTTAAAAAAAAAAAACAACACTTTTTTGACTGTGTTAAATAATAGCCGTCAGTTTCCTTCACACGTGTGCGTTTCAGTGCCTGCCTGCCAGGGCACAGTGTCACCCCAGTGCAACTCATATCTGGTGTAACAGTAGTATAGATTTAAAAAAAAAAAACACTTTTTTGACTGTGTTAAATAATAGCAGTCAGTTTCCTTCACACATGTGCGTTTCAGTGCCTGCCTGCCAGGGCACAGTGTCACCCCAGTGCAACTCATATCTGGTGTAACAGTAGTGTAGATTTAAAAAAAAACAACACTTTTTTGACTGTGTTAAATAATAGCAGTCAGTTTCCTTCACACGTGTGCGTTTCAGTGCCTGCCTGCCAGGGCACAGTGTTACCCCAGTGCAACTCATATCTGGTGTAACAGTAGTGTAGATTTAAAAAAAAAAACAAGACTTTTTTGACTGTGTTAAATAATAGCAGTCAGTTTCCTTCACACGTGTGTGTTTCAGTGCCTGCCTGCCAGGGCACAGTGTCACCCCCGTGCAACTCATATCTGGTGTAACAGTAGTGTACATTTAAAAAAAAAATACAATTTTGACTGTAATAGATTGAATAGCAGTTAGTTGTCTGCAAGCGTGTGTGTCAGGCCTACAGCGTCTACTCTGCCAACTTCTGCCAGTGCACAGTGCCACTCATATCTGTTGTCACAGTAGCTTGCACGCATAGTACCACTAATCTAAAAAAAAATGACAGGCAGAGGCAGGCCACCCCGCAGGGGCCGTCGTGTTCGTGGTGCTGTGATTCCCTTTGGCCCTAGAATAATGCCCAGTGTTCAGAGGCCACGTACCCCGAACTCGAACATTTCTGAGAACATAGTTGACTGGCTAACACAGGACACCCAATCTCCTACAGCTTCCGCTCGGAACCTTGACGCACCCTCCTCTTCCAGCTTAGCTTCGGGCACCTCTCAAGTTACCACTCGCCCGCCTGCCGCCACCACCAACACTAGCACCACAGCCGCTTCACTTGATCTGTCAGAGGAGTTATTTACACATCAGTTGGAAGAAATGAGTGATAGTGATGCGCAACCATTATTGCCAGAGGATGTAGATAACAGGGATATGTCTCAGTCAGGCAGCATTACACACATGGACATACGGTGTGATGATGATGATGTTGTACCCGCTGCTGCTTCCTTTGTTGACTTGTCAGATACAAGTGAAGCGGTTGATGATGACGATGCGTCCATGGATATCACGTGGGTGCCCGCTAGAAGAGAAGAAGAAGAGGGGGAAAGTTCAGATGGGGAGACAGAGAGGAGGAGGAGACTAGTTGGAAGGAGGGGGAGGTCATCGCAAGGAGCTAGTGGCACAGTCAGACAGCATGCATCGGCACCCGGGGTCAGCCAGACAGCACGCCAATCAACGCATGCTGTTGCCACCACCAGAATGCCGTCATTGCAGAGCTCAGCAGTGTGGCATTTTTTTTGTGTGTCTGCCTCTTACAACAGCGATGCCATTTGCAACCTGTGCCAAAAGAAACTGAGTCGTGGGAAGTCCAACACCCACCTAGGTACAACTGCTTTGCGAAGGCACATGATCACACATCACAAACGCCTATGGGATCAACACATGAGTACAAGCAGAACACAAACTCAAAGCCGCCTTCCTCCTCCTGGTCCAGCATCTTCAGCCACGTCAACCACTGCTGTCCTCCTTGCCCCCTCTCAACCATCCGCCACTCTGTGTCTCGCCTTGAGCAGTTCCTGCTCATCTGCCCACAGTCAGGTGTCTGTCAAGGACATGTTTCAGCGTAAGAAGCCAATGTCACAAAGTCACCCCCTTGCCCGGCATCTGACAGCTGGCTTGACTGAACTCAGCCCGCCAGCTTTTACCATACAAGCTGGTGGAGTCTGAGGCGTTCAAAAAATTTGTAGCTATTGGGACACCGCTGTGAAAGGTACCCGGCCGAAATTTCTTTGCACAAAAGGCAATCCCCAACCTGTACTCGATTGTGCAAAAGGAAGTAATGGCATGTCTGGCACACAGTGTTGGGGCAAGGGTCCATCTGACCACTGATACCTGGTCTGCAAATCACCTACACTGCGCATTGGGTAAACCTGCTCACGGCTGCCAAGCATGGAATGCGTGGCTCTGCAAAGGAGTTGGTGACACCACCACGACTTGCAGGCCTGCTGCTACCTCCTCTACTCCTCCAACTCCATCCTCTTCCATAACCTCCTCAGCTGAGTCCTCTTCTGCTGCTGAGTCCTCTTCTGCTGCTGCGTCTTGCTCCACATCAACGGCACCCCCCAGCTCCCCAGGTACTATTCCACATCCCGGATACGGCAGTGTCATGCCGTCTTGGGGTTGACTTGCCTGAAAGCAGAGAGTCACACCGGACCAGCACTCCTGTCCACCCTGAACGCACAGGTGGATCAGTGGCTGACTCCGCACCAACTGGAGATCGGCAAAGTGGTTAGTGACAGCGGAAGAAATTTGGTGGCGGCATTGAATTTGGGCAAGTTGACAAATGTGCCGTGCATGGCACATGTGTGTAATCTGATCGTACAACGCTTTGTGCATAAGTACCCAGGCTTACAGGACGTCCTGAAGCAAGCCAGGAAGGTGTGTGGCCATTTCAGGCGTTCCTGCACGACCATGGCGCACTTTTCAGATATCCAGCGGCGAAACAACATGCCAGTGAGGCGCTTGATTTGCGACAGCCCGACACGTTGTAATTCAACACTCCTAATGTTCGACCACCTGATCCAACAAGAAAAAGCCGTTAACGACTATTTGTATGACCCGGGGTGCTAGGACAGCCTCTGCGGAGCTGGGAATTTTTTGCCACGTTACTGGACGCTCATGCGCAATGCCTGTAGGCTCATGCATCCTTTTGAGGAGGTGACAAACCTAGTCAGTCGCACCGAAGGCACCATCAGCGACATCATACCATTTGTTTTCTTCCTGGGGCGTGCCCTGCGAAGAGTGCTGGATCAGGCTGTAGATGAGCGTGAAGAGGAAGAGGAAGAGTTGTGGTCACCATCACCACCAGAAACAGCCTTATCAGCATCACTTGCTGGACCTGCGGCAACGCTGGAAGAGGATTGTGAGGAAGAGGAGTCAGAGGAGGAATGTGGCTTTGAGGAGGAGGAGGAAGACCAACCACAACAGGCATCCCAGGGTGCTCGTTGTCACCTATCTGTAACCCGTGGTGTTGTACATGGCTGGGGGGAAGAAGATACCTTCAGTGAGATCACTGAGGATGAGGAACAGGACATGAGTAGCTCGGCATCCAACCTTGTGCAAATGGGGTCTTTCATGCTGTCGTGCCTGTTGAGGGACCCTCGTATAAAAAGGCTGAAGGAGAACGACCTGTACTGGGTGTCCACGCTACTAGACCCCCGGTATAAGCATAAAGTGCCTGAAATGTTACCGAATTACCGCAAGTCGGAAAGGATGCAGCAGTTCCAAAATAAATTAAAAAGTATGCTTTACACAGCGTATAAGGGTGATCTCACAGCACAACGGGAATCTAACAGGGGAAGAGGTTAAAGTAATCCTCCTCCTCCCACCACCACGCCGGCAAGGACAGGACGCTTTACAGACGTGTTGTTGATGGAGGACATGCGGAGCTTTTTAAGTCCTACGCATCGCCACAGCCCTTCAGGGTCCACCCTCAGAGAACGACTCGACCGACAGGTAGCAGACTACCTCGCCTTAACTGCAGATATCGACACTCTAAGGAGCGATGAACCCCTTGACTACTGGGTGTGCAGGCTTGACCTATGGCCTGAGCTATCGCAAATTGGGATAGAACTTCTGGCCTGCCCCACTTCAAGTGTCCTGTCAGAAAGGACCTTCAGTGCAGCAGGAGGTATTGTCACTGAGAAGAGAAGTCGCCTAGGTCAAAAAAGTCTAGATTACCTCACCTTTATTAAGATGAATGAGGGATGGATCCCGAAGGGACTGACAGTGGGCGATACATTCGACTAAAAAAGGCCTGATGAGATGAGCTGCCTTGGGCTAAAAATGGTCCACACGCTGCTGTATTTTATCTCTGAATGCCGGATGACTTGCACGACTTATCCGCCACCAACTAGGGTTCAAGCCGCAATGTTTTAGGGCACTTTCTGCCTGGGAAACAAACATAAATTTTTCTAGTCGCTGCTACAGCAGCGGCTGCAACAATACCTAATTTTTCAGGCATGTGTACATGCCTAATTTTTCTGGCCTCTGGTGCTGCACTGTGGCTTCAAAAACCAAACCAAAAAAAAGGCACATAACAGGGATTAAACTGATAGGAATAGTACTAGTTAACACACCACTCCTATCTGGTGGCACATTAGATTGCACGCGCAGTGCCCCAAATTTGAAGTAGGAGGACCGACCAAGAATCTTTTTCCATCTCCCGGTTCCTAAAATCGATGCCATATACACGTCCCCTGATAGGGGGCGTAACAGGGATTAAACTGATAAGAATAGAACTACTTAACACACCACTCCTATCTGGTGGCACATTAGATTGCATGCAAAGTGCCCCAAATTTGAAGTAGGAGGACCGACCAAGCATCTTTTTCCATCTCCCGATTCCTAAAATCGATGCCATATACACGTTTCCTGATAGGGGACGTAACAGGGATTAAACTGATAGGAATAGTACTACTTAACACACCAGTCAGTCAGAGTCAGAGGAGGAAGGTGGCTTTGAGGAGGTGGAAGACCAAACACAGCAGGCGTCCCAGGGGGCTTGTCACCTTTCGGGGACCCTTGGTGTTGTACGTGGCTGGGTGGAGGAAGAGACCTTCAATGACATCAGTGAAGACAAGGAACGGGACATGGCTAGCTTGGTATCCAACCTTGTGCAAATGGGGAGTTTGCGGTTGTGCAAATGGACTGTTTGCGGTTGTTTGCGGTGCGTTAAAGGGACAGTCTAGGCCAAAATAAACTTTCATGATTCAGATAGAGCATGTAATTTTAAACAATTTTCCAATTTACTTTTATCACCAATTTTGCTTTGTTCTCTTGGTATTCTTAGTTGAAAGCTTATGCTAAATTTCTTAGACCTTGAAGCCCACCTCTTTCAGATTGCATTTTAACAGAGGGTGTTAGTTCACGTATTTCATATAGATAACACTGTGCTCGTGCACGAGAAGTTATCTGGGAGCAGGCACTGATTGGCTAGACTGCAAGTCTGTCAAAAGAACTGAAAAAAGGGGCAGTTTGCAGAGGCTTAGATACAAGATAATCACAGAGGTTAAACGTATATTATTATAAATGTGTTAGTTATGCAAAACTGGGAAATGGGTAATAAAGGGATTATCTATCTTTTAAAACAATAAAAATTCTGGTGTAGACTGTCCCTTTAAACGGGGAGTTTGGTCTGTCACTGTGAAGCGGGCGTAACCCTTACACTACCTGATCGATACAACATCATACCTGATGTTTTAAAGCACGTTATTCCAAACAATTTAGGAATGTTAGGTGATTTATGCCCTTTATGGATTAAAACCAGACTCTGCATCAACTATGTAATTTTCAATGGGAGTTTTGCCATGGATCCCCCTCCGGCATGCCACAGTCCAGGTGTTAGTCCCCTTGAAACAACTTTTCCATCACTATTGTGGCCAGAAAGAGTCCCTGTGGGTTTTAAAGTTCGCCTGCCTATTGAAGTCTATTGCGGTTCGCCCGGTTCGCCCGTTCGCGAACAGTTGTGGAAGTTCGCTTCGCCGTTCGCGAACCCAAATTTTTATGTTCGCGACATCACTACCAACGACCACAAAAGTAAAAAAAAAAATCCTTTCCCCCAATAATGAGGGTTTAACATACTAATTTTTTATAAGCTCGTATTCAACTCATATTCAGCTGCAAAATCAGTGCTTTTCTTAAATTGCTAATGAATCCAAATCAACTTCAGCACTATGTACCCCACCCAGGCAGTACAGTGCATTATTGTCAGCAATAAACTTAGTATGCCTAATCACAAAAAAGTTAAATCCATGACCGCTCTCCCAAGTTCCCTATTCATCTTCTTCCTCTGGTAAACTATTGTGCCTCACTTTCAGTCATTTTGAACCAACTATCCAACCAATCCTTCAGTTATCCTTTCCTTTTGACAAAATCAAGGCCTGATAATGCTCCCAGGTCATTATCATTGAGATGCAAGAGCACCACGTGCAGCCGCCCCACCTTCTGTGAACCTCTTGGCTTTGGAGTTCCCAACAGAGGTCTCTGCAGACCAAGCACCTGATAACCACTCTAGATGCAGGAACACCCAGCTGTTGCCCTTTCCGGAGATGTGACAGCACCAATTGTATCCCTATGAGCAAATTAAAGGGACAGTCTACACCTTAGTCATCTTAAAGTCTTAGATCACCATCACCCTATATGCTGAATATATCGGCTCAACAAATCCTGCATAGCTACACTGGTTGCTACTCTCGTGTGGAAAGATTGCAAAACTATAAGTGAGGTGAATCTGTCAAAGTTGCTACCCAACCAAAACTGAAATTCAACTGATAGAAACAAAGTTACACCTGGCTGCCTAACTCTGAGGGACCCTTTAATATTACGCACTGGACAATATTTGTGCTCTGCATGGGTGTGTAGAAAGATCCATGCATTTTATTGCTTCCTTGTCTCGATTTTAATATTAATAACGGTTAACGCTAATACTAGGCATTCTTAATCACTCATCCCATGAGAACCACTAGCAGGCGCAACAAACTCACTAAACCTTTAAGTCCCAGAAAATGCAAATATAGATGCAGCAAGAAATAAAAGGACTTCATATGGTAGAGGGTAATGGGTCCTCTCCTATCTTGTAATTTGTGTCTGTGTGTGTCGGCACTTATATGCTCCAAAAGTCAATATCCAATGATGAAACAAATATTCAGTATGTAAGTTCAATTATAATATCTATTACAGGCTAATGTGAGCCAAAGGATTTCCCTCCTCCTCACCTTACCTCTAATACAAGATGAAAACACTGCCAAATCTCGAATGGCCTCTGTACAAAGTGGCGACCTTTCACTTGCTCGTGAACCAGTCCGGTAATACACAACCGATGCATGACTGATCCGGACAACTGTACACTCTGACTGGTGGCGTGTGACGTCATCGAACATCTCTGACTTCCGGTTTCTAGACCTCCCTCTCGGTCTCTGTAGTGCTGCGTACAGCCAGGTAAGGTGGTTGGGAACGATGGATACAGGGAACGATATCCATAAGACACTGTGCGACCTCTGTTTCAGAATATCCAAACAGTGCAAAGAAAGAGGTGCACTCGTAGTCGCAGGAATCAGTGTAGAAAAACTTTATTGTAGAGTAAAAGCTTCTTCCCATTGGAAGGTAAACAAACAGTAAAGTACAAGTGGCAATGTGAGCGGTGAGAGCTCCACTCCAGGGACTGACTTCTGACGCGTTTCGGCTCACAAGACTCTCCTATCTTGTACCCTAACATCAGCATGACCCCAGCTCCTAATAACGAGTCACGTGAGAGACAACTACATAAAGATAGATAATCCTAACAGGTTATTGAAAAATGGCACTGCCACCAACCTGTTGTGCACAAACCCTCTCAAAATTTTCCTGTGGAACCTCATGCCATAATCCCACTAGGGTGCACAGGAGATATAGGGAGGGTACCTATCTATCTTGTTCATATATTTCAATAGAGCCTAAGCTTAGATAGACCAATACTCAAAATTGAAAGAAGCCAAATTTAGAAGCAGAACTGCCACTCCTTGTATGTTTATGGCCTACACAAACGTTTAGGACCTGTACCATCTTCTAATCTCTCTCTTAGTTTAAACGCCTATATAGACAACTTAAAATGTTAACATAATGGTCCTTTAAGTTTTTTTTTTAACTATTTCAGATTTGTGGATAGCATAGAATTAGTGCATCAGGTACAGGTGTGTGTCACCCTTCAGAGCTACTTACCATGTGAGACATTGTTCAGATGATTCCACAGAAGAGATTACCTACATGCAGATTATAGCAGTGGATGACACTGCCCTTATAGCCCCTTTCCCAGCAGTTATGTCCCCTGACTGAAGTCTCCTCTGCTTACAATTCAAGGTTGCTATTGCTACCAGGGGAGAATGGTCAGGGCTGATGCCAGGAAAGCAACCATCATATGCTCTGCCGGGAGACTCCCCAGTTTACTACAAACAGCAGCCATAGCCACTGGGGAGACACAGGCAGAGCCAATGTCATGAAGGCCACTACTACTTCACCAGAAGTACTACTGCTACTTCACCAAACTCTGACCAAGCCTAACAAAAGAAAAGAGGGAGAGGGAAAACCCATGCAGCCTCTTAGAACCCAGAGAGGAGAAATCAAAGTGGTAGCTTGAGCCCTGGTCTCCCCAAAATTAGATAAAGGATCCATCTGGAGAACAGCTCCATAGGAATAAGAATGAGACTCAGAGAAGGAAGCCCTGGAATAAAGGAGTGGGAGTCTGGAGTAGGGAGATAGATTCCTCCACTTGTGCTGTACTTATGTCTTTTGCAGCATCTTAGTGTCTATCAGGGCTCTGTGACTAATTGTGGTTTCTCTTAGGGAGATTTGAAGTCTGTCTTGTGTGCACCATACTAGAAAAAAACCTCATGAACCAAGAGGCAATAAAAGGGACTGTTGGATTATAAAAAAGCGAGGACAGCCCACCCTTTAATTTGCAACAAACAGTCTACTCACACGTGCCCGGATTCCAAGTTGCGGGGTAAATCCATTGCAAACACACTGTGCGCAATGTGGCTGTAACGCAATCTCCATTGCACCGCCATTACAAGTTGCAATAAAACTTTCTTTTCCCGTGCTTTATGCTGCCCACATACAGCACACAAACCAAGTTCCGACTTGACGTGCTCGTGCACGTATTCCCCCATAGAAATCATAGGAGAAAAAATGTTGGAAAAAATCTAACACCTGCGATTGCGAAATCACCATCGCATTTTCGCATTTCCCATTAAAGTTTATGGAGAAAAGAAAGTTATCAAAAAACCTAACACCCTAACATAAGCCCCTAGTCTAAAAAAAACTAAACCGCCGTCTCCCACATCGCCAACACTAAATAAACCTATTAACCCCTAAACCGCCGTCCCCCACATCGCCTGTAATAAATAAACCTATTAACCCCTAAACCGCCGTCCCCCACATCGCCTGTAATAAATAAACCTATTAACCCCTAAACCGTCTTCTCCCGACATCGCCAACACTAAATATACCTATTAACCCCTAAACCACTGTCCCCATACATCGCATCTACCTAAATTAAACTATTAACCCCTAAACCTAACACCCCCTAACTTTAACAAAATAAAAAATACACCTAAATTAAAGTTAAAATATACTAACTACCTTAAAATAAATAACAATTTACCTGTGAAACATAATTAAAACCTAAGCTTAAACTAAAAACAAACCTAACCTTACTTGTTTTACAAAAATAAATAATAATAAAAAAGGCTACATTACTAAAAAAAAAAAAACTATCAAAAATAATAAAACCTAATATTACCAAAAAAATAATAACATTACAAAAATAAAATAAACAATAAAATTACAAAAAATAAAGTTACCATTACAAAAAATAACAAAGAAAATTATCCGAAATAATAAAAATGATACCTATTCTAATACACCCCCCCAAAAAAACAAAACCCTAATCTAAAAATAAACTACCAATAGCCGTTAAAAGGGCCTTTTAAAGGGCATTGCCCCAAAGCTAAGTACAAAATGTATATTGAATGTAGGGCTTATTCCCAGATAACTGCCAACCTCACTGGTTGCCCTCTCACCTAAATGCAACTAGATAAATCACAAAATACAAAAAATGGAGGTGGCGCATACAGCGATCTGGTAATCTCAGTTTAATATAAAATGATACGCAATGTAGTAGTTTAAAAAAATGCAATAAAATTTAATGTTAACTCAAACATATAACCATTAGAAACCGGTGTCAATCATACGTCATAAACAACACATGCAAAAGATATTCTTATAGCAGTTTAAAATAATGATAACTTAAAATCAGTTACTCCAGGGGCAGAACCACCATTAGTGCAGCAGGTGCGGTCGCACCAGGGCCAAGGAGCTGATGGGGTCCATAGCAGCCAGTCTATACATATGGTGCAGACAGTCTATACATATGGTGCAGCCAGTCTATACATATGGTGCAGCCAGTCTATACATATGGTGCAGCCAGTCTATACATATGGTGCAGCCAGTCTATACATATGGTGCAGCCAGTCTATACATATGGTGCAGACAGTCTATACATATGGTGCAGCCAGTCTATACATATGGTGCAACCAGTCTATACATATGGTGCAGACAGGCTATACATATGGTGCAGCCAGTCTATACATATGGTGCAGACAGTCTATACATATGGTGCAGACAGTCTATACATATGGTGCAGACAGTCTATACATACTGTATGGTGCAGACAGTCTATACATATGGTGCAGACAGTCTATACATATGGTGCAGCCAGTCTATACATATGGTGCAGACAGGCTATACATATGGTGCAGACAGGCTATACATATGGTGCAGACAGTCTATACATATGGTGCAGACAGTCTATACATATGGTGCAGACAGTCTATACATATGGTGCAGACAGTCTATACATATGGTGCAGACAGTCTATACATATGGCGCAGACAGTCTATACATATGGCGCAGACAGTCTATACATATGGCGCAGACAGTCTATACATATGGCGCAGACAGTCTATACATATGGCGCAGACAGTCTATACATATGGCGCAGACAGTCTATACATATGGCGCAGACAGTCTATACATATGGCGCAGACAGTCTATACATATTGCGCAGACAGTCTATACATATGGCGCAGACAGGCTATACATATGGCGCAGACAGGCTATACATATGGCGCAGCCAGTCTATACATATGGCGCAGCCAGTCTATACATATGGCGCAGCCAGTCTATACATATGGCGCAGCCAGTCTATACATATGGCGCAGACAGTCTATACATATGGCGCAGCCAGTCTATACATATGGCGCAGCCAGTCTATACATATTGCGCAGACAGTCTATACATATGGCGCAGACAGGCTATACATATGGCGCAGACAGGCTATACATATGGCGCAGACAGGCTATACATATGGCGCAGCCAGTCTATACATATGGCGCAGACAGTCTATACATATGGCGCAGACAGTCTATACATATGGTATGTGCAGAATACGTACAATTCAAACGCAGAGGAGCCTTTTATTCGTGCAGCTTGCAGCTCCATCTATCTATCCTCATAATCATTATACAGAGCAGCATGAATAGTGTTAATATTGCTTACTACTGAAGTATCTTTGGGGGGCCAAAACATTTTTTTTGCACCAGGGCCCTCTGTTGAGTAGGTTCGCTACTGAGTTACTTAACATCGGTGTTAGGGCCCAAAATCATAATTCCCAAATGAGCAGGCCTCTAACGTGATGTTGATTTTGAAAGTCTTAACAGGAGTTAAACCACAAAACTATATAGAGTTCTGTGTGGTAACTAAATACTTCAGTCCCGCTCACACTGTATTAGATTAACAGAGCTGTATGTTACCTTTGCTCTCCACTTCTATACAGATAGTGTAGCTTGCTCCGCTGGTCAGTGCTGCTTACACTGAATCCAAATTACAGACTGAGAGCTCTGGCTTAGACTTCAGATTCCTACCGTTTCAGTTTTGAATTACTCTTTTACTGTTGCAGTCCTGGGTGTCCTCCTTAGTTCTAGTAAAACTGCAATGAATCAGCTGTAATGGATATCATCTTGCCGAAGTGATTGGTCAGAAGGATTCACGGGATCACAGACTTGATTAACCCGGAGCTCTCAGTGTTTAATTTTTATTCAGTGTAAGCAGCACTGACCAGCGGAGCAAGCTACACTATGGCGGTATAGGGGTTAATAGGTTTATTTATTAAATATACTTATAGATGGGGAGAAGAAAATACAGTATATTGTAAATTCTTAATTGTATAAGGTGCAGACCCTGAAAAACAAATTAAAGATTATAGGCAAGAAAGAAAATAGAGAATATATATATTCTCATAAAAAGACACACCAATACTAGAGGATAGCACCACCCATCCGGTGGTTCCGGCTAACATAGATAATAATTAGGATCTATGTTCATCCTAAGCAAGTACATGGTGAAGGTGCATAGTTATATTCACATAAAGAATATAAAGCGGTGCGAATGAAAGCATATAGTATACAATGCCTATAACAAATAAAGAAGGTTTATTTATTAGTTACGATGTGGGTGTGGCGGTTTAGGGGTTAATAGGTTTATTAATTAGTTGTGATGAGGGCATGGCAATTTAGAGGTTGATAGTGTAGTTTATTGGTGTTAGTGTACTTTGTAACATATTTTTTATGTGTTTTAGGAAACTTTTTAGTTTCGCAAAACACATAACTACAGGTCTTTGAATGCGGAATGGATTGTTGCGGTAAAGGCCATAACGATCGAGGAAAAGCCATACCGCGCGACTTGTAATATCAAGTAGGTGATCATTCCGCACGCAAAGACCATATCGCACTTGTAATCCGGGCCACTCACTGCAGGTTCCAAGTTGCCAACCCATAAAGGGACATGAACCCATAAAATTATTTCATGATTCAGAGAGAGAATACAACATTAAACAACTTTCCAATTTACTTCTATTATCCTATTTGCATCATTCACTTGATATTCTTTGTTGAAGAAGCAGCAATGCAATACTGGGAGCTCGCTGAATGCAATAACATGAGTCATTTATGAAAAGCCACCAATCAGCAGCTTCTAAGTCTACCTAGGTATCCCTTTTTACAAACAATATAAGGAGAACAAAACAAATTAGATAATAGAAGTAAAATTAAAAGTTGTTTAAAATCACATGTTCTGTCTGAATCATGAAAGAAAAAAAAGTATTTTATGTCCCTTTAAGTGTGTTTCAGACCCACAAGGGGTCCTCTACTGGCTTAATCTGCAATAATATGTATGTGTTACTTTAATGATGCCTTGCCTGAAGTTCTAATGTAGCCCAGTATTATGTTTTAGTGTTTAGTGCCAGCTGCCCTCCACAATAATACTGGACCAGCTGTTGGTAACTAGGCATGATAGCAGCTCAGTAACACAGGTATAGCTAAAGACATTCCTTAAAGCCCACCTATTCAGAGAGGCTTACCATCTCTCCTCTGTTTGTCATCCTACCCAAAATAAATCTTGATCTTACCTTGACTCACTGCTGCAACTACAATCCACGTGACAAGCTACCCCAAACCTTATGTCTCTGCACCCTCAACCTGTAGATTGTAAGCTCCTCGAAGCAGGGCCCTTCTCCTCCTGTACTAGATGTGTTTAGTCTGTTTATTTCTTATTACAAATGTCGTTGTACACCCCTATCTATGTACCCAGAGCTACAGAATAGTGTGGTGTTCTACAAATAATTGATGATAAAAATAAGAATTTGAGGACTGGTGCTGTAAAATGCTGATATAAAGTGTGTTATAGGGAAAGTGTAATAGCAATGTGAAATGAGACCTGTGCCAGATATAGAGCCCTAGTAAAATAATATGGTGAAATATGCCAGGTGAAGTATTCTATACCCACGTGACCGGCATGATAGGCTGAGCTTGTGATGAGGGTAAATCTAGTAACATCAATATTACCTCCGTATCATGTGTATTATCTACTGTAAGTGACCATTATAAAGAACGTGTGTTGTGTGTGTCTTCTCTATCAAATGTTTTCTTTATTATTTGTTGCTCTGAAATTTTCAAAGATTTGCTGCATTTTCTTTCAGTAAAACTGTATTTAAAATAATTTCCTGAAAATTTAATAATAATAATAATAATAATAATATTTCTGTGTTGCTGGTGTGGGTACTTAGGGCACAATTTATGACTTTAGGGAGCTTGCTAGAGGGTCACTGTTGATTTATTTCCTAAGATATGGTGAGTCCACGGCTTGAGTAATTACTGTTGGGAATATTACTCCTGGCCAGCAGGAGGAGGCAAAGAGCACCACAGTAAAACTGTTAAGTATCACTCCCTTACCCACAACCCCCAGTCATTCTCTTTGCCTTCGTACATGGAGGAGGTGAAGATTTTGGTATCTGATAAAATATTATTCTATGAAACGAGGAAAAAGAAATGCTGGGTCTTTTGGTAAATATACACAGTTTATTAGGAGCAGGCTTCCATAAAAGACATCAGGTAAGCTCCTATCTAATGCGTTTCGCGCATGGGCACATGCGCGTCATCAGAGATATTGGTCCCTACTGCTGGGGGTCAATTTAAAGGCGTAAAGAGCCAATCAGCAGGTGTGTTAGTATTAACCCTTTTTGTGTATAATAAACTGTATAGGCTGGTAATTAAAGGGAAACACACCAGGATACACCTGATAGTCAAAACGATAGCTCTAACCTGTTACATTGCTCCCCAGCAGAAAGAGACACACAAGAACAGAATCAAACATATAACAATTATGTAGAATACAGTTAGTATTTACAATAGAGGTATTTTTGTCATTGAACAGTATATTGATGTATTTACTTAATGTGTTTCAATTAAATTAAAGTATATATGTGTTCAGAATTAAGGAGTGACAATTCGCACTATTAAGTGAACACATATAGAGTGATAGCACGTAGTGTAAATGACCATAATGGTCCTGATATATACTGAATAATGGGGGACAACTGTCAAAAAACTACAAAACAAGAAACAAACTAATATGAATAATAATTAAAAATAAAAATAAAAAGGTTAATAACATTAAAGACTCAATATTAAATTAGTAGAAAAAAAGTAAAAGGATGATGGAAAAGTAATAAAGAACAATAGAAAAAATATATATGTAAGAGCTGGATGATATAAGTCTATATATGACACCCCTAATAGGTTTAGGTATTTGTAGATGATGTATAACTGATGTGTGATTCATGATACATTTAGGAGTATCATGGGAAATTATATATTCATCACTCATAGGTGAAGGGGATATCTGTCTCCAATTGCTTATGGAGAGGAGAGGATAGAAGTTATACACTATAGGCTTAAAGCATCTACATCGTCAGAAACAGGGATTGTTTGTGACGGTGTTGAATAAAAAATAACCAATAAAAGATAAAAACATTTTCTTGTGGGACAATTGAAGATAAGGGAGAAAAACTAACCAAGTTTGTGGAAGGGGAGAATATAAGAATGCAACCTCTGGTGGCGGAAAAGCAAGCTGGTACTTTATAAGGCTAGGATAAACTAGGGTGGTACATTAAGCACTAGTCTAATGATTTATATGAAGGGGGTAAACTAGAGTATAGGGTTGATTACTTTTAGTTAATGGATAGCACTAGACGAGGGTGTACATAGGTTAATCTATGAATAAGTTTACATCATATTTCTTATTCATACCTTGTGGTACTCTGGTCTGTAACGTAAATATCCAATATACTTCTCTTTTAAGTAATGTCTTGTTCCTATCGCCCCCTAATGGGTTCTTTAATATTTGCTCGATTGCCTTAAAAGAGAAGTGAGTTAATCTCTGTTCATGTGTATGAAAGTGTTTAGCCATTGGGGTTCTCGGAATTTCTTCTTCTATTGATAAGAGATGTTCTCTTATGCGATCTTTTAGTGGCCGTGTTGTTATGCCTATGTATTGTTGTTGACAATATGTATACGTTATGAGATATATAATGTGAGTGGATGTACAATCCATTCTAGTAGTTATAGGGCATGATTTGTTAGTTTGTGAGGAATTAAAGGTAAAGCTTTTGTCAGTGTATTTACAGCTTTTACATGGAATGTGGCCACATTTGTGGTTCCCTTTTGTTGGTGGTTGGTGTTAACCAATTAGTATTGGGTGGGATTTTATTATGGAATTTTTGTGTGATTTTGTCGCGTATAGTTGGTGCTTTTTTGGCCACAAATTTGATGTTTCTTTCCAGTTTATTTCTTAGGGCCATATCTCCATTCAAGACTGGTAAATATTTTTTTATGATTTTGATGATGGTGTAAAATTGGTTACTGTATTTGGTTACAAAACATATGTTTTCTCTCGGTATAGAGATTTTATTCTCACTAATGAGTGCTGTTTGGGTTTTAGTACATATATTCTTATTGAGAAGTGTGGTCCTATCCATTCTTGCTACTTGGGATTTAGTCTTAAGAAGGATACTCTTTTTGTAACCTCTTGCTATTAATCTGTAGGTGAGTTCATCTGCTTGTTTGTTGTAAAGGTGAAGGGAGCTACAGTTTCTCCGTAATCTTAGATATTGGCCCTTAGGGATGCCTTTTTGAATGTGTGGGGCATGACAAGAGTCAGCTCTAAGAATTGTGTTTCTTGATAAGGGTTTCCTAAAGGTGCTAGTTGTTATCTGGCCTTCGCCATTGTGTTCTAAGGTGAGATCCAAAAAATCAATTGAAAGATCGTTGATTTTTGTACGTAAATTTTAGATTTAATGTGTTGTTGTTGAAAAAAGTAATCATCTCTTGTATGGTTAGTTTGGTGTTCTTTCTATAGATGAGGATGAGATCGTCAATGAATCTGCCATATACAACTACTTTGTCGCAGAGGGCCAGTCCACCCCCAAAAAGATAAAGATGTTCAAAATACCCCATATACAAATTAGCATATGAGGGGGCAAATTTGGCCCCCATGGCCGTGCCACATTTTTGGAGGTAGTACTGGCCCTTGAAGACAAAGTAGTTGTGTGTTAGAAGAAATTGCGTGAGTTCTTCAAGAAAAATTATGAATTCCTCAGGATAACTTTTATACCGTTTGAGCATGTATGTGAGAGCTTTTAGGCCTTCCTCATGAGGGATACTCGAGTATAGGGCAGTTACATCTATGGCAAGCCATGTGTAGTTATATTGCCAGGTGATCGTTTGGATTTGCTGTATGAGATGAGTGCTGTCACGTATATAGCCAGGCAAGGACTTGACAATAGGTTGTAACACATTGCCCAGCCAATCTCCTATCCTTTCGCACAGTGAGCCCCGGCTGGCCACAATGGGCCTGCCTGGTGTGTTAATGAGGGTTTTATGTATCTTTGGTACAGTGCGAAAGTTAGGGATCGTTGGATGTTCAACTAGACAATATTCAGCTAGTTCTTGATTAAGGAAGCCTTCTTCCACTGCTGAGTCTAATAATGTATGTAGCTCTTGTTTGTATTTATTAGTTGGGTTACATTTTAATTTTAGATATGTATCCCTGTCATTTAGTTGTCTGTAAACTTCTTTTTTGTAGTCTGCAGAATTAAGAATGACTACTGCCCCCCCCCCCCCCCTTATCCAACGGGGTGACTACTATGTCTTTGTTGTTACTGAGTGACAAAAGTGCTTGTTGTTCATTAGGTGATACATTTTGTTTAGTGGCAAGTGTAGGGGATGTATTGGGTGTTGATTCTAAGGAGGAATACAAACTAGTGAGCTCTAGTTCTATTAAGTTTTGAAACATTTCAATTGGTTCACTCCTACTTTGGACTGGATAGAAGTAAGATTTGGAATGGGAGGAAGTGTTGAATTTAGGAATAGTATCATAAGTGCTAGCTTATCTTAGTGTTGTGGCTTGCAGTGAAATAAGTGTGTTCAGATCATATTGGTCAGTGAACTGTAAACCTATTGATTGTTCAATTCTATTGGAAGTGTTTTCCGATAGTGGGACATCGCTTTGTTGACTTGTTGTGTGTGAAAGTAGTGAAAAATGTTTGTACAAAGTGATTTTCCTAACCAAGGCATTGACATCTAATATGGTGGAAAATAAGTCAAAGTGAGTGGATGGTGCAAATGATAATCCTTTGTTTAATAAGGTGATCTGTGATCTAGTGAGTGGAGTGCTGGACAAATTTATTACTGATCCTACTTCTTCTGTGTGGCCTTTTTTATCCTGCTTGGGTAGCGTAGTGGTAGTTCCTTTTTTGGTGTGCTGCTAGTGATGGGTGTTTTTACTAATGTTGATAATTTAATCCTACCTTCTGAGGTGCTTGAACTAGCTATATCTTCATTGGAAGTATGTGCTTGTATGTCTTCTGTAGTCAGTGAAATTTCTGTGTTGTCTGTGTCTATGCTGGAAAATGTTACTTGTTTAGCATTCGATGTATGATTGAAAGTGTCCTTCCTTTTTATTTTTGTTTTTATGTTGTGAATAATTCTTTTGTCTATTTGGCTGATTCTTTTGCCATGAATACACAATATCTAATTCGTAGTCTTTCACATCTCTTTGGTACTTATTGATTTTTCTTTCTGACAGTGTTGAATCTAATTGTTGCATATTGGAGTCTAATTATCTTTTATAGTCTGTATATTTTTTAGTTTGTTCAAAAGGTTTCAGTGATTCAACTATTCCTTCAATTTGCACGAATAAGGAATCTCTATCTTCTTTCTTATGTTTGAGTAACTGTTTCATCAAAATGATGGAGCAGTTAGTCAGATTGTTGTTCAATTCATCCATGAAGTCAGAGTTATGTAGTGCAAATGAAGGATATTTTTTCATCTTTAATCCTCTAGGGACCTTTCTTTCACTGATATACAGTTCTAAGAATTCAATGTCCCACCAGAGGTTGTTTCTTTATATTTCTTATTCTCTAGGTTCGAGAAAAAAGTCATTAAGTCCCCTTCCACTGGTTCATCTGTTCTAGTGGAGTTACCTTTTAATGATGTGTTCGTTATAAGCTTTCTTCTATCTGTGTCTACTACCCCCGTGGGAATGTTACTTTCAGCCATAATGAACTGCAAATGTGTCTGTTTGTACTAATGTACTTATGTGCTAAATAAAGGTTAATAAGAAAAGTGCAAACTATATGTAAAAAGAAGCCTGAACAATTAAAGAAACTAAAGAGGCTAATGATCTGTAACAGATCAGAGATAATAGTTTCTTAGGCTAGAAGCTGGCTCACTCTGTGTGAGAGTGGGTAAATTATACAGATGGTAAAAATATACAGATGGTAAAAATATCCGCTTAATAATAATATTATTCTAGCAAGTTTTGGGTTTAGCCGTGTTCCACGTTAATCTCTTGAGTAAGGGTTGTGGTAGCTTTCAAGCAGTAAGGAACTTGTAAGGTGGGCCTTACTGAGTTTTCCTAGCATTTGTGCTGCCCTAGTATAGAAAATCAGAGTAGGTGACTCTGTTCTTTCTTTCCTACAGGACTCTGTGAGGAGCTGGGTCCTTACATACCTAGTAAGCTGTCTACATGCTGGACAGTAGATTTGGCAGGTAAGTGCCTGCTTTCTTCCATGTGGGGAGATTATGCACTTACAGTATTTGCTGCATTTATTAAGGGACTAGATAATCCTTATGTAAGGATAGGTGGGCATGGAGCAGGGCATTGTGACTGAGACTATATATCCTTTCAGGAATGAAAGGGTTAAAGATTTGGAGGCTCTTTTTATTTAAGATGGTTAAGATTGAAGGGGAATTAATTTTCCTTTTATTCCATTACCGGGGACAGTGAACTAACGGTCAGGATTACAGTCCTGTGTTTTTTACTATTGATATCTGCTTACGATATAAAGGGCAGATAGAAATATTAATCAGAGCATTTTCTCTAAGACGGTTACACTATATGCGGAACCAGGAAGTAGTTCACTGGTATTGTTTTCGCGCCTCTCTGTGGCGCAGTTCATTTTCAGCCGATCACGTGACCTTAGATTTTGGCTTCACAGCGGGTCAGCGACGAGAGTGAGGGTTTAATTTCTATTACTCTCATGTGTTGGTGACAGGTAGGCGCCTCAACTAAGACTGAGGTGTGAGGTTTTTCCTGAGATTTGAATTTTATGTTTTGGAGGGCATAGTTGCTCACTGTTTTTGGTAAAAAGTAGATTCCCTAGCTGCAGAGGGTCAAGAAAACGTAAGAGGAAGCAGAAATTTTGATTAAAGACTTTATTACTTTTGCTGTGTATAATTTCTAAAAAGCGATCATGTCTGATACAGATCCGGAGCATGATCAGTAAAATACCTGTCTTTTGTGTTGGATTGCTTCACCTATGCAATTCTGTTCCTCGTGTTAAAAAGACTTTACAGTGTAAAGAAAAAATTTTGATTGTTGAGCCTAATGTCTCTCAGGAAGATGCTCTTCAGGTAATACCACATCCTTTTCCTGTAACGTCCCAAGCCTCAATGGCATCACATGCAGTGCCCTGCAGTTCCTCTATAGCTCCTAGTGGAGCATATTTGAAAGCAGAAATTGCCACACAGGTATCCTCAGCGGTATCGGCAGAGTTAGCTGCTTTTCCTATGCTAAAGGGAAAGCGTAAGAGGAGAAGGAATTCAGACGCAAGCTTTCTGATTCCAGTAATTTAACTCAAATGGCTCTTCCTCTTAAATCTGATGAGGAAGATGCGCCAGAGCTTTCTGAGGGTGAAATTTCAGATTCGGATAGTGTAATTCCTTCATCTGAAACTGAGGGAAGTTCTTTCAGATTTAAGCTAGAACACCTTAGTGTTTTGTTAAAGGAGGTTTTGGCTACTTTGGACAACTTGTTGTTGTCAATCCTAAGAAATCTATTAAACTTAATAATTACTTTGAAGTTCCTTCTACGAAGGAGGTTTTCCCGGTTCCAGACCGGGCTACAGATATTATTACTCAGGAGTGGGAGAAGCCGGGGGTATCCTATTCCCCGTCTCCTATTTTTAAGAAAATGTTTCCAGTCACTGACTCTATTACGGAACCATGGCTCCTAAAGTAGAAGGGGCTATTTCTACTCTAGCCAAAAGGACAACTATTCCCATTGAGGAAAGTTGCTCCTTTAAAGACCCTGTGGACAAAAAGATGGGTTTATTTCAGGATAATTTACGTTCATCTAGGTCTTCTATGGCAGCCTGGTGTATGTATTGCCACTGTGACAAGTGCTGCATCTTACTGGTTTGATGCATTGTCTGATTCTCTTCAGGTAGAAACTCCTTTAGATGAGATTCAAGACAGGATTAAAGTTCTTATGCTGGTTAATTCCTTTATTTCTGATGCTATATTGCAGGTGATTTGGCTGAGTGCCAAGTCATCTAGTTTTGCCATCCTAGGCTGTAGAGCTTTGTGGCTGAAATCTTGGTCAGCGGATGTCTCCTCTAAAGACATTATTTCTGATATTACAGGTAGAAAAGGGTCTTTTCTACCTCAATATAGGAAGAATAGATCAAAAGGTCGCCTGAGTAATTTTCGTTCCTTTCATAACTTCAGAAGTAAGTCTTCCCCTGCGACTGCCAAGCAGGATCAATCCAATCCCGCTTGGAAACCCAGTCAGTCTTGGAACAAGGGGAAGCAGTCGAAGAAACCCGCAGCTGACTCTAAATCAGCATGAAGGGTTCGCCTCCAATCGAATCAAGTGGGGGCAGACTTTCTCAGTTCTCCCAACTTGGATACGAGATGTCCCAGATCCTTGGGCTGTGGATATAGTATCCCAGGGTTACAAATTGGAATTCAAGACTTTTCCTCCCAGGGGCAGGTTCCACCTCTCAAGGTTTTATGCAGACCAGACAAAGAGAGAGGTGTTCTTGAAATGTGTACAACATCTCTCCTCTCTGGGAGTGATAGTACCTGTTCCAGATCAGGCAAAGGGTCTGGGGTTTTATTCCAAACTGTTCGTTGTTCTCAAAAAGGAAGGAACTTTCAGACCGATTTGAAACTTAAAATGTCTAAACAAATTTCTCAGAGTACCGTCCTTCAACATGGAGACGATAAGTTCCATTCTTACTTTAGTACAAGAAGGTCAGTTCATGACGACCATAAATCTAAAGGATGCATATCTTCATGTTCCCATTCACAGGGATCATCACAAATATCTGAGATTTGCCTTTCTGAACAAACACTTTCAGTTTGTGGCTCTTCCATTTGGCCTTGCTACAACTCCCAGAATTTTTTCAAAGATTCTGGGAGCACTCTTAGCGGTGGTCAGGTCAAGGGGTATTGCGGTGGCTCCCTATCTGGATGACATACTGGTCCAGGTGCCATCTTTTCAACAAGCAAAATCTCACATGGATATCTTGTTGTCTTTTCTATGCTCCCATGGTTGGAAAGTGAATCTGGAAAAGAGTTCCCTTGTTCCAGCCACAAGAGTTTTCTTAGGGACAATAATAGACTCGCTATTGATCAAAAAATGTCTGACGGAGGTCAGAAAGTCCAAAATTCTCTCCTCTTGCCTCTCTCCACAGTCTTCTGTTTGGCCATCAGTGGCTAAATGTACGGAGGTAATTGGACTAATGGTCACTTGCATGGATATCATTCCTTTTGCTTGTTTCCATTTGAGAGCTCTGCAGCTACAGTATGTATGCTCAGACAATGGAACGGGGATCATGCGGATCTATCTCAGAGGATAGATCTAGATCAGTCGACAAGAGACTCTCTCCCATGGTGGCTTTCTCAGGGAAATCTGTCTCAGGGCACATGCTTTCAGAGATTGTCACTACAGATGCCAGCATGCTGGGCTGGGGAGCAGTCTTGGACTCATTAAAGGCACAGGGCCTCTGGACTCGGGAGGAGTCTGCTATTCCCATAAACATCTTGGAGTTAAGAGCGATTTTCAATGCTCTGATGGCTTGGCCTCAGTTGTCTTCAGTACAGTTTATCAGGTTCCAGTCGGACAACATAACCTCAGTGGCCTACATCAACCACCAGGGAGGAACTCAAAGTTCCTTAGCCAGGAAGGAGGTGACCCGAATTATCCAGTGGGTGAAAGTTCACAATTGCTATCTATCTGCCATCCACATTCCAGGAGTGGACAACTGGAAAGCGGATTTTCTGAACAGACAGACTTTTCATCCCGGGGAGTGGGAGCTCCATCAGGAGGTGTTCTCCAGCCTGACTCTCAAGTGGGGGGTTCTGGAGCTGGATCTAATGGCGTCTCGGCAGAATGCCAAACTCCCGAGGTACGGTTCAAGGTCAAAGGATCCACAGGATGCTCTGATAGATGCTCTGGTGGTCCCTTGGAATTTCAGGATGGCATACCTGTTTCCTCCGTTTGCTTTCCTTCCACAAGACATTGCTCGTATCAAGCAGGAGAGAGTGTAGGTGATTCTTGTAGCTCCTGTGTGGCCTCGCAGGATCTGGTATGCAGTCCTAGTTGAAATGTCGTCTCTTCCACCTTGGAGACTGCCTTCTACTTCAGGGTCCCTTTCATCATCCAAATCTCGTTTCTCTGAAGCTGACTGCTTGGAGATTGAATGCTTAGTCCTGTCTAAGCGTGGGTTTTCTGAGTCAATCATTGAGACCATGATTCAGGCTTGCAAGCCTGTTACTAGGGAGATTTACCATAAGGTATGGCGTAAATATCTTTATTGGTGTGAATCCAAGGGCTTCTCTTGGAGTAGGGTCAGGATTCCTAGGATTTTATCTTTCTCCAGGGCGGTCTGGAGAAGGGTTTGTCAGCAAGTACTCTGAAGGGTCACATCTTTGCTTTGTCTATTTTGCTGCATAAGCGTCTGGCAGATGTGCCAGAACTGCAATCTTTTTGTCAGGCCTTGTTAAGATCAGACCTGTATTTAAGTCGGTTTCTACTCCTTGGAGTCTTAACCTGGTTCTTAAAGTTTTACAGCAGGCTCCGTTTGAGCCAATGAATTCCATAAATATTACGTTGTTATCTTGGAAGGTTTTGTTTCTTGTTGCTATTTCCTCTGCTCGGAGAGTCTTGGAACTTTCAGCCTTACAATATGATTCTCCTTATCTTATCTTTCATGCCGATAAAGTGGTACTGCATACTAAGTTTGGTTTCCTTCCTAAAGTTGTTTCGGATAGAAATATTAATCAGGAAATTGTTGTTCCTTCCTTATGTCCTAAGCCTTCTTCTCATAAGGAACGTTTGTTGCACAACTTGGATGTTGTACGTGCTCTGAAATTCTACCTAGAGGCAACTAAGGATTTTTGCCACTCTTCTGCCTTGTTTGTTTGTTTCTCTGGGAAACGTAAAGGGCAGAAAGCTACTGCTACCTCTCTTTCTCTCTGGTTAAGAAGTATAATTTGTCTTATGAGACTGCTGGACAGCGACATCCTGAGAGAACTACTCTTGTCAAACAACTCCACTGCCTCTCACCCCTAGTCAAATGTAACGTCCACTATTAAAAAATATAAACAAAGAGTGACAACAAGGCCAAGAGGAGTGTTGGGTGGTAAATTAATTATCGTTATAGTCATCTTTGTATATTTTTGTTTTGTGTACCTTTAAAGATAATGCAAAGTGAGGTAAAAACACGAACACATTCAGATTTAAAGGGATATGAAACCTCAAATTTTATTTCATGATTCAGATAGAGCAGTTATTTTAATCAATTTTCTCTGCAGATTTGTGGCCGCTAGCAGGGGGTGTCAATCAACCCAATAGTTACACGATCGTGTGGATTGCTGTCTGCCACCTCAGAGGCGGCAGACGAGTTAAGACTGCTGCTTCTTAACTCCTGTTTATAGCGAGCCTGAAGGCTTGCACGGAAACAGGGGTATATGGCCCCATTCGAGCCGTGATAAATCGGCCCCCATGTCTCTTTTGGTATGTGTCTGTAGTCTGTGATTGTTATGTATTAACTCTGCTGATATCCTGTCTTTATCTATGTGATCTTCAAACCTTGTCAATACTTGATAATTCCTAAATTAAATAATTTCACTAATGGTATAACCCCAGCCTCCTCCAAATGCTATTGTCTGTTTTTTTTTTAATTTATCTCACCCTGAATCAAATTTTCCCAATTGGTCTTTTGACTGTCTTTGATCATGTCATTAACGAATTTATTGCAATCAGATGAATGCACGGACCTATAAATTTAACACTGCTATGAGGTAGCATTGCAGGGGTTAGACATTGCAGGTTTAGATAGCAGTATTGTAACATCATCTGTTCACATCTTCTAAGTAAACATTTATAAGTGAGGCACTAAGAATTGGGCAAAATAATTATACAGGTGAACATTTATAAGTGAGGCACTAAGAATTGGGCAAAAAGAATTATACAAGAATTCAACAAGGATTTGACAAGGAATAAGCTAAGTTCTGCCGTAATACTGTGTTTTATCCACTGTTTGACTATTTTGTAAAAATGCCCAATATCTTTATATTCATTTTTGCCACCTTTTGTCTCTATAACAAACTAATTTACTCAATTACTCCTTCCCCCTCACCACCTGCACTGCTCATTATCACTTCTCTCTTAATCTCACCTAACTTTTGTATTCATGAACTTCACACATTCCTAAAGACTCTCTCTTCCCCTCACACCTCATCCCAAAAACAGTCTCATTACTGCAAATCTGCATCTCATCTCATGTCACTCTCCCTCTTGCTCATACTAGCTGCTGGTGACATCTCCCCTAAACTTCCTAGCCTTTCACACCCATGTGTGCCTTTTAATAGACTCTGGCAATCTCATTCCTCTTGCATCTAAAGCCACCACCCCCGTCACTTGTGCACTCTGGAACTTTCGCTCTATTTGCAACAGGCTCAATTCTATCCATGACCTCTATCTCCCACTCTCTCAATCTTCTGACTCTCACAGAAACCTAGCACAGCTTCTGCCGCTGAACTGTCATACGGGGGTCTTCACTTCAGCAACACTCCTAGGTCTGATAATAGACAAGGAGGTGGTTTTGGTATTTTACTTTCCTCTCGCTGCACCTTTCAACAAATACAGCCCTTCTCTTCCCTCACATTTTCTTCATTCAAAACACACATGATTAGCTTATTCTCTTCCCTCTCTATACGCGTTGCAGTCATATACCACATCCCTGGCTCATCAACTTTATTTCTAGATCACTTTGCTGCCTGGCTACCTTTATTTCCTTTCCTCAGACACCCCTGCCCTCATTCTTGGCGACTTCAACCTCCTTGTTGACAATCCCACTGCCTCTTCTGCAAAACAACTTCTGCAACTCACTTCATCTTTCGACCTGTCTCAATGGATTGACTCTCCCACTCACAAAGATGGTCACTCCCTTGATCTGATTTTCAGAACTCCCCTTTTCCTCTTTCTGACCATCATCTCCTCACTTGTAACATCACATCCCTCCCTACAACGCTCTCTCCTTCTACCCCTCACACCAAACTTTACAGAAGCATCAAGTCATTAGATCAGCAACAGCTCGCTAGCTCTCTTGAACCTCCCCTCTCTTCCATACCCTCCTTTTCCTGCCCTGATAAATCTATCTGCCACTATAACTCCACCCTTGCATCGCTCCTTAACAATCTGGCCCCACATACCATAGCCTGGAAATCATACACTCATCTTTAGACCTGGCATACTCCTTTGACACAGTACCTACGCAGATATTCCAATACTGCTGAGTGACACTGGAGTTCAGCTGACTTTCTTCACTACAACATTACTTCTCCACTCTCATCTCTACTCTTTCTTCTAATCCAAAACGTCTGTTCTCCATGTTCAATACTCAGCTCCGCCTTACACCCACCTCCTACTAAAACTTATCTCTCAGCTCAAGATTTTGCCAGCTTCTTCACTAACAAAATCGACTCCATCAGAAATGAAATCAACTCTCAACATGCTACTGGTCTCCCAACCCCTCAAAAGCTCACAATCATCCAAAACCCACATAGCCATACATTTAGTTGCTATTTTGCCCCTGTTACAGAGGAGTAAGTTTGTGCCCTTATACTATCCTTTTACCTCACTACCTGTCCCCTCAACCCCATCCCCTCACAGCTACTCCCCTCCCTCACTTCTACCCTTACCCCTATACTCACACACATCTTCAACCTCTCCCTTAGCACTAGTATATTTCCCTCATCTCTTAAACACGCACTGGTCACACCTATCCTCAAAAAATCTTCTCTCGATCCAACCTCCCCATCCAACTACCGCCTTATTTCCCTAGTCCCTCTTGCCTCAAAGCTTCTTGAAAAGCTAGTATATGAACGTCTATCCCAATTCCTTATCCTTACACTAAACTCCCTCCTTGACCCACTCGGGATTTCCCCCCATCACTCCACAGAGACAGCAATTATTAAGGTTACCAATGACCTACTTAATGCAAAATCCAAAGGCCACTTCTCTCTGCTTATCCTCCTTGATCTGTCTACAGCCTTTGATACTGTCGACCACCCTCTTTTGCTCCAAACCCTCCAATCCTTCGGCATTTGTGACACAGGTCCCTAGTGGTTCTCTTCCTATCTGTCTAACCGTACCTTTAGTGCAGCCTTCTCTGGGGCATCCTCTGCCCTGTTACCACTTTTGTTGGGGTACCGCAAGGCTCTGTCCTTGGTCCCCTTCTCTTCTCAATCTACGTGTCATCATTAGGTTCCTCAATAAATTCCCACGGGTTTCAATATCATTTGTATGCAGATGACACCCCAATCTACCTCTCTACACCAGACATATCTCCTTCCTTACAATCCTGTGTCACTAACTGTCTGTCTCATATCTCATCCTCTCACTACCTTAAGCTTCTTTTTTTTTAAAGCTGAGCTCCTTATTTTCCCCCCTTCTTCAAAAATTTCCACCCCAACTTCTCTATAACTGTCGATACCTCAATCATTACCCCTACCCCACATGCCCAATGTCTTGGGGTCACACTTGACTCAGATCTTTCTTTCACTCCTCACATTCAGTCCTTGGCTAAAGCCTCTGCCAATCCCTTCACTAGTTTCCTCTTGCCTCCAGTCTTAAAAGGACAGTCAACACCAGAATTTTTGTTGTTTAAAAAGATAGATAATCCCTTTATTACCAATTCCTCAGTTTTACATAACCAACACAGTTATATTAATACACTTTTTACCTTGTATCTAAGCCTTAATACACTTTTTACCTTGTATCTAAGCCTCTGCAGATGGCCCCCCTATTTCAGTTCTTTTGACAGTTTTGCATTTTAGCTAATCAGTGCTGACTCCTAGGTAAAGTCATGTGCGTGAGCTCAATGTTATCTATATGACAAACATGAACTAACACCCTCTAGTGGTGAAAAACTATCAAAATGCATTCACATAAGAGGCGGCCTTTAAGGTCTTAGAAATTAGCATATGAGCCTACCTAGGTTTAGCTTTAAACTAAGAATACCAAGAGAACAAAGCAAAATTGGTGATAAAAGTAAATTGGAAATCTGTTTAAAATGACATGCCCTATTTGAATCATGACAGTTTATTTTGGACTTGACTGTCCCTTTAAACACAAAATTCTCACTCTGAAATACAAAGCCCTCAACTCTACTGCTCCCCCCTACATCTCAGACCTTGTCTCTAGATACTCTCCCTCCCGACCCCTTTGCTCTGCTCACGATCTCCTACTCTCCTATTCTCTTGTTACCTCCTCACATTCCCATTTACAAGACTTCTCCAGACTGGCTCTCATGTTATGGAACTCTCTGCCTCGCTCTACAAGATTCTCCCCTAGTTTTGAAAGCTTCAAGCGCTCCCTAAAGACTCTACTATTCAGGGATGCATACAACCTACACTAACCTTCCTATCTCCACAGCTATCCCCCTGAACCCCTTAGCATGTAAGCCTATGAGTCCAGATGTTTGTAGATCACCCTCATAAGAGCCGACTACAACAGTGCAACTCTCGGCAGGGCCCTCTACCCATTTGATCCCTATAAATGTTACCTTGTATACCGCCTATGTTTATAGCTCTGCAGAATCAGTTGGCGCTCTACAAATAGAAAGTGTTGGAAATGGCGACTCTTTGTCACCTCCAGGGAGCCAAGCTGCCCATGTCCTCTGAGTCAACCTTGTTGCTTTCACCTCCAAAACAAAAGAGCTCACAATAGTGTAGCAGATTTCAGACAATGCGGTAGGAGATTGCAGTTAAAATAAGCCTTTTATTAAAATCATCACAAAAGTGTCTTCAGGTGCAGCTTCAGGTTTTATTTAAAATACAGCTCAACGCGTTTCGGCTAAAAGAAGCCTTTATCAATAGTATAAAGTTAAAACAATTTCTGGAACCATTGGCTGAAATCTGATACACTATTGTGAGCTCTTTTGTTTTGGAGGTGAAAGCAACAAGGTTGACTCAGAGGACGTGGGCAGCTTGGTTCCCTGGAGGTGACACAACGCCGCCATTTCCAACACTTTCTGCTTCTATACACGGTTTGGGAGAACTGGGGCTGGCAGCGAGCACCTGAGGCGAAGTGCTAATATTGCTTCATACTTTATCCTTTCTAAGGCTCTCTACAAATAACCGATAATAATAATAAAATTAGGAGCCAGCCCATTTCTGGAGCACTTTATGGCAGCAGTTTTGCAAAGAAAGTTATCCATTTGCAAGAGCAGAAGAAGATGACAGCACTATTTCCTGCCATGTAGTGCTCTATGTATCTCTTCAGCACAGAATATCATGAAAACTAAGCACGTTTCATAATAGAGGTAAATAGGAAACTTTTTAAGAACTAGTATGTTCTGTCTGAGTCACAAAATACATTTGTGGGGTTTTATGTCCCTTTAAGTTCATAGAAGTCTGTTTACAAATGTGGCTGATTTTCAGGTTGGTGTAAGTCAGTAAGTTACCTTTATGAGAATGGGTTGAATTTTAACAGATTTAAAGGGACAGTCAAGTTAAATTTAAACTTTCATGATTCAGATAGAGCACACAATTTTAAACAATTTTACAATTCCCTTCCATAATCTAAATGTGCACAATCTTTTTATATTTACACTTTCTGAGGCACCGGCTCCTACTAAGCATGTGCAAGATTCAAAGGATATATGTATATGCATTTTGTGATTTGCTGATGGACGTCACATTATGCGTTAGGAAGTAACTAATTGACATTTGTCAGAAAAAAATCGAATACTCATTTGAAATCCAAACTAAGTGCTTTTGCATTGTCTTTTTATTATGTATTTATTGATTATGCTATTCTATTGTGTTTAGTGGTCTTTTTAATGTAGACTTGTCTTAATGGGACATTAAACACTATATATATTTCATGCACCTCCCTTTAATCGTGGGTGCCTCCATATTGGAACTTACGTTACACTGCAGATATCTGAGTGAGCGTTACTGCACACGTGCAAACACATCAGCACTGGAATGTTGTCAGTTAGATTTCAACATGGCGGCACCCATAACTAGAGGGAGGCGGAGAATTACCTCAATACTATACTTATAAAATGTATTTAGTGTTTAATGTTCCTTTAATGTAGAATAATTTAACCAACTTCGCCTGTCAGACATTGATTGGTGAATAATTTTTATGTATTTCGGTATTTTTGCTTTTGTTATTTCCTCGTGCTTTATTTATAACCTTTTCACCCTATTTCTACCCTCAGTACGCATTCCTGCCGCCCCCTAAGATGAACTCCAGAATGACCTCAAAATCCTCAGAACTAATAGCAGAGTTTGAGAGATCTTTATCAGACGTCAGTGCCGAGCACCGTGAGAATCTTCTACAGAGACTGAGGAAAAATCTGCAGAAGGAACAGGAAATGTTTTATTCCAAGTACAAGTGGCGCTTCGCTGGCTACGTGGCATCTGCAGCTGCAGCAGCACCTGTAGCAGCACCTTTCCTGTTTGCAGATGCAGCCGTGGTAGCAGCTCCTGCCGCAGCATCTTTATTTTCAGTAGAAGGAGCAGCAGCTGCAGCTGCTTCCGTTGCAGCAGTTGCACGATCATTCTTACTCCGCAGATTTTTTTAGGATAAGACAGACAAAAACAGGATTCAGAATAAGAATTAGTGTCAGGCAGGTCATGTGATGTAGCTCCCATACTAATTAGCCTGTGTTCTATAAACATATGTCATACAATTTCACGCTGTATAGTGGGATTTTGTTAAAAAACAAAGTGCTCTGAGGTGTGGGCTCGGCATGGATGTGAGAATCTGACACAATGTTTATTGGGCTTATGTATATTTGTATATTGTGGCACCTGCGCTTCCTACACTTTACATTAGAGCAGAGTTATAAAATATGTTATGTGATTTAGTGAACTTACACCTGAGAATATCCTGCACTTTACAGGTTGTTTCATTGAATGAAACAATATATAATATTTTGTGCATATTATGTGCAATTTGTTAGAGCAGAGTGGGCAGAACTATCGAACAGTCGCTAGTTGTGATCAATACTCCCATAGGGTAACTACATAACTGCATTGCTGCACAGTAGGGTAGGCATAGGCAAAATTTCAGGATTCGACATTTGTTTGCTAAACGACTGGCAAATATGGCTACAGGCAGCGGCATTTTGTTTTGTTTCAGTGCTGGATACATCAGTGTGAAAGAGCAACTCACAAAGATCTGGATCTGCACAGATCTCTGTCTATTGCTCTTTCACCGATATATCCGGCGCCACAATGAAACTAATGACACTGCTTGTAGCTGAAATTCCGCTCATGCACAAAGTAAACCTAAATTTTAACAAATGTTAGCAACTCTAATAGTTACAGCATCATTTTTATTTATTTTTGTTTAGGTTTTTTTAAATTGGACACCATTTAAATATTTGATTCATTCACATAAATAATACATATCTACTTATTTCAAACATGAGATGCTTTGGTAATATAAACGCTATTGCTTTTTCCTCACACATGAGCTCACGCAGTGCAGCATCTGTTTCAGATCCACATAAATATTCAGATCCACATAACTATACTAGATCCACATAACTATACTAGATCTCCATAACTATACTAGATCTCTAAAACTATACTAGATCTCTATAACTATACTAGATCTCCATAACTATACTAGATCTCCATAACTATACTAGATCTCTATAAAGCTCCTTTTTCCTACATATTTCTGTTATTAGCGTTACATGAAATAAAATAATAATAATCTGAAATTTCTAAAGTAGTTTCACCCTCGCTTGCTGCCCACTATTACCCAGTCATGGACATACAGAAATACACATAGGCTTCCTCTTATGGAATAATAAAATAGCTGTAGAACAAAGAAGCAAACAAGCCTCTGGGGCATATCTATCAAGCTCCGTACTGAGCTTGAAGCCCCGTGTTTCTGGCGAGCCTTCAGTCTCGCCAGAAACAACAGTCTAAAAACCGCTGCGCCATAACCTGTCCGCCTGCTCTGAGGAGGCGGACAGAGATTGCCACAATTCAACACGATCGAGTACGATCGGGTTGATTGACACCCCCTGCTGGCAGCAGATTGGCCGCGAGTCTGCAGGGGGCAGCGTCGCACCAGCAGCTCACAAGAGCTGCTGGTGCAATGCTGAATACGGACAGCGTATTGCTCTCTGCATTCAGCGAGGTCTGCCGGACCTGATCCGCACTGTCGGATCACGTCCGGCAGACATTTGATAAATAGGCCTCACAATCTTCTTTCCCCAAAAAAAAGAATACAATTGTGATGTAATTATATCTGACCCTACAGTGGTCTTTTAATAGTTATAATCTTATCTATACACAGTCGGAAGCTTTATTTCTCCAGTGCTGGCGATTGGAACGCTGGAAGTATCTTGAGTCTATGGAGGGAGCCTGATGGACAGCTCTGATGGCTCAGCCTATCTGTATTCCCTGCCATGTAGTGCTTTTTAGATAACTACCTAGGTATCTCATTAACAAAGAATATCATGGGAAGGAAGCACATTTGGTAATAGAAGTAAATTGGAAACTTTTTTCATTTGTATGCTCTGTCTGAATCACAAAATAAAAATGTTGGGTTTCATATCCCTTTTAGGTAAACCAATGACTTTATTCTTTTGCAGTGAGTTGCAGCTATCTCCCTTCGTGCTAGTTTGACTTTGCTGTTTTTATTAGGTTATTTGGTGCCAGCTCAGAATCTGTACATCAGACGGATAACACAGTTACTATGTGTAGCGTAGAGGAGAGAGGAGGGAGAGGTGATGTGATAAAATGCTTCCTGTTTAAATAGGGATTTTATAAAACTGAGGATGGAAGAATTTTCCACAAGACCCCAGGACAAGGGTTTTAATCTCAAGATGAAGGGTAATGGGTGCAAAAAGACTTCTTTACAGCATGGGTGGCAGATTTCTATAATAGACTTCAATCAGAGGTTGTAAAGACAAATACTATAAGGGAATACAAGAATAGTTGGGATATGCAGAAACCTGTTATACAAATGAAATCATTGTATGCTTCAGAAGGAAATACAGGCAGACTTAAAGGGCCATAATACCCAAATGTTTAAACACTTGAAAGTGATGCAGTACAGCTGTAAAAAGCTAACTAGAAAATATCACCTGAACATCTCTATGTAAAAAAGAAAGATATTTTACCTCAAAAGTTCCTCAGTAGCCACCTCCCATTGTAAAGGATTTCTAAGCAGCATTTTAGTGTGTCTGTCCTAGGACAGCTTAGGGGATGAGCCTCGTGAACTCTCATATTATTTCACCAATCAAGTAAAGGAAGCTTACTATGAAATCTCATGATAGTTAAGTCAAATCTCATGAGATCACAGTAAGAGTTCATGACCTCAGCACTGCTGATGCTGATTGGCTGCTGTTCATTTCTTCATTTTTTTTTTTTTTTACCTGCAGCTGGGAGCAGCTGAGTATAACTTTTTACACAGAACTTACTCTGCTGAGCTGAGGAAGTTGTGAGGTAAAATATCTTCCTTTTTTACATAGAGATGCTCAGGTGATATTTTCCTGTCAGCTTTTTACAATTATACTGCATCAGTTTCAAGTGATTTAGCTTATGAGTATTATGTCCCTTTAAGGGACCTTATATCTGCCGTCAGAATCTGTTTTCTTCTTTTTTTTTCTTCTTTTTTTTTATTGAGGAAATAAACAATACAATTGACATGTTTTATAGGAATGCAGATATAGTGCCAACGTTTAAATACACAATTGTTGTTAAAGTAGGTGTTATCTTAAAGATAAAAAAAAACAACATATTTGTAAATCCTGAATAGCAGTCCTCATTTTTATCCCTATAATTAACACGGACCACTCTTGGGTCCTCCATGCTAAAATATAAAACATAAAAGTAGGGAATTTTATAAAAGTAAAACAAAAAAGAAGAACTTAGTTATGCAATGCAAGAATAATGAAGTTTGTTTGTTAGGGACCACAACTGGACTGTACAAAGTATATGTAGCAACAGGAAAAATGAGCTACCTATCCTCACCTGCATCTCTCTAACAGCCAAGAGACATGTCTGCTGCATGAGTATTGTATATGTAAATCATTTAAAGGGACAGTCGAGTCCAAAAAAACCTTTCATGCTTCAAAAAAGGCATGTCATTTTAAACAACTTTCCAATTTACTTTTATCACCAATTTTGCTTTGTTCTTTTGGTATTCTTAGTTGAAAGCTAAACCTAGGAAGGCCCATATGATAATTTTAAGCCCTTGAAGGCCGCCTCTTATCACATGCTTTTTTATTTACTTTTCACAACAGGGGAGAGCTAGTTCATGTAAACCATATAGATAACATTGTGAGCACGCCCGTGGCTTGTGGCAGACACTGCACTAATTGGCTAAAATGAAAGTCAATAGATAATAAATAAAATGTTATGTGATCAGGGGGCTGTCAGAAGATGCTTAGATACAAGATAATCACAGAGGTAAAAAGTATATAATTATAACTGTGTTGGTTGTGCAAAACTGGGGAATAGGTAATAAAGGGATTATCTATCTTTTAAAACAACAACAATTCTGGTGTTGACTGTCCCTTTAATATATTGAGTGTACAAGTGAGTGCTCTAAGGAAAGGGATAAACACTTATCTATGTTTTCTTCTATTAATCCCAGATATTTAAATACTAATATTGACATATGTGTGTGTGTGAATTACTTATGTATACATACATTGTTTTCCCATCATAAACACATAGAAAATACAATGTTGACCTTAATATTTAGTGTTGCCATATTGCCATGTTAAAGAGAGACAATTATAAAAAATACATATGTCAGGGGCTGTTTTAAGAAATGTTTGAAATAAGGTTGTGGTGCAAGAACCCTGATATGTGTTTTTCACAGTGTCCTTCTTTATAGTGGCTATATGGCAACTCTATATGGGTATATTTTAATGAATACAAATTTAATTTTAACCTTTATGTCATTGTCAATATTTTCTAGTTAGTTATTATTCCTGATATTCACTAATATTTTCTTTGTTTTCATATTTTATTGAGAGTTAAAAAATATATATTTCATGCAAATAAAAAATACATTTATCCTGTTCTAACTAGTTGTGTTATTTAAATAAAATACTGGATAACAGTCACAAAATTATAAAACTGTGTAATATAGAGAGTGGTGCTCTACATCTAATATTTCTGCAATGAATGGGCAAGAACTTAACACTAGAGCTGTATTATTAGTGCTCTATGCCCAGACCGGGTAAAGCTGTGTAGTTATTAAAACACAACCTTTATTCAAATCCAATTCATATATAGAAATCATCCAAAAATAATGAGCAAGGCATTTAGATATTATGCTATACAATATACAGGCTTAAATATTTAACCTCTCTTTTGTCAACCCCTTCTATTCAGATATGACTGGAATCTCTTTCAGAAAGAGGGGGATTATTGAACATTTTTTATAATTGATTTGTTATTTGTTAAATACTAATTACTCTGACGATTTATATACCCTCTATGTTGATTCAAGTTATTCAAAAGGGCTAATGGTATGCTTGTATCTATTGACCTTTATTTAAATAAACATATATTACATCATACTATACATTAACTCTATGAAAGGACAACCCTTATTTGTGTATACCAAAAGATTCTTAAAAAATGTAAAATGTTTGAGATCTATTCGGAAAATATATATAAAGGTTAAAAATGAAAATGTTTATTTTTTTTAAAGATTTGTATTGAGGTTCTTAAGCATACATAGTAAAGAAAAAGGACATTGCATACAAGTTATCCAAATATAGTTATACGAGTATAGTCAGGTACAAAAGGAAACTTGATTTAAAACTATCTAAGTCATGACATGAGATTTTATATAAAACCTCAGATTTTTCCTTTTAAATATACCTTCTGTTTACTACAAATGGGGCCACTCTTGGGCCCCTGACTACCTGTAAAAATAGTTATTAGAAGGTAGGAAATAATAGACCACTTATGGGCCTTTATATACTGTAACTCAATGTGAAAAATATATATAACTCAAGTAGATACAATACAAATAAACAAATAGATGACATGGCTGATGACATACTAGATAGATGGCTGATGACATACATAATAGATGGCTGATGACATACATAATAGATGGCTGATGACATACATAATAGATGGCTGATGACAAACTAGATAGATGGCTGATGACATACTAGATAGATGGCTGATGACATACTAGATAGATGGCTGATGACATACATAATAGATGGCTGATGACATACATAATAGATGGCTGATGACATACTAGATAGATGGCTGATGACATACTAGATAGATGGCTGATGACATACTAGATAGATGGCTGATGACATACTAGATAGATGGCTGATGACATACATAATAGATGGCTGATGACATACATAATAGATGGCTGATGACATACATAATAGATGGCTGATGACATACATAATAGATGGCTGATGACATACATAATAGATGGCTGATGACATACATAATAGATGGCTGATGACATACTAGATAGATGGCTGATGACATACTAGATAGATGGCTGATGACATACATAATATATGGCTGATGAAATACATAATAGATGGCTGATGACATACTAGATAGATGGCTGATGACATACTAGATAGATGGCTGATGACATACTAGATAGATGGCTGATGACATACTAGATAGATGGCTGATGACATACTAGATAGATGGCTGATGAAATACATAATAGATGGCTGATGACATACTAGATAGATGGCTGATGACATACTAGATAGATGGCTGATGACATACTAGATAGATGGCTGATGACATACTAGATAGATGGCTGATGAAATACATAATAGATGGCTGATGACATACTAGATAGATGGCTGATGACATACTAGATAGATGGCTGATGAAATACATAATAGATGGCTGATGACATACTAGATAGATGGCTGATGACATACTAGATAGATGGCTGATGACATACATAATAGATGGCTGAGGCATACTAGATAGATGGCTGATGACATACTAGATAGATGGCTGATGACATACATAATAGATGGCTGATGACATACATAATAGATGGCTGATGACATACTAGATAGATGGCTGATGACATACATAATAGATGGCTGATGACATACATAATAGATGGCTGATGACATACATAATAGATGGCTGATGACATATATAATAGATGGCTGATTACATACATAATAGATGGCTGATGACATACATAATAGATGGCTGATGACATACATAATAGATGGCTGATGACATACATAATAGATGGCTGATGACATACATAATAGATGGCTGATGACATACATAATAGATGGCTGATGACATACATAATAGATGGCTGATGACATACATAATAGATGGCTGATGACATACATAATAGATGGCTGATGACATACATAATAGATGGCTGATTACATACATAATAGATGGCTGATGACATACATAATAGATGGCTGATGACATACATAATAGATGGCTGATGACATACATAATAGATGGCTGATGACATACATAATAGATGGCTGATGACATACATAATAGATGGCTGATGACATACATAATAGATGGCTGATGACATACTGACAGATATACAAAAAGCATTGATGCTCTAATATGATGTATAGAGAATATGTGAAGAAGTGATGGGGGTCAACTAGAGTAGTAGCAGAACCAATACATAGAAACTCTAAGACATGGTCCTGAGAATATATCAGATAGCGTGAGTGTACATCTTTATAGGTATATTTTCTATGAACCTAACCAATATACATAAACAATATAACAGTACCTGAAGAGAGTTAACATTGCCCCCTGACATCCTTTTTACATTGAACTGATGAATATCCAAACTAGCTATTAAGATGGCATAATAGGGAGGTGCTTTGTCAGACCCAACTCCTAGCAACTGCAATTAAGTGAGAGGAGTCTAAAGGGCACGTAGATGGGTTACTAAAGCCATCCTATTGAACATAGAAATACAGCTAAGCTAGCTAGACACTATAAAAATCCTATGAGTCTATATGGCTAGTGGAGCAGATTAAACAACAAGGCTAAATAATAGCTGGTTAAAGGGAAAAAGCTCTAGCTATGAGATCCTTAATTGTCACGGCAGAAGAGGACCATGTCCCATAAGGGGAAATTTGAGCTGACTTCAAGGTGTCCCATTTTTCCCGGCCGCAGGAAACAGGACTAAGCGAGTTTGTATAGTCTTAAAGGGACGCTGAACCCAAATTTTTTCTTTCATGATTCAGATAGAGCATGCAATTTTCAAGCAACTTTCTAATTTACTCCTATTATCAATTTTTCTTCATTCTCTTGCTATCTTTATTTGAAAAAGAAGGTCCAGAACCTTGGACAGCACTTGTTTATTGGTGGATGAATTTATCCACCAATCAGCAAGAACAACCCAGGTTGTTCACCAAAATGGGCCGGCATCTAAACTTACATTCTTGCTTTTCAAATAAAGATTCCAAGAGAATGAAGTAAATTTGATAATAGGAGTAAATTAGAAATCACAGAAACAACAAACTCCGGCAAACCTCCAGGCGTAAGAAAAAACGTCCTTTATTTGTAGCGGAAAACAAGCTAAAACATATAAAATAAAAACAAAGTGTCACAGCAGGACTAGTGTCTGTGTCTCACGCGTTTCGGCTATGATCCAGCCTTACTCATAGACATACCTATTACCCATCAGTCAGGGCTTAAATAGCCCTAGACTGATTTGTTAACCCTGTCCTGCTGTGGTGGAAAACACATTTAAAGGGAACCACACCAATACAAAAAGAGAGACAAATAACCCTGGTGATGAACAAATCTACATAGTGAACGTTAAGCAAGTGTGCACATACTTCAAATATTATTAAACAGACATTAAAAAATGTATATTTCCTTACAATGCAAAAATGGACCAATCTACACTAAATAAGCCGTATAGAGATAACACAATCAGTCTATACTTATAGACAATATAAACCTAAGAAGGACACTTTAAAAAACAGATGTCAAATATTGAAAGATTACAGTAAGTTTGACTTTTACCTACTAAGTCAGACATTCCTTCTTTTTGGCTCGTATACAAGGCAATTAGTGGCCCTACTGATTCTGCTTTTATTTATAAATACAAGGTTCTAAGTGAAGGTCCATGCCAAATATTTACATTATATAGGTTAAATTGACACTTGTTATTCAAACCTTCCTTCTTTTTGGCTTGTATACAAGGCAATAAATGGCCCTACTGATTCTGCTTTTATTTATAAATACATGGTTCTTAGTGGAGGTCCATGCCAAATATTTACATTATATAGGTCAAATTAACGCTTGCTATTCCTCATACACTCATATCATTAAGGTGAGTTTCCATCATATCACTTTCTTTGCCAGAAGTTTATAACATCATAATCTATATTGAGCCCTCCTGGTCTACGACTTTTTAACTGAAAAATCCAGTATGCTTCTCTATACAACAATCTTTGCGCCTTATCACCCCCTCTGGAGGAGGGTCTAATGTATTCAATGATCTGCCATTTGAGACTGCTCACATTCTGGTTGTGCACTTGTATAAAGTGCTGTGTTAAGCCTGAACACTCAATTGATTGCTCAATATTCTTTAAATGTTCTCGTATACGTGTCCGTGCTTCTCTCGTTGAGCACCCAACATATTGCTTATCACACAGAGAGCATTCTACAAGATACACAATGTGTGTAGTTCTACAATTGGTCAGATCAAGAACATTGTACATTCTCTGAGTTACCTTAGACTGAAAAGTATGCGTGGTCTTAGCATAGCTACATGCTATGCATTTACTGTAATGACATTTGTAATGTCCTTTCACCTGAAGCCAACTACTTTCAGATGTATTATCTGCCTTTAGCATGCTTGGTGAAAGTACGTTTCCCAAAGTGCAACCCCTTTTGGCAACAAATTTACATCCTTGTGAAATATAATTCCTCAAGCTGTCTTCAGCTGACAAAATGGGAAGATGTTTGTTGACTATATTGCAAATAGCCTTGAACTGAGGGCTATATGTAGTGATAAAAATAGGTTTCTCCTCACCAAACTTAGTGATAGCTTGTCCATGACTGTCACCGTGTATCATGTCATCTCTAGACATTCTGCTTACTTCTAGGTAAGCTCTATTAATAACTTTGTTCTTATAGCCTCTCTCCTTTAGCTGGTTCTTAAGTATACTACTGTCTTTCTCAAAATTCAGGTTACTCGAGCAGTTCCGTTTAATACGGATGAATTGCCCCTTGGCAATGCCAAAACCCGTGTGAGGGGGATGGTTGCTGCGTGCATGCAAAAATGCATTTGATGCAATAGGCTTACGATACAAAGTTGTATCAATATGACCACTAGATACATCCCCCATCAGGGTGATATCTAAATATGGAATTTCAGTCTGATGGTGCACAAAAGTGAATTCCAGGTTCACTATGTTATCATTCAAAAAATGGACAAATTCTTGTGCATCCACTTGTGTGCCTGTCCACACCAACAGCAAGTCGTCTATGTATCTTTTATACACTTTGATACATTTTCTAAAGGGGTTTCTTTCTACATAGACGTGGGACCGCTCCCACCAACCCATGAAAAGGTTGGCGTATGCCGGAGCAAACTTTGCCCCCATAGCGGTCCCACGTCTCTGCAGAAAGAACTCCCCACCAAATTCAAAAAAATTATGTCTAAGTAGAAACTCAATAACCCTTAATAGGTACCTCTTCAATCCACTATCATAATTGCTGTACATGTTCAAAACATTTTCAATAGCTTCTAAACCACACGAATGGGGGATGGCAGAATAGAGCCCAACAACATCTATCGTAAGCCACGAGCAGTTGGCATCCCATTGCACTTCTTCAAGTGTCTTCAAAAGATGTTTCGTATCTCTTACAAAAGAGGGCAACAGATAGACGAAGGGCTGCAGGAGGGTCTCAACCCAACCGGACAATTTTTCAAACAATGAGCCTATACCTGATACAATAGGTCTTCCACGCACCTCCTCCAAGGATTTATGTACCTTAGGGAGGTGGTGGAAGATTGAGGTAACAGGTCTGGCCACAAACAGAAAGCCTCTGGTATCTTGGTCAATTATACCCTCATGCAAGCCGCCGTCCAAAAGGTCCCACAACTGATTTTGATATGCTTCAACCGGGTTTCCTCTTAATTTACTGTATACATTTACATCATAGAGTTGCCTTTTCGCTTCTGCTATATAGTCACATTTGTTCATAATGACTATACTCCCCCCCTTGTCAGAATTTTTGATGATAATATCCTTTCTACTTTTCAACTGTGTGAGAGCCTGTTGTTGCAGTGTGTTTAAATTAGGGAAGACATGTTTGTGGTTCTTAGCTAAGTCAATGAGGTCTTCCTCTATTCTGCGGTGGAAAGCTTCTAGGAAAGGTCCACGTTCTCTAGTGGGGTAAAAAACTGAGCGGGGTTTAAAACCCCCATGTGCACTTCTAGTGTTATGAGCGGTATCATAGGCAGAAGATTCAGAAAGAAGGTCATGCAAAGAGAGATAGTCACATGTATCTGCAAAATCTATGAGGTCCGAGGGGTTACCTATGTCACAATATCCAATATCTTTGGCTAGTTGTGTATTACCATATGTCATACCCTCAGTTTTGCTTCTGTTCCAGAAGAACCTTTTTAATGTTAGATCTCTAACAAGCCTATTTACATCGACTATCGTTTTAAACAAGTCAAAATTACATGTGGGTACAAATCCTAACCCTAGGCTTAACACCTGTTCCTCTTCTGGGGTAATCAATACATCAGATAAATTGATTATTTTCAAATCCTGTACTTGTTGTGACCCCCTCTTGCTCTCCTGTAACCTCGTCTTCCTCTTGTGCATCTTCCTCTTTCTCCTCCCCCCTCTCTTTCCTTGGTGTCCACTTGAAAAACCTGCTTATCATTAGTTTTGATACATGATTTCCCTGGGTGGTTTAAAGGTCTAACATCCCCTTCATTATCACTCAAGAATTCTAGTCTTCTGTCATCTAGACGCTGTTCTGTGCTGTTTCTCTCTGCACTAATTAACTTCTGTGAATTCCTGGTGATAATGGGATCAGTCCTAATAGTACTGTTTGTCTTCGGTCTAACTATAGGTGTTTCTTCATCTGACAAACCACTAGAATCCCCTCTAGGGGCTAGTTCAGTTGTATCCTCATCAGAGGGTTCCGTATCACTGAAGGTAACTCTCTTCTCTTGTACTGGGCTATTTTCCCTGAATCTTTGGCGAGATCTAAAACGCCTTTGTCTGGAACTAGTGGAGGTGGAATTATTATGCCACACATAAACTCTATTAGTAGCATAATCAGTATTATCTCTATTAAATTTCTTTAATTTTAAATTGTCTAGTTCTGTTCTGAATCTATCTACTGTTTCTTGTAAAAATTTATCCAGATCCTCAAACTTGGGGTGATCTACAAACTGATGTAATTGGCCCTGTATCTTAACTACTTCTTCTCTTATAGTGACAAGCTGCATGGTTTTAAATTTAACAATCATGCCCATTAATTTCTTAGAACAGTCACTTAAAGTAGCATTCCACTTAATAAAATCCACATCATCAACCTGAAAGGTTGGAAATTTGTTTAGTCTCAGTCCTCGTGGGATTAAGTCCATCAACAAATATTTTTCCATGGCCCTCTTGTCCCACCAAACTTTATATTCTTTCAGAAGCATTTTTTCCATCCATAGGAAAGTCTCACTGATATTAAGTGTTGCTTGTTGTTTAATGAAGGTATCATCCAAGGTCAGTCTCTCAGTGTCAGTTTCAATTAGTGGTTTCAAAGAAAAAGAGCTTGTTTTCCCTGCTTCCATTTTTGGCCTTAATGTATTTGGTATTCAGTCTAAATTACAATCCACAGTAAAAAAAACCTTTTGTTTAATTATGTTGATTCCGTGGGGCTTCAGGATAAATAACACTATGTGTCATAGTATAATAGCAGCAGTGTGGTAAAAAAGCCAAGCCCAGGAGAAAATAATAGAATAAACCATTCATAGACAACACACAATCTCCCGATATTGGCTGCAAGGCTTTTCTTAACTGTCACTAATAATCGGTCGTTCACCCACTAAACACAAGTGGGGATGTACTATTATTTGCCAGCACAAAACACTTTAGACAGTCAGTAGGTAAATATAAGAAGACAAGAATCTCACCGTTGGTCCGGTACCCCGGTCTCCTTTCCTTTCTTTGTTGCATAAACCTCAGGAGCAGAGACAAAGCCCGGTACTTCCTCTTGACAGGTTTGCGTGCACGCCGTCTCGACAGCAGGCCCCAAGTAAATTAGAAAGTTGCTTAAAATTACATGCTCTATCTGAATCACAAAAGAAAAAAATTGGGTTTAGTGTCCCTTTAATCTTCTATATGAAGAAGAGTAAATTAATCAGATAGTATCTATATAAGAGTGGCATCTTGCTCTACTAAAATTAAATACAGTTAGGGATCTCTTAAGCGTCATAAGTAACATTCTCCTATCAAGAAAACTCAGTCATAACCAGTTTAACAGAGGTAGGTTCTCATAATGGCAAACATATGTAAAATAATCTCTACTACCTGCTTCCAGAAGTAAATAAATAGGAATAGCAAATCTGTATTAGGTAATAAACCAATTTCTGTCTCCATTCAATTCATGTTAACATTTCAAACCTGCAGGTCCTCATTCACTACACATATGTTGAAAGGAGCAAATTATACTTCGCTGTAGCTAATAGTGCAGGATGCTTCTAAAGAAAGAGACCTTATCATTTGAATGTCAAATTAAATACTATAAAAAGGTGTTACTGTTACTTGGGGGTTAGTAAATATATCGTTAGTAGTTTGTCCTTTATAAACCGTAAAACTAGGATTGGAATGAGCTATATTACTAAATATAAAGAAGGTAATAATACAGAAAATAAATCTAAATGTTGTTGTCTTGCAAAGGATCTAACACTTTCTACCAAATAATGAAATCAATCTATTTACAGCTATCTCTTCTATATATACAGTATGAAGAACAGCAGTTTCTTTCGGCAACTTTTGAAGTTCCATTAAGCTTTCCAATGCTGGAGTAGATCACATAAAACTTCTCTACAGCACCATGAGAGTTAGTTACTCCACTCTAGATCTTTTAATTATTTGCGGTATTAGGAGATCCTAGTTGCATTGCCGGCTCAGTCTGATCTGAAAATGTTTCTTATTAGTTCAATACCTACACATTAAGATACCATATTAAAGTAATATACATAGGAATGAATACAAATAAATTATAATTAAAAATTAAAGTGAAGATGTTGTCAAAGCATATAGAGAGATTATTTAATAATGTTACAAAATGTAAGTCAAAGTTTATTTAGAATTTAATTTAAAAAATGGATAGTTTAAAGTCCTTGTTAATGCCTACTGGAATAAGTGTTTACATTAAAAATATATTGCATTTCTGGCTGGCCCAGGATATTTGCTACATTTCCTCCTCGCCAGTGGGAAACAATCTCTCTAATGCCCATATATTAAATAATGTCCTTTTAGGTCATTATTATGTGTTCTAGTAAAATGATCAGAGAGGGATTGTTTCTCATACCCCCTTTTTTATGTTCTTTACATGTTCCCTAAATCTTGTGGCTAGGGTTCTAGTGGTCCTGCCAACATACTGTAGGTGACAGGAACATTCTACTCAGTAAATAACATTATTAGATTGACGTGTAATTACTTGATCTATATTATAGTATCTCATTGTTTCCACTAGATTTAAAAGTCCTTATGTTCCTAATTTGACTTAGAAAGCTTCTGCAACCCATTCACTTTCACTATTTGTAGAAGCCTTTAAGTTCCTCTGTCAACTATGTGGTTTTATTTAACTTCTATCTTTTATGTTAGGGACTTGTTTTAAAAATTATTTTGGGTTTTCTCCACTTATTTCAATTAATCCACTATCTTTCTTTAATATATCCCAAATGTTAATTAAATAAATAATTTAATTATTTACTTTAAACACAGTAGTTTAGAATAATAGGTCCAATTTAGGTCCTACTTGAAGTAATTTTTAATTTTAATGGTATAATTTTCAATGTAAATTTCCAAGTCCAGACAAGTAACAGATTTTTTTGCTTCTTTAACATTGTAATTGTATCTGACAATCATCATTCTTCAGATAAGGGACAAAATTGTCTAATTTGTTTTTGGATCATTTCCAAATGAAGAAAATGTCATCGATATACCTTTTATCGGCACCAGATTTGCACTCCAGCCAGGATTGCCATAGATGAATAAGTGTTCCCATGCTGACATGTAAAGATTAGCATAGCTGTGTGCAAACCTGGTGCCCATTGCTGTATACAAGGAAGTGGTATCGTCAGTTAAAAGCTACCTGTTTGGTTATCATTCTATATCTTTCAACAGTTGAAGAATATTTAGGGTGTCTTTAAGGTAAGTCATTGTTTTTTATAATGTATGGTTGCAAAATGTTATCAATATAGAAGGATAAGTTACTTGTTTAAAGAATTGACCTGGACACTATAGGTCTCCCTGGAGGATTCTTTTGATCCTTCTGTTTCTTGGGGAGAACATAAAATGTAGATATTTTGGGAAATTAAGTTTTTTATAAATGAATATTCCCTCTGATTGATCAACTCCTTCTTTAATCTATCTTAAAGGGGCCATGATACACAAATGTTGAAACACTTGAAAGTGATGCAGCATAGCTGTAAAAAGCTGACTAGAAAATATCACCTGAACATCTCTATGTAAAAAAGAAAGATATTTTACCTCAAAATGTCCTAAGTATTCAAATCCCATTGCAAAGGACTTTAAGCAGCTAATCAGTATGTCTGTCCCGGGACAGGCAAGGGAGGTGAGCCTCATGCACACTCATGTTATTTCCCTATTTAGTTTAAGGGAGTTTACTATGAAATCTCATGAGATCACAGTAAAAGAGTTCATGACCTCAGCACTGCTGATGCTGATTGGCTGCTGTTCATTTCTTCATTTTTTTATTTTTTACCTGCAGCTGAGTATAACTTTTTACACAGAACTTACTATGCTGAGCTGAGGAAATTGTGAGGTAAAAAATCTTCCTTTTTTACATAGAGATGCTCAGCTTTTTACAGTTATACTGCATCAGTTTCTAGTGATTTAGCATATGAGTATTATGTCCATTTAATCTATATTCCTATCCTTAGACTCTCCATGCATTAAAGGGGTATATATTATATTCCTATCCTTAGACTCTCCTTGCATTAAAGGGGGACTGGAATTGGGATAAATTAGACTCCTGGATTAATATGGCTAGCAAGGGTTACTTTCACCTCTATACTCCCTGTGGTACCGACTTCTCGCCTCAACAAGAGGAGATTCTAATCTCATTTGTATCTCCTCAAAGTGGGAATTTCTTTATTGTGATATAGATGGAGATGCTATTAAATCTTCAATTAAGAAAGTACACACCTCTACCTTATCTGTAACATGGTGAGAATCTCATCTAAATTGCTATATATGTCATATTACACGCCTAACACGGGATATAAATGGCATAACACTAGTTTTAATAAATACCCTAAGTGTTATTTTATAGGAGCTGACTTGGTACACATGATCTGGAATTGTCCTAAAATAAATTAACTCTGGTTAAAACTAGAATATTGGATGGAAAAAAAAAAGTTATAGTCCAGATTTTATTCCTCTCTATCAGCCAAAAATTTGTAGACGAAAAACAAACTCATCAATTCCATGATTTCGGCAACAAGAAATCTAATCTTTCATAAATGGAAGAAGAAGTGAATACTGAAACTTTTAGAAGTGTAGACTTTATCAAGAAACAATGTATAATTGAACAAAGAGATACAGACATGAATGTTGAATCACAAATCTCCTCTTTCTTTAGGAAATCGACTATTTTTATTAAAGCCCTCTCTAAACAAGAACAAGATATAATGATACTTCCCTTTAAAAACTCAGACTTGGTACTTTTGGGAGTATGGTACAAGACGTTATGTTAGGGTAAGGGTCATGTTTGTTTGTTTTATGTTTGTTGGTCAGGGTCTGATTGTTTGTCTTTTATAATATAAACGGGCAGACTACTATGTATTAACATTTAGCTATTGTATAGTGTAAAAGGTATAATTTGTCATATGGAAATGTATTGATTTTTTTTTTCTGTTTTTATTATCACTAGCAACTAGAGGATTTATTCCTCAATTCATTTCTTCTTTTTTCTTTTGTAATCTGCCTATCCTATAAATAAAATATAAAGGGGCATATATTATATTCCTATCATTAGACCCTCCATGTATTAAAGGGGCATATATTATTTTCCTATCATTAGACCCTCCATGTATTAAAGGGGCATATATTATATTCCTATCATTAGACCCCTCCATGTATTAAAGGGCATATATTTATTTCCTATCATCTAGACCCTCCATGTATTAAAGGGGTATATATATATTCCTATCATTAGACCCTCCATGTATTAAAGGGGCAATATATTATATTCCTATCATTAGACCCTCCATGTATTAAAGGGGTATATATTATATTCCTATCATTAGACCTTCCATGTATTAAAGGGGTATATATTATATTCCTATCATTAGACCCTCCATGTATTAAAGGGGTATATATTATATTCCTATCATTAGACCCTCCATGTATTTAAAGGGTATATATTTATATTCCTATCATTAGACCCTCCATGTATTAAAGGGGGCATTATATGTATTCCTATCATTAGACCCTCCATGTATTAAAGGGGCATATATTAATTCCTATCATTAGACCCTCCATGTATTAAAGGGGCATATATTATATTCCTATCATTAGACCCTTCCATGTATTTAAAGGGGTATATATTATATTCCCTATCATTAGACCCTCCATGTATTAAAGGGGCATCTATTATATTCCTATAATTAGACCCTCCATGTATTAAAGGGGTATATATTATATTCCTATCATTAGACCCCTCATTGTATAATGGGGCATATATTATATTCTATCATTAGACCCTCCATGTATTAAAGGGGCATATATTATATTCCTATCATTAGACCCTCCATGTATTAAAGGGGTATATATTATATTCCTATCATTAGACGCTCCATGTATTTAAAGGGGCATATATTATATTCCTATCATTAGACCCTCCATGTATTAAAGGGGCACATATTATATTCCTATCATTAGACCCTCCATGTATTAAAGGGGTATATATTATATTCCCTATCATTAGACCCTCCATGCATTTAAAGGGGCATATATATATTCCTATCATTAGACCCTCATGTATTAAAGGGGCATATATTATATTCCCTATTCATTAGAACGCTCCATGTATTAAAGGGGCAATATATTATATTCCTATCATTAGACCCTCCATGTATTAAAGGGGCATATATTATATTTCTATCATTATGACACCTCCATGTATTAAAGGGGCATATATTATATTCCTATCATTAGTCCCCTCCATGTATTAAAGGGGCATATATTATATTCCTATCATTAGACGCTCCATGTATTAAAGGGGCATATATTATATTCTATACATTAGACCCTCCATGTATTAAAGGGCATATATTATATTTCTATCATTAGACCCTCCATGTATTAAAGGGGTATATATTATATTCCTATCATTAGACCCTCCATGTATTAAAGGGGCATATATTATATTCGTATAATTAGACCCTCCATGTATTAAAGGGGTATATATTATATTCCTATCATTAGGACCCTCCATGTATTAAGAGGGGCATATATATATTCCTATCATTAGACCCTCCATGTATTAAAGGGGTATATATTATATTCCTATCATTAGACCCTCCATGTATTAAAGGGGCATATATTATATTCCTATCATTAGACCCTCCATGTATTAAAGGGGCATATATTATATTCCTATCATTAGACCCTCCATGTATTAAAGGGGTATATATTATATTCCTATCATTAGACGCTCCATGTATTAAAGGGGCATATATTATATTCCTATCATTAGACCCTCCATGTATTAAAGGGGCATATATTATATTCCTATCATTAGACCCTCCATGTATTAAAGGGGTATATATTATATTCCTATCATTAGACCCTCCATGCATTAAAGGGGCATATATTATATTCCTATCATTAGACCCTCCATGTATTAAAGGGGCATATATTATATTCCTATCATTAGACGCTCCATGTATTAAAGGGGCATATATTATATTCCTATCATTAGACCCTCCATGTATTAAAGGGGCATATATTATATTTCTATCATTAGACCCTCCATGTATTAAAGGGGCATATATTATATTCCTATCATTAGGACCCTCCATGTATTAAAGGGGGCATATATTATATTCCTATCATTAGACCATCCATGTATTAAAGGGGCATATATTATATTCCTATCATTAGACCCTCCATGCATTAAAGGGGTATATATTATATTCCTATCATTAGACCCTCCATGCATTAAAGGGGCATATATTATATTCCTATCATTAGACCCTCCATGCATTAAAGGGGCATATATTATATTCCTATCATTAGACTCTCCATGCATTAAAGGGGTATATATTATATTCCTATCATTAGACCCTCCATGCATTAAAGGGGTATATATTTAATTCCTATCATTAGGACCCTCCATGCATTAAAGGGGGCATATATTATATTCCTATCATTAGACCCTCCATGCATTAAAGGGGGCATATATTATATTCCTATCATTAGACCTTCCATGTATTAAAGGGGCATATATTATATTCCTATCATTAGACCCTCCATGTATTAAAGGGGTATATATTATATTCCTATCATTAGACCATCCATGCATTAAAGGGGCATATATTAATTCCTATCATTAGACCCTCCATGTATTAAAGGGTATATATTATATTCCTATCATTAGACCCTCCATGCATTAAAGGGGCATATATTATATATTCCTATTGTTAGACCCTCCCATGTATTAAAGGGGGCATATATTATATTCCTATCATTAGACCATCCATGTATTAAAGGGGGGTATATATTATATTCCTATCATTAGACCCTCCATGAGGGGCATATATTATAGTCCTATCGTTAGACCCTCCATGCATTAAAGGGGCATATATTATATTCCTATCATTAGACCCTCCATGCATTAAAGGTGGCATATATTATATTCCTATCATTAGACCCTCCATGTATTAAAGGGGTATATATTATATTCCTATCATTAGACCCTCCATGTATTAAAGGGGCATATATAGTATTCCTATTAATTAGACCCTCCATGTATTAAAGGGGCATATATTATAGTCCTATCATTAGACCCTCCATGTATTAAAGGGGGATATATTATATTCCTATCATTAGACCCTCCATGCATTAAAGGGGCATATATTATATTCCTATCATTAGACCCTCCATGTATTAAAGGTTCATATATTATATTCCTATCATTAGACCCTCCATGTATTAAAGGGGCATATATTATATTCCTATCATTAGACCCTCCATGTATTAAAGGGGTATATATTTTTTCCTATCATTAGACCCTCCATGTATTAAAGGGGCATATATTATATTCCTATCATTAGACTCTCCATGCAGTAGAGGGGTATATATTATCTTCCTATCATTAGACCCCTCATGCATTAAAGGGGCATATATTATATTCCTATCATTAGACCCTCCATGCATTAAAGGGGCATATATTTTATTCCTATCTTTAGACTCTCCATGCATTAAAGGGGCATATATTATATTCCTATCATTAGACCCTCCATGCATTAAAGGGGTATATATTATATTCCTATCATTAGACTCTCCATGCATTAAAGGGGCATATATTATATTCCTATCATTAGACCCCCTCGTGCATTAAAGGGGCATATATTATATTTCTAATCGTTAGACTCTCCATGCATTAAAGAGGCATATATTATATTCCTATCATTAGACTCTCCATTGCATTAAAGGAGTATATATTATATTCCTATCATTAGACCCTCCATGCATTAAAGGGGCATATATTATATTCATATCATTAGACCCATCATGCATTAAAGGGGCATATATTATATTCCTATCATTAGACTCTCCATGCATTAAAGGGGCATATATTATATTCCTATCATTAGACTCTCACATGCATTAAAGGGGAATATATTATTTTAATATCATTAGACCCTCCATGCATTAAAGGGGCATATATTATATTTCTATCTTTAGACCCCCCACGCACTAAAGGGGCATATATTATATTCCTATCATTGGACTCTCCATGCATTAAAGGGGCATATATTATATTCCTATCATTAGACTCTCAATACATTAAAGGGGCATATATTATATTATTATACTCTCCATGTATTATACTCCTCTTACATTAAATGGGCATATATTATATTAGTCCTCTCCTTGTATTAATACTTCTCATACATTAAAGGGGCATATGTTGTATTATGCCTCTCCTTGTACTATACTCCTCATACATTAAAGGGGGCATATATATATTATTTCTCTTTTTGTATTATACTTCTCATACATTAAAGGGGCATATATTATATTACTATTCCTCTCTCTTGTATTATACCTCCACATACATTAAAGGGACATATATTATATTATTCCTCTCCTTGTATTATACTCCTCATGCATAATAGGACATATTATATATATTTATATATTTGTATTCCTCTCCTTGTATTAAACTCCTCATACATTAAAGGGGCATATATTATATTATTATTCTTCTATGTGTATTATACTGCTCATACATTAAAGGGGCATATATTATATTATTATTCTTCTATGTGTTTATACTGCTCATACATTAAAGGGGCATATATTTTATTATTATGCCTCTCCTTGTATTATAATGCTCATACATTAAAGGGGCATATATTACAATATTATTCCTCTCCTTGTATTATACTGCTCATACATTAAAGGGGCATATATTACAATATTATTCCTCTCCTTGTATTATACTGCTCATACATTAAAGGGGCATATATTACAATATTATTCCTCTCCTTGTATTATACTGCTCATACATTAAAGGGGCATATATTACAATATTATTCCTCTCCTTGTATTATACTGCTCATACATTAAAGGTGCATATATAAGAAGCACTGTTACAGATATCAGTAAATACAGGTCACAAACATCTGTCTGGGCAATGCTAAGTGACAGCTCTGAAGCTGTAGGGAGCTATGACAGCCAGATCAGTGACCTCCGTGACGTCAGATCCGCTCTGCAGGCGGAAGTGATTTAGGGCTTACAGCTGACATAAACATGGAGAACTGCAGAGAGGATCAGGGGCCTGGATGGGGGAGAGAGAACAGGAGACCGAACCCCAGAGATGCTGAAAAAAGGAAAGGCAGGAAGAGACAGCGCAAGGAAAAGATGCACCCAGCAGGAGACAGCACCGGGCAGAGCCCCAAGTAAGGAACCGAGAGACGGCAGCAGAGACCAGGAAGGAGGGAGAGAAACAGAGAGACCAGGAAGGAGGGAGAGAAAAAGAGACGGCACAGCTGTATAATATAGAGAACATCAGAGACTGCACAGTTGCACAATATACAGCCATAGAGACTGCACAATATACAGCCATAGAGAGAGACTGCACAATATACAGAACTAGAGAGAGAGAGACTGCACAATATACAGAACTAGAGAGAGAGAGAGACTGCACAATATACAGAACTAGAGAGAGAGACTGCAAAATATACAGAACTAGAGAGAGAGACTGCACAATATACAGAACTAGAGAGAGAGAGACTGCACAATATACAGAACTAGAGAGAGAGACTGCACAATATACAGAACTAGAGAGAGACTGCACAATATACAGCCATAGAGAGAGACTGCACAATATACAGAACTAGAGAGAGAGACTGCACAATATACAGAACTAGAGAGAGAGACTGCACAATATACAGAACTAGAGAGAGAAACTGCACAATATACAGAACTAGAGAGAGAGAGAGACTGCACAATATACAGAACTAGAGAGAGAGAGACTGCACAATATACAGAACTAGAGAGAGACTGCACAATATACAGAACTAGAGAGAGAGACTGCACAATATACAGAACTAGAGAGAGAGACTGCACAATATACAGAACTAGAGAGAGAGACTGCACAATATACAGAACTAGAGAGAGAGACTGCACAATATACAGAACTAGAGAGAGAGAGACTGCACAATATACAGAACTAGAGAGAGAGAGACTGCACAATATACAGAACTAGAGAGAGAGACTGCACAATATACAGAACTAGAGAGAGAGACTGCACAATATACAAAACTAGAGAGAGAGACTGCACAATATACAGAACTAGAGAGAGAGACTGCACAATATACAGAACTAGAGAGAGAGAGAGACTGCACAATATACAGAACTAGAGAGAGAGACTGCACAATATACAGAACTAGAGAGAGAGACTGCACAATATACAGAACTAGAGAGAGAGAGAGACTGCACAATATACAGAACTAGAGAGAGAGAGACTGCACAATATACAGAACTAGAGAGAGAGAGATTGCACAATATACAGAACTAGAGAGAGAGGGACTGCACAATATACAGAACTAGAGAGAGAGAGACTGCACAATATACAGAACTAGAGAGAGAGAGACTGCACAATATACAGAACTAGAGAGAGAGACTGCACAATATACAGAACTAGAGAGAGAGAGACTGCACAATATACAGAACTAGAGAGAGAGACTGCACAATATACAGAACTAGAGAGAGAGACTGCACAATATACAGAACTAGAGAGAGAGAGACTGCACAATATACAGAACTAGAGAGAGAGAGACTGCACAATATACAGAACTAGAGAGAGAGAGACTGCACAATATACAGAACTAGAGAGAGAGACTGCACAATATACAGAACTAGAGAGAGAGAGACTGCACAATATACAGAACTAGAGAGAGAGAGAGACTGCACAATATACAGAACTAGAGAGACTGCACAATATACTGAACTAGAGAGAGAAACTGCACAATATACAGAACTAGAGAGAGAGACTGCACAATATACAGAACTAGAGAGAGAGAGAGACTGCACAATATACAGAACTAGAGAGAGAGACTGCACAATATACAGAACTAGAGAGAGAGAGAGAGAGAGACTGCACAATATACAGAACTAGAGAGAGAGAGAGACTGCACAATATACAGAACTAGAGAGAGAGAGACTGCACAATATACAGAACTAGAGAGAGAGAGACTGCACAATATACAGAACTAGAGAGAGAGACTGCACAATATACAGAACTAGAGAGAGAGAGACTGCACAATATACAGAACTAGAGAGAGAGAGACTGCACAATATACAGAACTAGAGAGAGAGAGACTGTACAATATACAGAACTAGAGAGAGAGAGAGACTGTACAATATTCAGAACTAGAGAGAGAGAGAGACTGCACAATATACAGAACTAGAGAGAGAGACTACAATGTACAGAACTAGAGAGACTGCACAATATACAGAACTAGAGAGAGAGAGAGACTGTACAATATACAGAACTAGAGAGAGAGAGAGACTGCACAATATACAGAACTAGAGAGAGAGAGAGAGACTGCACAATATACAGAACTAGAGAGAGAGAGAGACTGCACAATATACAGAACTAGAGAGAGAGACTACAATGTACAGAACTAGAGAGACTGCACAATATACAGAACTAGAGAGAGCGAGACTGCACAATATACAGAACTAGAGAGAGAGAGAGAGACTGCACAATATACAGAACTAGAGAGAGAGAGAGAGAGAGACTGCACAATATACAGAACTAGAGAGAGAGAGAGAGACAGACCCACCTGAAGTTAGACACTTTTTTGTTATTCATTATTCTAAAGCTTATGGGGATTTCCATGTTAAATAAAAACAAAGAAAAAATATGACTACTACCCAACCATACTCCTGACTAGGCATAACAAAATAATATCAAAGTTATGAATCTAACTTGGGGATTAGACCCCTCAGGAGCCCCCTGAATGCACTGCCCCTTAACCACTCTCATAGGTGATAATGCAAATACAAACATCATATAAACATCTACCCTATTAAAACTAGGCTTTGTGTCACTTAGTGACTATTATCCAAGTTGCCTCCAGAGAGAGCAAAATCCAATGACATCAAAGTTAGGACCCTGCAAGAGCCCCCTAAATGCACTGCCCCTATCCACTCTCATAGGTGATACATACATCATATAAGCACCTGCCCTACAAAAACTAGGCTTTGTGTCAGTGACTACTACACAAGTATACCACAGACTGAGCAGAATCCAATGACACCAAAGTAAAGACCCTAACTTGGAGATAGGACCCTTCAAGAGCCCCCTGAATGCACGGCCCATGTCCACTCTCATAGGTAATAATGCAAATGCACACATCATATTAATATCTGCTCTATAAAAACTAGGGTTTGTGTCACTTAAAGGGACACTGAACCCAATTTTTTTTATTTCATGATTCAGATAGAGCATGCGATTTTAAGCAATTTTCTAATTTACTCCTATTATCAAATTTTCTTCATTCTCTTGGTATCTTTATTTGAAATGCAAGAATGTAAGTTTAGATGCCGGCCCATTTTGGTGAACAACCTGGGTTGTTCTTGCTGATTGGTGGATTAATTTAACTGACAAATAAACAAGTGCTATCCAGGGTCTGAACTAATGCCGTCTGGATGAAGACTTCTGCCCGTCTGGAGGACCACTTCTCCCGGCTTAGATGCCTTCTTTTTCAAATAAAGATAGCAAGAGAACGAAGAAAAATTGATAATATGAGTTAATTAGAAAGTTGCTTACATTTGCATGCTCTATCTGAATCATGAAAGAAAAAATTTGGGTTCAGTGTCCCTTTAATGACTACTATCCAAGTAACCCCATAGAGAGCAGAATCCAATGACATCAAACTTAGGACCCTAACTTGGGGATAGGACCCCTCAAGAGCCCCCTGAATGCCCTGCCCCCATCCACTCTCGTAGGTGATATTGGCAAACTCATACATTGTATAAACATCTGACCTATAAAAACAATCGGCTAGATTACGAGTTTTGCGTTATGAGGGTTGCGGTGCTAACTTGCACGTTATTGTCACCGCTCACTTGCCTGCAGCGCTGGTATTACAGGTTTTTACAAACTCGGCGTTAAAAGGCAAGAAGTGAGCGTAGAGCAAAATTGTGCTCCATGCCGCACTCCAATACCAGTGCTGCTTAAGTCAGCGGTGAGCTGGTTGTACGGACTCGTACACGATTTCCCCATAGACATCAATGGGAAGAGCCGGCTGAGAAAAAGTCTTAACACCTGCAATAAAGCAGCGTAAAACTCAGTAACGCAGCCCTATTGATTCCTATGGGGAAACAAAATTTATGTTTACACCTAACACCCTAACATGAACCCTGAGTCTAAACACCCTTAACCTTACACTTATTAACCCCTAATCTGCTGCCCCCAACATCACTGACACCTACATTATACTTATTAACCTCTAATCTGCCGCTCCGGACATCGCCGCCACTATAATAAACATATTAACCCCTAAACCGCCGCACTCCCGCCTCGCAAACACTAGTTAAATATTATTAACCCCAAATTTACCACCCCTAACATCGCCGCCACCTACCTACATTTATTAACCCCTAATCTGCTGCCCCCAATGTCGCCGCCACTATACTAAATTTATTAACCCCTAAATCTAAGTCTAACCCTAACACCCCCTAATTTAAATATAATTAAAATAAATCTAAAGAAAACCTACTATTAATAACTAAATAATTCCTATTTAAAACTAAATACTTACCTATAAAATAAACCCTATGCTAGCTACAATATAACTAATAGTTGCATTGTAGCTAGCTTAGGTTTTATTTTTATTTTACAGGCAAGTTTGTATTTATTTTAACTAGGTACAATAGTTACTAAATAGCTATTAATTATTTACTAACTACCTAGCTAAAATAAATACAAATGTACCTGTAAAATAAAACCTAACCTAAGTTACACTAACACCTAACCTAACCCTACAATTAAATAAATTCCCTAAATTAAATACAATTAAATTTAAAGCAATTACGTAAATTACAAAAAACCCCACTAAATTACAGAAAATAAAAAACAAATTACAAGATATTTAAACTAATTACACCTAATCTAATAGCCCTATCAAAATAAAAAAGCCCCCCCCCAAAATAAAAAAAAAACACTAGCCTAAGCGAAACTACCAATAGCCCTTAAAAGGGCCTTTTGCGGCAAGTAGTCCTCAACGAAACCGGAAGAAGTCTTCATCCAAGCCGGGAGAAGTGGTCCTCCAGACGGGCAGAAGTCTTCATCCATCCGGCGCGGATCGGCTCCATCTTCAAGACATCCGGCGCGGAGCATCCTCTTCAATCAACGTCTTCTTCCAGAATGAATATCTCTTTAAGTGACGTCATCCAAGATGGCGTCCCTTAGATTCCGATTGACTGATAGAATTCTATCAGTCAATCGGAATTAAGGTTGAAAAAATCCTATTGGCTGATGCAATCAGCCAATAGGATTGAACTTCAATCCTATTGGCTGATCCAATCAGCCAATAGGATTGAGCTGGCATTCTATTGGCTGATTGGAACAGCCAATAGAATGCCAGCTCAATCCAATTGGCTGATTGGAACAGCCAATAGAATGCCAGCTCAATCCAATTGGCTGATTGGAACAGCCAATAGGATTAAAGTTGAATCCTATTGGCTGATTGTATCAGCCAGTAGGATTTTTTCAACCTTAATTCCGATTGACTGATAGAATTCTATCAGTTAATCGGAATCTAAGGGACGCCATCTTGTATGGCGTCATTTAAAGAGACATTCATTCTGGAAGAAGACTTCGTTAGAAGAGGATGCTCCGTGCCGGATGTCTTGAAGATGGACCTGCTCCGCGCCGGATGGATGAAGCTAGAAGATGCCGTCTGGATGAAGACTTCTGCCCATCTGGAGGACCACTTCTCCCGGCTTGGATGAAGACTCCTCCCAGCTTCGTTGAGGACTTCGTACTGCTTCGTTGAGGACTTCGTTTAGGATGGATGTCGGCTCTTCAAAACTATAAGTGGATCTTCAGGGGTTAGTGTTAGGTTTTTTTAATGGTTTATTGGGTGGGTTTTAGGTTAGGGTTTGGGCCACAATAGAGCTAAATGCCCTTTTCAGGGCAATGGGGAGCTTAGGATTTTTTAGTTAGGTTTTTTTTGGGGGGGTTGGTTGTGTGGGTGGTGGGTTTTACTGTTGGGGGGGTTGTTTGCATTTTTTTCCAGGTAAAAGAGCTGATTTCTTTGGGGCAATGGCCCGCAAAAGGCCCTTTTAAGGGCTATTGGTAGTTTAGTTTAGACTAGGGGTTTTTATATTTTGGGGGGCTTTTTTATTTTGATAGGGCTATTAGATTAGGTGTAATTAGTTTAAATATCTTGTAATTTGTTTTTTATTTTGTGTAATTTAGTGTTTGTTTTTGTAATTTAGGTAATTTATTTAATTTAGGTAATGTATTTAATTGTTGTGTAAGGTTAGATGTTAGTGTAAGACAGGTTAGGTTTTATTTTCCAAGTAAATTTGTATTTATTTTAGCTAGGTAGTTAGTAAATAGTTAATAACTATTTAGTAACTATTCTACCTAGGTAAAATAAATACAAACTTGCCTGTAAAATAAAAATAAACCATAAGATAGATACAATGTAACTATTAGTTATATTGTAGCTAGCTTAGGGTTTATTTTATAGGTAAGTATTTAGTTTTAAATAGGAATTATTTAGTTAATGATAGGAATTTTTAGTTAGATTTATTTTAATTATATTTAAGTTAGGGGGTGTTAGGGTTAGACTTAGGTTTAGGGGTTAATAAATTTAATATAGTGGCAGCGACGTTGGGGGTGGCACATTAGGGGTTAATAAATGTAGGTAGGTGGTGGCGACGTTTGGAACGGCAGATTAGGGGTTAATAATATTTAGCTAGTGTTTGTGAGGCGGTAGTGCTGCGGTTTAGGGGTTAATATGTTTATTATAGTGGCGGCGATGTTCGAATCGGCAGATTAGGGGTTAATAATTTTATTTTAGTGTTTGCGATGCGGGAGGGCCTCGGTTTAGGGGTTAATAGGTAGTTTATGGTGTTAGTGTACTTTTTAGCACTTTAGTTATGAGTTTAATGCTACAGCTTTGTAACGTAAAACTCATAACTACTGACTTTAGAATGCGTTACGAATCTTGCGGGATAAGCTGTAGTACCGCTCACTTTTTGGCCTAAAAAAAATAAGCTTGTAATATCGGCGCTATGGAAGTCCCATTGAAAAAAGACTTTATGGAAATTGCGTAAGTTAATTTGCGGTACGGCCAAAAAAAGTGTGCGGGACAGCTGTACCTACAAGACTCTTAATAGCAGCGGTAGTAAAAAAGCAGCGTTATGAGGCTTAACGCTGCTTTTTTACTCATAACGCAAGACTCAATCTAGCCATAAGTAAATTAGAAAGTTACTTAAAATCACATTCTCTATCTGAATCATGAAAGAAAAAATTTGGATTTCATATCCCTTTAACATTATATTCCCAAAAAGTAGAAAAAAAAATATATAATAAAATTTTAAATATTTCTTTTTTAGAGACGAGAAAGAAAATAAGTTAACACCAAAAGCACAATTGGGGCACTTACTAAACTAGCGTGGGATAATGTATCTAATACCTAATACAGATACAAATATGTTTTATACACATTTGAGCAATTCTCAGATTACCCCACATGCTTTTTCCTTGTTGTATTAAAGAAATAAGTTACTTTTTTACCCTTTGTAGCCCTCAGTCACCTTCCCAGAATGGAGAAGTTAATTTCCACTCGCTGATGGAAGATATTACCTGCTCCGTGTGCCTGGAACAGCTGCAGGACCCGGTGTATATTGCCTGCGGACACACCTTCTGCAGAAGCTGCATTTCTATTCACTGGCTCAACCCCCAGCCCCAGGGATTCCTGTGCCCAGAGTGCCGGGCGGTGTGCCCAAGAACTCTTATACCCGACTACAGACTGGGAAACCTCATCTCCAAAATACAACAGGGAGTGCATGAAAAGCATATAAAAGAGGTGAATGTGGGAACTTGCCAAGACTTAGGTTTAAACTGGATAATCTACAAATACCCCAAATATTATCTACTTACAGTATACAGCATCTATGTGCCCTCTCGCCTATCATAAATACTTATCTCAACCGTCACAATCAGCTGTTCCTCTGTGCGTGTCACTACACTAGCCCTTAAAGGGATAGTAACACCAAAAATTGTATTATTAAAAAAGATAGATAATCCCTTTATTACCCATTCCCCAGTTTTGCACAACCAACACTGTTATATTAATATACTTTTTACCTCTGTAATTACCTTGTATATAAGCCTCTGCAGAATGCCCCCTTATTTCAGTTATTTTGACAGACTTGTATTCTAGCCAATCAGTGCCCTCTCATAAGTAACTCTATAGGCATGAGCACAATGTTATCTATATGGGACACATGAACTTACGCCCTCTAGCTGTGAAATACTGTTGAATGCATTCAGATAAGAGGCAGCTTTTAAGGGCTTAGAACTTAGCATATGAGCCTACCTAGGTATAGCTGTCAACTAAATACAGAGAACAAAGCAAATTTGCTGATATAAGTAAATAAGAAAGTTGTTTAAAATGACATGCCCTACCTGAATCATGAAAGTTTAATTTGGACTTTACTATCCCTTAAATGTCCGAATCTAAATACTTAACCTGCAAAACTCTAAACAATGTTGATAACCAGTTACGTTGTCACAATCCATCGGTTGTTTTATGCAGATTATGATTTCTTGGTCTATATTGTCAGTGTTTTATTTCCCCCCCAGTTATCACAATCACAAAATGTCCTGCTGTAAATACCCACAAAATAATCATCCAAAAACAAAATATTAGTATTTGATTCTTTAATCTTGTGATATTTTATTGAAGAAAAAAAAGTGCCCTTGATAAAAGGCGAACAAAAGGGGTTAAAGGGGTTTAACGATTGCATTGCTTGTTTAAAGGGATAGTCTAGTAAAAATTAAACTTTCATGATTCACATAGAGCAGCAAATTTAAGCAACCTTCTAATGTACTCCTATTTTTTCTTTTTTCACTTGGTGTCTTTATTTGAAAAAGCAGGAATTTAAGCTTAGGAGATGGACCATTTTTGGTTCATCACCTGGGTAGCACTTGCTGATTGGTGGCTAAATGGAGTCACCAATCAGCAAGTGCTATCCAGGGTTCTAAACCAAAAATGGGCCGGCTCCTTAGCTTACATTCAAATAAAGATAACAAGAGAATGAAGAAAAATTAATAATAGGAGTAATTAGAAAGTTGCTTAAAATTGTATGTTCTATCTGAATCATGAAAGAAAATGTTGGGGTTTCTTATCCCTTTAATGAGTTTGCTTCCTGATGTCATCCGGTATGACCGGAGTAATTTCAGTCTGCTTTGAGCACTCACAAAACCAATAAATTACATCCAATGTTACAACTCTTTGGGTTATCTGAGAATAAGCCAATAATTGTTGCCTGGGCGTTAAGTCCTTTAGCTGTAGAATTAGATAAATGGCAGAGTACGTGTTAAAGGGACACTGTACCCAAAACATTTCTTTCGTGATTCAGATTGAGCATGAAATTTTAAGCAACTTTCTAATTTACTACTATTATCACATTTTCTTCATTCTCTTGGTATCTTTATTTGAAATGCAAGAATGTAAGTTTAGATGCCGGCCCATTTTTGGTGAACAACCTGGGTTGTCCTTGCTGATTGGTGGATAAATTCATCCACCAATAAAAAAGTGCTGTCCAGAGTACTGAAACCAAAAAAAAGCTTAGATGCCTTCTTTTTCAAATAATGATAGCAAGAGAACGAAGAAAAATTGATAATAGGAGTAAATTAGAAAGTTGCTTAAAATTGCATGCTCTTTCTGAATTACAAAAGAAAAAAATTTGGGTACAGTGTCCCTTTAAGTTTAAAAAAACTTGGTTTGTGATTGGAGCAACCAGGACTGGCACATGTTTAGTACGAAAACCGGTAATGAAAAAAATGCCTCTAATAAGCAAAGAAAATAGCTGATTGCGCCGACATTGAAAAGGACTTGTGTGCATTTGTTAATTATCAGTTTATAGATTACCAACCGCTATATTCCCAGACGCTCCCCAAACTAGGATAAATAACCTTAGGCTTTGTTTAAATAGAAAACTATCTGTAGATAAATTTGTCCTCAAAGTATTTAATGAAAAAAATTGAATTTATTAATTTAATTTATTTAAAATAATGTCCTGCATGCTCCAATGATCTTGTGTTCAGCATAATATTTTACTTTTTAAATGGTCTAATGTGCAACCTCTGACTGGCGCAGCCGTTGTGTTTAGCTCAAGACCAGTAGTGTATTGCTGGTCTGGAGCTGACTTTAACTATGTGTTTAATGTGTTTTTAAAGGGACACTAAACCCAAATTTTTTCTTTCATGGTTCAGATAGAGCAGCAATTTTAAACAACTTTCTGATTTACTCCTATTATCCATTTTTCTTTGTTCTTTTGCTCTCTTTATTTAAAAAGCATTTTTGGTTCAGAACCTAGGCTATGTTTGCTTATTCGTGGCTAAATGTAGCCACCAACAAGCAAGTGCTATCCAGTGTGCTAAATCTTAAATAGACCAGCTCCTAAGCTTTACATCCCTGCTTTTAAAATAAAGATAGCAAGCGAATGAAGAAAAATTGATAGGAATAAATTAGAATGTTGCTTAAAATCGCTGCTCTATCTGATTCATGAAAGGAAAACAAATTGGGCTGAGTGTCCTTTTAATGTCCCCATAAACGCACTGTTCTGTGCAAGCAGGGCTTTACCTTACAGCTTTTAGTCTTTGTATGTCCTTTTTACTTATTGTCAGACACAAATGGAAATGAATATTATTTATTAGAAGAGCTGGTAACGTGATACAGATTTAAACTGAGATAGCATTACTATAGATTGGAGTGAATTCATTTTTTAAAAGGTGATATTGGTGCAAAAAGGAAATGCTCTTGGGTGTTAAATCATTTTATTGTTGTTCTATGGTTTGTATAATAATGTGTTTAGCCTCAGCAAAGCGGTTAAACACATAGTTAAAGTCAGCCCCAGAGCAGCAATTTGCTACGCAAGCAGAACACATCTGGTGAGCTAATGGAGTATTTTTTGTTTCACTTTCTGTCCGCAGCTCGATCCTAGTAATGCTTTGCTGCTCCTGAGCCTTCCTAGTTATGCTTTTCAATAAAGGACACCAAGAGAATAGATTCAATTTGATAATGGAAGAAAAAAATTAAAGTCTGTTAAGTAACCAAAGATTGTTATGGTTTGATTTTAAAGTCCTTTCTAGGGAAAAATGACGATTTTGTTTCTGTTCAGGAGAGTCCTGAATACACCGATAACGAATACCCTGTTCAGCTTGTGTGGACAGACCGGGATGGGTTTCTGCATTTAGACGAGTCCACGGTGTATGATTGCTTCCTGGGCAGCGAGAGCACATTCTACCCTGTCTTTCTGCTGTGTATAATTGGGGAGAAGCGTCGGGGAAAGTCTTTCCTTCTGAACTACATCATGAGAGCCTTACGGAGTCAGGTAAGAATGAAAGAATACTAATTCCCGTAGGGTCACCTCTGGCCTAGCTTGGTGAGGGTTCTGACATTAGTTACTCATCAGTCGTGTCCCCTTGGCTATAGTGTTGCTGCAACAATGTTATTGATGGAGGAATTGTTCTGGAGATGCTGCTGTTGGAGTCCAAGTTCCCATTACACTCATTGGCTGGTGGTGATGGCTGCAACACAGCATTGTAGTTCTCTCTGGTATCCAAAGGGTCAACCATAAGCCTAACTTCACTTCACCCTAACCACAAACCTTAACAATAACCCTAAATCATGTTCCTAATCTCACTTCACCCTAACCACAAGCTATAACAATAACCCTAAATCATGTCCCTAATCTCACCTCACCCTAACTACAAACCTTAACAATAACCCTAAATCATGTCCCTAATCTCACCTCACCCTAACCACAAGCCTTAACAATAACCCTAAATCATGTCCCTAATCTCACCTCACCCTAACCACAAGCCTTAACAATAACCCTAAATCTTGTCACTAATCTCACTTCACCCTAACCACAAGCCTTAACAATAACCCTAAATCATGTCCCTAATCTCACCTCACCCTAACCACAAGCCTTAACAATAACCCTAAATCATGTCCCTAATCTCACTTCACCGTAACTACAAACCTTAACAATAACCCTAAATCATGTCCCTAATCTCACTTCACCCTAACCACAAGCCTTAACAATAACCCTAAATCTTGTCACTAATCTCACTTCACCCTAACCACAAGCCTTAACAATAACCCTAAATCATGTTCCTAATCTCACTTCACCCTAACCACAAGCCTTAACAATAACCCTAAATCATGTCCCTAATCTCACTTCACCCTAACCACAAGCCTTAACAATAACCCTAAATCATGTCCTTAATCTCACTTCACCCTAACCACAAACCTTAACAATAACCCTAAATCATGTCCTTAATCTCACTTCACCCTAACCACAAACCTTAACAATAACCCTAAATCATGTCCCTAATCTCACTTCACCCTAACCACAAGCCTTAACAATAACCCTAAACCATGTCCCTAATCTCACCTCACCCTAACCACAAGCCTTAACAATAACCCTAAATCATGTCACTAATCTCACCTCACCCTAACCACAAGCCTTAACAATAACCCTAAATCTTGTCACTAATCTCACCTCACCCTAACCACAAGCCTTAACAATAACCCTAAACCATGTCCCTAATCTCACTTCACCCTAACCACAAGCCTTAACAATAACCATAAACCATGTCCCTAATCTCACCTCACCCTAACCACAAGCCTTAACAATAACCCTAAATCATGTCCCTAATCTCACTTCACCCTAACCACAAGCCTTAACAATAACCCTAAATCATGTCCCTAATCTCACCTCACCCTAACCACAAGCCTTAACAATAACCCTAAATCATTTCACTAATCTCACTTCACCCTAACCACAAGCCTTAACAATAACCCTAAATCATGTCCCTAATCTCACCTCACCCTAACCACAAGCTATAACAATAACCCTAAATCATGTCCCTAATCTCACCTCACCCTAACCACAAGCCTTAACAATGACCCTAAACCATGTCCCTAATCTCACTTCACCCTAACCACAAGCCTTAACAATAACCCTAAATCATGTCACTAATCTCACTTCACCCTAACCACAAGCCTTAACAATAACCCTAAATCATGTCACTAATCTCACTTCACCCTAACCACAAACCTTAATAATAACCCTAAATCATGTCCCTAATCTCACCTCACCCTAACCACAAGCTATAACAATAACCCTAAATCATGTCCCTAATCTCACTTCACCCTAACCACAAGCCTTAACAATAACCCTAAATCATGTCCCTAATCTCACTTCACCCTAACCACAAGCCTTAACAATAACATTAAATCATGTCACTAATCTCACCTCACCCTAACCACAAGCTATAACAATAACCCTAAATCATGTCACTAATCTCACCTCACCCTAACCACAAGCTATAACAATAACCCTAAATCATGTCCCTAATCTCACTTCACCCTAACCACAAGCCTTAACAATAACCCTAAATCATGTCACTAATCTCACTTCACCCTAACCACAAGCCTTAACAGTAACCCTAAATCATGTCCCTAATCTCACCTCACCCTAACCACAAGCCTTAACAATAACCCTAAATCATGTCCCTAATCTCACTTCACCCTAATCACAAGCCTTAACAATAACCCTAAATCATGTCCCTAATCTCACTTCACCCTAACCACAAGCCTTAACAATAACCCTAAATCATGTCCCTAATCTCACTTCACCCTAACCACAAGCTATAACAATAACCCTAAACCATGTCCCTAATCTCACCTCACCCTAACCACAAGCCTTAACAATAACCCTAAACCATGTCACTAATCTCACTTCACCCTAACCACAAGCCTTAACAATAACCCTAAATCATGTCCCTAATCTCACCTCACCCTAACCACAAGCCTTAACAATAACCCTAAATCTTGTCACTAATCTCACTTCACCCTAACCACAAGCCTTAACAATAACCCTAAATCATGTCCCTAATCTCACCTCACCCTAACCACATGCCTTAACAATAACCCTAAATCATGTCCCTAATCTCACCTCACCCTAACCACAAGCCTTAACAATAACCCTAAATCATGTCCCTAATCTCACCTCACCCTAACCACAAGCCTTAACAATAACCCTAAATCATGTCCCTAATCTCACTTCACCCTAACCACAAGCCTTAACAATAACCCTAAATCATGTCACTAATCTCACTTCACCCTAACCACAAGCCTTAACAATAACCCTAAATCATGTCACTAATCTCACTTCACCCTAACCACAAGCCTTAACAATAACCCTAAATCATGTCCCTAATCTCACCTCACCCTAACCACAAGCCTTAACAATAACCCTAAATCATGTCCCTAATCTCACTTCACCCTAACCACAAGCCTTAACAATAACCCTAAATCATGTCCCTAATCTCACTTCACCCTAACCACAAGCCTTAACAATAACCCTAAATCATGTCCCTAATCTCACCTCACCCTAACCACAAGCCTTAACAATAACCCTAAATCATGTCCCTAATCTCACTTCACCCTAACCACAAGCCTTAACAATGACCCTAAATCATGTCCCTAATCTCACCTCACCCTAACCACAAGCTATAACAATAACCCTAAATCATGTCCCTAATCTCACTTCACCCTAACCACAAGCCTTAACAATAACCCTAAATCATGTCCCTAATCTCACCTCACCCTAACCACAAGCCTTAACAATAACCCTAAATCATGTCCCTAATCTCACTTCACCCTAACCACAAGCTATAACAATAACCCTAAATCATGTCCCTAATCTCACTTCACCCTAACCACAAGCTATAACAATAACCCTAAATCATGTCCCTAATCTCACTTCACCCTAACCACAAGCCTTAACAATAACCCTAAATCATGTCCCTAATCTCACTTCACCCTAACCACAAGCCTTAACAATAACCCTAAATCATGTCCCTAATCTCACTTCACCCTAACCACAAGCTATAACAATAACCCTAAATCATGTCCCTAATCTCACTTCACCCTAACCACAAGCTATAACAATAACCCTAAATCATGTCCCTAATCTCACTTCACCCTAACCACAAGCCTTAACAATAACCCTAAATCATGTCCCTAATCTCACTTCACCCTAACCACAAGCCTTAACAATAACCCTAAATCATGTCCCTAATCTCACTTCACCCTAACCACAAGCCTTAACAATAACCCTAAATCTTGTCACTAATCTCACCTCACCCTAACCACAAGCCTTAACAATAACCCTAAATCATGTCACTAATCTCACCTCACCCTAACCACAAGCCTTAACAATAACCCTAAATCATGTCACTAATCTCACTTCACCCTAACCACAAACCTTAATAATAACCCTAAATCATGTCACTAATCTCACCTCACCCTAACCACAAGCCTTAACAATAACCCTAAATCATGTCCCTAATCTCACTTCACCCTAACCACAAGCTATAACAATAACCCTAAATCATGTCCCTAATCTCACTTCACCCTAACCACAAGCCTTAACAATAACCCTAAATCATGTCCCTAATCTCACTTCACCCTAACCACAAGCCTTAACAATAACCCTAAATCATGTCCCTAATCTCACTTCACCCTAACCACAAGCCTTAACAATAACCCTAAATCATGTCCTTAATCTCACTTCACCCTAACCACAAGCCTTAACAATAACCCTAAATCTTGTCACTAATCTCACTTCACCCTAACCACAAGCCTTAACAATAACCCTAAATCATGTCCCTAATCTCACTTCACCCTAACCACAAGCTATAACAATAACCCTAAATCATGTCCCTAATCTCACCTCACCCTAACCACAAGCCTTAACAATAACCCTAAATCATGTCCCTAATCTCACTTCACCCTAACCACAAGCCTTAACAATAACCCTAAATCATGTCCCTAATCTCACTTCACCCTAACCACAAGCTATAACAATAACCCTAAATCATGTCCCTAATCTCACCTCACCCTAACCACAAGCCTTAACAATAACCCTAAATCATGTCCCTAATCTCACCTCACCCTAACCACAAGTCTTAACAATAACCCTAAATCATGTCACTAATCTCACCTCACCCTAACCACAAGCTATAACAATAACCCTAAATCTTGTCACTAATCTCACTTCACCCTAACCACAAACCTTAACAATAACCCTAAATCATGTCCCTAATCTCACCTCACCCTAACCACAAGCCTTAACAATAACCCTAAACCATGTCCCTAATCTCACCTCACCCTAACCACAAGCCTTAACAATAACCCTAAATCTTGTCACTAATCTCACCTCACCCTAACCACAAGCCTTAACAATAACCCTAAATCATGTCCCTAATCTCACTTCACCCTAACCACAAGCCTTAACAACAACCCTAAATCATGTCCCTAATCTCACTTCACCCTAACCACAAGCCTTAACAATAACCCTAAACCATGTCACTAATCTCACTTCACCCTAACCACAAGCCTTAACAATAACCCTAAATCTTGTCACTAATCTCACTTCACCCTAACCACAAGCCTTAACAATAACCCTAAATCATGTCCCTAATCTCACCTCACCCTAACCACAAACCTTAACAATAACCCTAAATCATGTCCCTAATCTCACTTCACCCTAACCACAAGCCTTAACAATAACCCTAAATCTTGTCACTAATCTCACCTCACCCTAACCACAAGCCTTAACAATAACCCTAAACCATGTCACTAATCTCACTTCACCCTAACCACAAGCTATAACAATAACCCTAAATCTTGTCACTAATCTCACTTCACCCTAACCACAAACCTTAACAATAACCCTAAATCATGTCCCTAATCTCACCTCACCCTAACCACAAGCCTTAACAATAACCCTAAATCATGTCCCTAATCTCACTTCACCCTAACCACAAGCCTTAACAATAACCCTAAATCATGTCACTAATCTCACCTCACCCTAACCACAAGCCTTAACAATAACCCTAAACCATGTCCCTAATCTCACCTCACCCTAACCACAAGCCTTAACAATAACCCTAAATCTTGTCACTAATCTCACTTCACCCTAACCACAAGCCTTAACAATAACCCTAAATCATGTCCCTAATCTCACCTCACCCTAACCACAAACCTTAACAATAACCCTAAATCATGTCCCTAATCTCACTTCACCCTAACCACAAGCCTTAACAATAACCCTAAATCATGTCCCTAATCTCACCTCACCCTAACCACAAGCCTTAACAATAACCCTAAATCATGTCCCTAATCTCACCTCACCCTAACCACAAGCCTTAACAATAACCCTAAACCATGTCCCTAATCTCACCTCACCCTAACCACAAGCCTTAACAATAACCCTAAATCTTGTCACTAATCTCACTTCACCCTAACCACAAGCTATAACAATAACCCTAAATCTTGTCACTAATCTCACCTCACCCTAACCACAAGCCTTAACAATAACCCTAAATCATGTCACTAATCTCACTTCACCCTAACCACAAGCCTTAACAATAACCCTAAATCATGTCCCTAATCTCACTTCACCCTAACCACAAGCCTTAACAATAACCCTAAACCATGTCCCTAATCTCACTTCACCCTAACCACAAGCCTTAACAATAACCCTAAATCATGTCCCTAATCTCACTTCACCCTAACCACAAGCCTTAACAATAACCCTAAATCATGTCCCTAATCTCACTTCACCCTAACCACAAGCCTTAACAATAACCCTAAATCATGTCCCTAATCTCACTTCACCCTAACCACAAGCCTTAACAATAACCCTAAATCATGTCCCTAATCTCACTTCACCCTAACCACAAGCCTTAACAATAACCCTAAATCATGTCACTAATCTCACTTCACCCTAACCACAAGCCTTAACAATAACCCTAAATCATGTCCCTAATCTCACTTCACCCTAACCACAAGCCTTAACAATAACCCTAAATCATGTCCCTAATCTCACTTCACCCTAACCACAAGCCTTAACAATAACCCTAAATCATGTCACTAATCTCACCTCACCCTAACCACAAGCTATAACAATAACCCTAAATCTTGTCACTAATCTCACCTCACCCTAACCACAAGCCTTAACAATAACCCTAAATCATGTCCCTAATCTCACTTCACCCTAACCACAAGCCTTAACAATAACCCTAAATCATGTCCCTAATCTCACTTCACCCTAACCACAAGCTATAACAATAACCCTAAATCTTGTCACTAATCTCACTTCACCCTAACCACAAGCCTTAACAATAACCCTAAATCATGTCCCTAATCTCACTTCACCCTAACCACAAGCCTTAACAATAACCCTAAACCATGTCCCTAATCTCACCTCACCCTAACCACAAGCCTTAACAATAACCCTAAATCTTGTCACTAATCTCACCTCACCCTAACCACAAGCCTTAACAATAACCCTAAATCATGTCCCTAATCTCACTTCACCCTAACCACAAGCTATAACAATAACCCTAAATCATGTCCCTAATCTCACTTCACCCTAACCACAAGCCTTAACAATAACCCTAAATCATGTCACTAATCTCACCTCACCCTAACCACAAGCCTTAACAATAACCCTAAATCATGTCCCTAATCTCACCTCACCCTAACCACAAGCCTTAACAATAACCCTAAATCTTGTCACTAATCTCACCTCACCCTAACCACAAGCCTTAACAATAACCCTAAATCATGTCACTAATCTCACCTCACCCTAACCACAAGCTATAACAATAACGCTAAATCATGTCCCTAATCTCACCTCACCCTAACCACAAGCTATAACAATAACCCTAAATCTTGTCCCTAATCTCACTTCACCCTAACCACAAGCTATAACAATAACCCTAAATCATGTCCCTAATCTCACCTCACCCTAACCACAAGCTATAACAATAACCCTAAATCTTGTCCCTAATCTCACTTCACCCTAACCACAAGCCTTAACAATAACCCTAAATCATGTCCCTAATCTCACTTCACCGTAACTACAAACCTTAACAATAACCCTAAATCATGTCACTAATCTCACCTCACCCTAACCACAAGCCTTAACAATAACCCTAAATCATGTCCCTAATCTCACTTCACCCTAACCACAAGCCTTAACAATAACCCTAAATCATGTCCCTAATCTCACTTCACCCTAACCACAAGCCTTAACAATAACCCTAAATCATGTCACTAATCTCACCTCACCCTAACCACAAGCCTTAACAATAACCCTAAATCATGTCCTTAATCTCACTTCACCCTAACCACAAGCCTTAACAATAACCCTAAATCTTGTCACTAATCTCACTTCACCCTAACCACAAGCCTTAACAGTAACCCTAAATCATGTCACTAATCTCACTTCACCCTAACCACAAGCCTTAACAATAACCCTAAACCATGTCCCTAATCTCACTTCACCCTAACCACAAGCCTTAACAATAACCCTAAACCATGTCCCTAATCTCACTTCACCCTAACCACAAGCCTTAACAATAACCCTAAATCATGTCCCTAATCTCACCTCACCCTAACCACAAGCCTTAACAATAACCCTAAATCTTGTCACTAATCTCACTTCACCCTAACTACAAACCTTAACAATAACCCTAAATCATGTCCCTAATCTCACTTCACCCTAACCACAAGCCTTAACAATAACCCTAAATCTTGTCACTAATCTCACCTCACCCTAACCACAAGCCTTAACAATAACCCTAAATCATGTCCCTAATCTCACCTCACCCTAACCACAAGCCTTAACAATAACCCTAAACCATGTCCCTAATCTCACCTCACCCTAACCACAAGCCTTAACAATAACCCTAAATCATGTCCCTAATCTCACTTCACCCTAACCACAAGCCTTAACAATAACCCTAAATCATGTCCCTAATCTCACCTCACCCTAACCACAAGCCTTAACAATAACCCTAAATCATGTCCCTAATCTCACTTCACCCTAACCACAAGCCTTAACAATAACCCTAAATCATATTTCTAATCTCACTTCACCCTAACCACAAGCTATAACAATAACCCTAAATCTTGTCACTAATCTCACTTCACCCTAACCACAAGCCTTAACAATAACCCTAAATCATGTCCCTAATCTCACTTCACCCTAACCACAAGCCTTAACAATAACCCTAAATCATGTCCCTAATCTCACTTCACCCTAACCACAAGCCTTAACAATAACCCTAAATCATGTCACTAATCTCACCTCACCCTAACCACAAGCCTTAACAATAACCCTAAATCATGTCCCTAATCTCACTTCACCCTAACCACAAGCCTTAACAATAACCCTAAATCTTGTCACTAATCTCACTTCACCCTAACCACAAGCCTTAACAATAACCCTAAATCATGTCACTAATCTCACTTCACCCTAACCACAAGCCTTAACAATAACCCTAAATCATGTCCCTAATCTCACCTCACCCTAACCACAAGCTATAACAATAACCCTAAATCTTGTCCCTAATCTCACTTCACCCTAACCACAAGCTATAACAATAACCCTAAATCATGTCCCTAATCTCACTTCACCCTAACCACAAGCCTTAACAATAACCCTAAATCATGTCCCTAATCTCACTTCACCCTAACCACAAGCCTTAACAATAACCCTAAATCATGTCCCTAATCTCACTTCACCCTAACCACAAGCCTTAACAATAACCCTAAATCATGTCCCTAATCTCACTTCACCCTAACCACAAGCCTTAACAATAACCCTAAATCATGTCCCTAATCTCACCTCACCCTAACCACAAGCCTTAACAATAACCCTAAATCATGTCACTAATCTCACCTCACCCTAACCACAAGCCTTAACAATAACCCTAAATCATGTCCCTAATCTCACTTCACCCTAACCACAAGCCTTAACAATAACCCTAAATCATGTCCCTAATCTCACTTCACCCTAACCACAAGCTATAACAATAACCCTAAATCATGTCCCTAATCTCACTTCACCCTAACCACAAGCCTTAACAATAACCCTAAATCATGTCCCTAATCTCACCTCACCCTAACCACAAGCCTTAACAATAACCCTAAATCATGTCACTAATCTCACCTCACCCTAACCACAAGCCTTAACAATAACCCTAAATCATGTCCCTAATCTCACTTCACCCTAACCACAAGCCTTAACAATAACCCTAAATCATGTCCCTAATCTCACCTCACCCTAACCACAAGCCTTAACAATAACCCTAAATCATGTCCCTAATCTCACCTCACCCTAACCACAAACTTTAGATATAACCCTAAATCATGTCACTAATCTCACTTCACCCTAACCACAAGCCTTAACAATAACCCTAAATCATGTCCCTAATCTCACTTCACCCTAACCACAAGCTATAACAATAACCCTAAATCTTGTCACTAATCTCACTTCACCCTAACCACAAGCTATAACAATAACCCTAAATCATGTCCCTAATCTCACCTCACCCTAACCACAAGCTATAACAATAACCCTAAATCATGTCCCTAATCTCACCTCACCCTAACCACAAGCCTTAACAATAACCCTAAATCATGTCCCTAATCTCACTTCACCCTAACCACAAGCCTTAACAATAACCCTAAATCATGTCACTAATCTCACCTCACCCTAACCACAAGCCTTAACAATAACCCTAAATCATGTCACTAATCTCACCTCACCCTAACCACAAGCCTTAACAATAACCCTAAATCATGTCCCTAATCTCACTTCACCCTAACCACAAGCCTTAACAATAACCCTAAATCATGTCCCTAATCTCACTTCACCCTAACCACAAGCCTTAACAATAACCCTAAATCATGTCCCTAATCTCACTTCACCCTAACCACAAGCCTTAACAATAACCCTAAATCATGTCCCTAATCTCACTTCACCCTAACCACAAGCCTTAACAATAACCCTAAACCATGTCACTAATCTCACCTCACCCTAACCACAAGCCTTAACAATAACCCTAAATCATGTCACTAATCTCACTTCACCCTAACCACAAGCTATAACAATAACCCTAAATCATGTCACTAATCTCACTTCACCCTAACCACAAGCTATAACAATAACCCTAAATCATGTCACTAATCTCACTTCACCCTAACCACAAGCCTTAACAATAACCCTAAATCATGTCACTAATCTCACCTCACCCTAACCACAAGCCTTAACAATAACCCTAAATCATGTCCCTAATCTCACCTCACCCTAACCACAAGCCTTAACAATAACCCTAAATCATGTCACTAATCTCACTTCACCCTAACCACAAGCCTTAACAATAACCCTAAATCATGTCCCTAATCTCACCTCACCCTAACCACAAGCCTTAACAATAACCCTAAATCATGTCCCTAATCTCACTTCATCCTAACCACAAGCCTTAACAATAACCCTAAATCATGTCCCTAATCTCACTTCACCCTAACCACAAGCCTTAACAATAACCCTAAATCTTGTCACTAATCTCACCTCACCCTAACCACAAGCCTTAACAATAACCCTAAATCATGTCCCTAATCTCACTTCACCCTAACCACAAGCCTTAACAATGACCCTAAATCATGTCCCTAATCTCACCTCACCCTAACCACAAGCCTTAACAATAACCCTAAATCATGTCACTAATCTCACCTCACCCTAACCACAAGCCTTAACAATAACCCTAAACCATGTCCCTAATCTCACTTCACCCTAACCACAAGCCTTAACAATAACCCTAAATCATGTCCCTAATCTCACTTCACCCTAACCACAAGCCTTAACAATAACCCTAAATCTTGTCACTAATCTCACTTCACCCTAACCTCAAGCCTTAACAATAACCCTAAATCATGTCCCTAATCTCACTTCACCCTAACCACAAACCTTAACAATAACCCTAAATCATGTCCCTAATCTCACCTCACCCTAACCACAAGCCTTAACAGTAACCCTAAATCATGTCCCTAATCTCACTTCACCCTAACCACAAGCCTTAACAATAACCCTAAATCATGTCCCTAATCTCACTTCACCCTAACCACAAGCCTTAACAATAACCCTAAATCATGTCCCTAATCTCACTTCACCCTAACCACAAGTCTTAACAATAACCCTAAATCATGTCACTAATCTCACCTCACCCTAACCACAAGCCTTAACAATAACCCTAAATCATGTCCCTAATCTCACCTCACCCTAACCACAAGCCTTAACAATAACCCTAAATCATGTCACTAATCTCACCTCACCCTAACCACAAGCCTTAACAATAACCCTAAATCATGTCCCTAATCTCACCTCACCCTAACCACAAGCCTTAACAATAACCCTAAATCATGTCCCTAATCTCACTTCACCCTAACCACAAGCCTTAACAATAACCCTAAATCATGTCCCTAATCTCACTTCACCCTAACCACAAGCCTTAACAATAACCCTAAATCTTGTCACTAATCTCACTTCACCCTAACCTCAAGCCTTAACAATAACCCTAAATCATGTCCCTAATCTCACTTCACCCTAACCACAAACCTTAACAATAACCCTAAATCATGTCCCTAATCTCACCTCACCCTAACCACAAGCCTTAACAGTAACCCTAAATCATGTCCCTAATCTCACTTCACCCTAACCACAAGCCTTAACAATAACCCTAAATCATGTCCCTAATCTCACTTCACCCTAACCACAAGCCTTAACAATAACCCTAAATCTTGTCACTAATCTCACCTCACCCTAACCACAAGCCTTAACAATAACCCTAAATCATGTCCCTAATCTCACCTCACCCTAACCACAAGCCTTAACAATAACCCTAAATCTTGTCACTAATCTCACTTCACCCTAACTACAAACCTTAACAATAACCCTAAATCATGTCCCTAATCTCACTTCACCCTAACCACAAGCCTTAACAATAACCCTAAATCATGTCCCTAATCTCACCTCACCCTAACCACAAGCCTTAACAATAACCCTAAATCTTGTCACTAATCTCACCTCACCCTAACCACAAGCCTTAACAATAACCCTAAATCATGTCCCTAATCTCACCTCACCCTAACCACAAGCCTTAACAATAACCCTAAATCATGTCCCTAATCTCACTTTACCCTAACCACAAGCCTTAACAATAACCCTAAATCATGTCCCTAATCTCACCTCACCCTAACCACAAGCCTTAACAATAACCCTAAATCATGTCCCTAATCTCACTTCACCCTAACCACAAGCTATAACAATAACCCTAAATCATGTCCCTAATCTCACTTCACCCTAACCACAAGCCTTAACAATAACCCTAAATCATGTTCCTAATCTCACTTCACCCTAACCACAAGCCTTAACAATAACCCTAAATCATGTCTCTAATCTCACTTCACCCTAACCACAAGCCTTAACAATAACCCTAAATCATGTCCCTAATCTCACTTCACCCTAACCACAAGCTATAACAATAACCCTAAATCTTGTCACTAATCTCACTTCACCCTAACCACAAGCCTTAACAATAACCCTAAATCATGTCACTAATCTCACTTCACCCTAACCACAAGCCTTAACAATAACCCTAAATCATGTCCCTAATCTCACTTCACCCTAACCACAAGCCTTAACAATAACCCTAAATCTTGTCACTAATCTCACCTCACCCTAACCACAAGCCTTAACAATAACCCTAAATCATGTCACTAATCTCACCTCACCCTAACCACAAGCCTTAACAATAACCCTAAATCATGTCCCTAATCTCACCTCACCCTAACCACAAGCTATAACAATAACCCTAAATCTTGTCCCTAATCTCACTTCACCCTAACCACAAGCTATAACAATAACCCTAAATCATGTCCCTAATCTCACCTCACCCTAACCACAAGCTATAACAATAACCCTAAATCTTGTCCCTAATCTCACTTCACCCTAACCACAAGCCTTAACAATAACCCTAAATCATGTCCCTAATCTCACTTTACCCTAACCACAAGCCTTAACAATAACCCTAAATCATGTCCCTAATCTCACCTCACCCTAACCACAAGCCTTAACAATAACCCTAAATCATGTCCCTAATCTCACTTCACCCTAACCACAAGCCTTAACAATAACCCTAAATCATGTCCCTAATCTCACTTCACCCTAACCACAAGCCTTAACAATAACCCTAAACCATGTCCCTAATCTCACCTCACCCTAACCACAAGCCTTAACAATAACCCTAAATCATGTCCCTAATCTCACTTCACCCTAACCACAAGCCTTAACAATAACCCTAAACCATGTCCCTAATCTCACTTCACCCTAACCACAAGCCTTAACAATAACCCTAAATCATGTCCCTAATCTCACTTCACCCTAACCACAAGCCTTAACAATAACCCTAAATCATGTCCCTAATCTCACTTCACCCTAACCACAAGCCTTAACAATAACCCTAAATCATGTCCCTAATCTCACCTCACCCTAACCACAAGCCTTAACAATAACCCTAAACCATGTCCCTAATCTCACCTCACCCTAACCACAAGCCTTAACAATAACCCTAAACCATGTCCCTAATCTCACTTCACCCTAACCACAAACCTTAACAATAACCCTAAATCATGTCCCTAATCTCACCTCACCCTAACCACAAGCCTTAACAATAACCCTAAATCATGTCCCTAATCTCACCTCACCCTAACCACAAGCTATAACAATAACCCTAAATCATGTCCCTAATCTCACCTCACCCTAACCACAAGCCTTAACAATAACCCTAAATCATGTCCCTAATCTCACCTCACCCTAACCACAAACTTTAGATATAACCCTAAATCATGTCACTAATCTCACTTCACCCTAACCACAAGCCTTAACAATAACCCTAAATCATGTCCCTAATCTCACTTCACCCTAACCACAAGCTATAACAATAACCCTAAATCTTGTCACTAATCTCACTTCACCCTAACCACAAGCTATAACAATAACCCTAAATCATGTCCCTAATCTCACCTCACCCTAACCACAAGCTATAACAATAACCCTAAATCATGTCCCTAATCTCACCTCACCCTAACCACAAGCCTTAACAATAACCCTAAATCATGTCCCTAATCTCACTTCACCCTAACCACAAGCCTTAACAATAACCCTAAATCATGTCCCTAATCTCACCTCACCCTAACCACAAGCCTTAACAATAACCCTAAACCATGTCCCTAATCTCACTTCACCCTAACCACAAGCTATAACAATAACCCTAAATCTTGTCACTAATCTCACTTCACCCTAACCACAAGCCTTAACAATAACCCTAAATCATGTCCCTAATCTCACTTCACCCTAACCACAAGCCTTAACAATAACCCTAAATCATGTCACTAATCTCACCTCACCCTAACCACAAGCCTTAACAATAACCCTAAATCATGTCCCTAATCTCACCTCACCCTAACCACAAGCCTTAACAATAACCCTAAATCATGTCCCTAATCTCACTTCACCCTAACCACAAGCCTTAACAATAACCCTAAATCATGTCCCTAATCTCACTTCACCCTAACCACAAGCCTTAACAATAACCCTAAATCATGTCCCTAATCTCACTTCACCCTAACCACAAGCCTTAACAATAACCCTAAATCTTGTCACTAATCTCACCTCACCCTAACCACAAGCTATAACAATAACCCTAAATCATGTCCATAATCTCACCTCACCCTAACCACAAACCTTAACAATAACCCTAAACCATGTCACTAATCTCACTTCACCCTAACCACAAGCCTTAACAATAACCCTAAACCATGTCACTAATCTCACTTCACCCTAACCACAAGCCTTAACAATAACCCTAAATCATGTCCCTAATCTCACCTCACCCTAACCACAAGCCTTAACAATAACCCTAAATCTTGTCACTAATCTCACTTCACCCTAACCACAAGCCTTAACAATAACCCTAAATCTTGTCACTAATCTCACCTCACCCTAACCACAAGCCTTAACAATAACCCTAAATCATGTCCCTAATCTCACTTCACCCTAACCACAAGCCTTAACAATAACCCTAAATCATGTCCATAATCTCACCTCACCCTAACCACAAGCCTTAACAATAACCCTAAATCATGTCCCTAATCTCACCTCACCCTAACCACAAGTCTTAACAATAACCCTAAATCATGTCACTAATCTCACTTCACCCTAACCACAAGCCTTAACAATAACCCTAAATCATGTCCCTAATCTCACCTCACCCTAACCACAAGCCTTAACAATAACCCTAAACCATGTCCCTAATCTCACTTCACCCTAACCACAAGCCTTAACAATAACCCTAAATCATGTCCCTAATCTCACTTCACCCTAACCACAAGCTATAACAATAACCCTAAATCATGTCCCTAATCTCACTTCACCCTAACCACAAGCCTTAACAATAACCCTAAATCATGTCCCTAATCTCACTTCACCCTAACCACAAGCCTTAACAATAACCCTAAATCATGTCACTAATCTCACTTCACCCTAACCACAAGCCTTAACAATAACCCTAAATCATGTCCCTAATCTCACTTCACCCTAACCACAAGCCTTAACAATAACCCTAAATCATGTCACTAATCTCACTTCACCCTAACCACAAGCCTTAACAATAACCCTAAATCATGTCCCTAATCTCACCTCACCCTAACCACAAGCCTTAACAATAACCCTAAATCATGTCCCTAATCTCACTTCACCCTAACCACAAGCCTTAACAATAACCCTAAATCATGTCCCTAATCTCACCTCACCCTAACCACAAGCCTTAACAATAACCCTAAATCATGTCCCTAATCTCACCTCACCCTAACCACAAGCTATAACAATAACCCTAAATCATGTCCCTAATCTCACTTCACCCTAACCACAAGCCTTAACAATAACCCTAAATCATGTCCCTAATCTCACTTCACCCTAACCACAAGCCTTAACAATAACCCTAAATCATGTCCCTAATCTCACCTCACCCTAACCACAAACTTTAGATATAACCCTAAATCTTGTCACTAATCTCACTTCACCCTAACCACAAGCTATAACAATAACCCTAAATCTTGTCACTAATCTCACTTCACCCTAACCACAAGCCTTAACAATAACCCTAAATCATGTCCCTAATCTCACTTCACCCTAACCACAAGCCTTAACAATAACCCTAAATCATGTCACTAATCTCACCTCACCCTAACCACAAGCCTTAACAATAACCCTAAATCATGTCCCTAATCTCACCTCACCCTAACCACAAGCCTTAACAATAACCCTAAATCATGTCACTAATCTCACCTCACCCTAACCACAAGCCTTAACAATAACCCTAAACCATGTCACTAATCTCACCTCACCCTAACCACAAGCTATAACAATAACCCTAAATCTTGTCACTAATCTCACTTCACCCTAACCACAAGCCTTAACAATAACCCTAAATCATGTCCCTAATCTCACTTCACCCTAACCACAAGCCTTAACAATAACCCTAAATCATGTCCCTAATCTCACTTCACCCTAACCACAAGCCTTAACAATAACCCTAAATCTTGTCACTAATCTCACTTCACCCTAACCACAAGCCTTAACAATAACCCTAAATCATGTCCCTAATCTCACTTCACCCTAACCACAAGCCTTAACAATAACCCTAAATCATGTCCCTAATCTCACTTCACCCTAACCACAAGCCTTAACAATAACCCTAAATCATGTCCCTAATCTCACTTCACCCTAACCACAAGCCTTAACAATAACCCTAAATCTTGTCACTAATCTCACTTCACCCTAACCACAAGCCTTAACAATAACCCTAAACCATGTCCCTAATCTCACCTCACCCTAACCACAAGCCTTAACAATATCCCTAAATCATGTCCCTAATCTCACTTCACCCTAACCACAAGCCTTAACAATAACCCTAAATCATGTCCCTAATCTCACTTCACCCTAACCACATGCCTTAACAATAACCCTAAATCATGTCCCTAATCTCACTTCACCCTAACCACAAGCCTTAACAATAACCCTAAATCATGTCCCTAATCTCACCTCACCCTAACCACAAGCCTTAACAATAACCCTAAATCATGTCCCTAATCTCACTTCACCCTAACCACAAGCCTTAACAATAACCCTAAATCATGTCCCTAATCTCACTTCACCCTAACCACAAGCCTTAACAATAACCCTAAACCATGTCCCTAATCTCACCTCACCCTAACCACAAGCCTTAACAATAACCCTAAATCTTGTCCCTAATCTCACTTCACCCTAACCACAAGCTATAACAATAACCCTAAATCATGTCCCTAATCTCACCTCACCCTAACCACAAGCCTTAACAATAACCCTAAATCATGTCCCTAATCTCACCTCACCCTAACCACAAACTTTAGATATAACCCTAAATCTTGTCACTAATCTCACTTCACCCTAACCACAAGCTATAACAATAACCCTAAATCTTGTCACTAATCTCACTTCACCCTAACCACAAGCTATAACAATAACCCTAAATCATGTCACTAATCTCACCTCACCCTAACCACAAGCCTTAACAATAACCCTAAATCATGTCCCTAATCTCACTTCACCCTAACCACAAGCCTTAACAATAACCCTAAATCATGTCACTAATCTCACCTCACCCTAACCACAAGCCTTAACAATAACCCTAAATCATGTCACTAATCTCACCTCACCCTAACCACAAGCCTTAACAATAACCCTAAATCATGTCCCTAATCTCACTTCACCCTAACCACAAGCCTTAACAATAACCCTAAATCATGTCCGTAATCTCACTTCACCCTAACCACAAGCCTTAACAATAACCCTAAATCATGTCCCTAATCTCACCTCACCCTAACCACAAGCCTTAACAATAACCCTAAACCATGTCCCTAATCTCACTTCACCCTAACCACAAGCTATAACAATAACCCTAAATCTTGTCACTAATCTCACTTCACCCTAACCACAAGCCTTAACAATAACCCTAAATCATGTCCCTAATCTCACCTCACCCTAACCACAAGCCTTAACAATAACCCTAAATCATGTCACTAATCTCACCTCACCCTAACCACAAGCCTTAACAATAACCCTAAACCATGTCACTAATCTCACCTCACCCTAACCACAAGCCTTAACAATAACCCTAAATCATGTCCCTAATCTCACTTCACCCTAACCACAAGCCTTAACAATAACCCTAAATCATGTCCCTAATCTCACTTCACCCTAACCACAAGCCTTAACAATAACCCTAAATCATGTCCCTAATCTCACTTCACCCTAACCACAAGCCTTAACAATAACCCTAAATCATGTCCCTAATCTCACTTCACCCTAACCACAAGCCTTAACAATAACCCTAAATCATGTCCCTAATCTCACTTCACCCTAACCACAAGCCTTAACAATAACCCTAAATCATGTCCCTAATCTCACTTCACCCTAACCACAAGCCTTAACAATAACCCTAAATCATGTCCATAATCTCACCTCACCCTAACCACAAGCCTTAACAATAACCCTAAATCATGTCCCTAATCTCACCTCACCCTAACCACAAGCCTTAACAATAACCCTAAATCATGTCACTAATCTCACCTCACCCTAACCACAAGCCTTAACAATAACCCTAAATCATGTCCCTAATCTCACTTCACCCTAACCACAAGCCTTAACAATAACCCTAAATCATGTCCCTAATCTCACTTCACCCTAACCACAAGCCTTAACAATAACCCTAAATCTTGTCACTAATCTCACCTCACCCTAACCACAAGCCTTAACAATAACCCTAAATCATGTCCCTAATCTCACCTCACCCTAACCACAAGCTATAACAATAACCCTAAATCATGTCCCTAATCTCACCTCACCCTAATCACAAGCCTTAACAATAACCCTAAATCATGTCCCTAATCTCACTTCACCCTAACCACAAACCTTAACAATAACCCTAAATCATGTCCCTAATCTCACTTCACCCTAACCACAAACCTTAACAATAACCCTAAATCTTGTCACTAATCTCACCTCACCCTAACCACAAGCCTTAACAATAACCCTAAATCATGTCACTAATCTCACCTCACCCTAACCACAAGCCTTAACAATAACCCTAAATCATGTCCCTAATCTCACCTCACCCTAACCACAAGCCTTAACAATAACCCTAAATCATGTCCCTAATCTCACCTCACCCTAACCACAAGCCTTAACAATAACCCTAAACCATGTCCCTAATCTCACTTCACCCTAACCACAAGCCTTAACAATAACCCTAAATCATGTCCCTAATCTCACTTCACCCTAACCACAAGCCTTAACAATAACCCTAAATCTTGTCACTAATCTCACCTCACCCTAACCACAAGCCTTAACAATAACCCTAAATCATGTCCCTAATCTCACTTCACCCTAACCACAAGCCTTAACAATAACCCTAAATCATGTCCCTAATCTCACCTCACCCTAACCACAAGCCTTAACAATAACCCTAAATCTTGTCACTAATCTCACCTCACCCTAACCACAAGCCTTAACAATAACCCTAAACCATGTCCCTAATCTCACTTCACCCTAACCACAAGCCTTAACAATAACCCTAAATCTTGTCACTAATCTCACTTCACCCTAACCACAAGCCTTAACAATAACCCTAAATCTTGTCACTAATCTCACTTCACCCTAACCACAAGCCTTAACAATAACCCTAAATCATGTCCCTAATCTCACTTCACCCTAACCACAAGCCTTAACAGTAACCCTAAATCATGTCCCTAATCTCACTTCACCCTAACCACAAGCCTTAACAATAACCCTAAATCATGTCCCTAATCTCACCTCACCCTAACCACAAGCCTTAACAATAACCCTAAATCATGTCCCTAATCTCACCTCACCCTAACCACAAGCCTTAACAATAACCCTAAATCATGTCCCTAATCTCACTTCACCCTAACCACAAGCCTTAACAATAACCCTAAATCATGTCCCTAATCTCACTTCACCCTAACCACAAGCCTTAACAATGACCCTAAATCATGTCCCTAATCTCACCTCACCCTAACCACAAGCCTTAACAATAACCCTAAATCTTGTCACTAATCTCACCTCACCCTAACCACAAGCCTTAACAATAACCCTAAATCATTTCCCCATTCTCACTTCACCCTAACCACAAGCCTTAACAATAACCCTAAATCATGTCCCTAATCTCACTTCACCCTAACCACAAGCCTTAACAATAACCCTAAATATTGTCACTAATCTCACTTCACCCTAACCACAAGCCTTAACAATAACCCTAAATCATGTCACTAATCTCACTTCACCCTAACCACAAGCTATAACAATAACCCTAAATCTTGTCACTAATCTCACTTCACCCTAACCACAAGCCTTAACAATAACCCTAAATCATGTCACTAATCTCACCTCACCCTAACCACAAGCCTTAACAATAACCCTAAATCATGTCACTAATCTCACTTCACCCTAACCACAAGCCTTAACAATAACCCTAAATCATGTCCCTAATCTCACCTCACCCTAACCACAAGCCTTAACAATAACCCTAAATAATGTCCCTAATCTCACCTCACCCTAACCACAAGCTATAACAATAACCCTAAATCTTGTCACTAATCTCACCTCACCCTAACCACAAGCCTTAACAATAACCCTAAATCATGTCCCTAATCTCACCTCACCCTAACCACAAGCCTTAACAATAACCCTAAACCATGTCCCTAACACCAGCTCTTGTCCTATCACACATTCCTAACCCAAACCTAATAGTAATTTGGTCCAAATCCCTAATCTATGACAAATATGTAACTTTAATGCCTTTCATCAACCCTATCCCAAATCTAGCCCTACTGTAAATACCTAAATACAATCCCAAACCATAACTCCAGATCTTAACCAGTAATGTGGCCTCTAACTCTATCCATAATCCCTAACCCTATCTCTATTCCCTAACGCTAGCCCTATCATAAATAACCACAGTCCCTAACCCCAACCATTTTACTGTAATTTAGCCTGACATCATGGTTAAATCTAACATAACTTCATAATCCTTACGTTGATCTCCCACCAAAACATCTTGGCGATTGGGTTGTAGCTCATGCTCTCCTGGACATCACACTGTGGTCAGATATCCTTTGTGATTGCAGTGACTTACTTTAGTGGATAAACCAAAGTTATATAACTCATAGATTGTGCCTTATTTATATTTGTGTAAGAGTCTAAGGAATAAGGAATTAATATTTGTACAAATTATAATCACTCTGAGGTTGTAGAGCCGTTTACAGGTGTTGAGCTACAAATACTATCTTGTATGTCTACGATATATTCAAATACATTTAATTCAATCCTCTAAATAAACCCTTCTACACTACAATATAGACAGTGCAGCAAGTAATATAAAACAGTAATAGCAAAGCAACCAAACGTTTACCAAAGTCCCATAAAGCTCTTTTGTTCAGAGCCTCTGTTTGTAACGGTAAATAGCACGTGCATGGCTCAGTTCAACATTAAAGGGACAGTAAAGTCATAATTAGACATTCACCATTTAGACAGAACATACGATTTTAAACAACTTTCCAATTTACTTCTATTATTTATTTTGCTATCTTCTCTTGTTATCCTTTGCTGAAAGGTTTATCTAGGAAACCTCAGGAGCAACAAATAACCTAGGTTCTAGCTGCTGATTGGTGGCTGCATATATATATCCCGATTGTCCCTGGCTCACCCATGTGTTCAGTTAGCAACCAGTAGGGCAGTGCAGCGCCTTCAGCAAATGATACCAAGAGAATGAAGCAAATTTGATAATAGAAGTAAACTGGAAAGTTGTTTAAAATGGCATGTTCTACCTAAATCATGAGAGAACAAAATCTAGGTTTCATGTCCCTTTAATGTACAATAATGACCCCTTTTACTAATCTAATTATATAATATAAAGAGCAGTGTTGTCCCCAGGACCTATTTAATGACCACACCAAACGGCTAATTTTACTGACAACCAACATTAAACTAAAATGAGCTAATATTGATTTTTTTTCAAAGTTTGTTTCACAAATTATGATTAAATGAATTTATGTTAAATTATGCAATTAATTTGTGCTTTGGATGGATAAAGAAACATTTCTAAAAAACACAAATATTTTAATATTGAAAAGTAATAGAGTGCCCCCTACCTGGCTACCTCATGATGCCACTTGGCTGGCAACATTTTCTGTGAAGAACACTGAAGAGTAAAATATATATCAGGTTTAAGATAGCACAAGTCTTTTCTTTCTTTCAGTAAGAGAAATGGATACAATAAATACAACTGAGATCTGTATTTGTAGGAAAGGGGTGAGGGTACTAACCTGGGAGAGGAGGAAGAGCCTCTGCAGGGCTTCGAGTGGACGTCTGGGACTAACAGTACCACTAAAGGAATATGGATCTGGAAACGGCCGTTCATTCTGGACCATGATGGACAGAAGGTGAGAAACGGCAAAAACTCCATGACTTCTCCCTGTGCGTTGTCTGTGATTAGCATTTTATGTCTCATTGAAACCATAGAATAGTCAGGGGCTAGGGTGGCTGAATTTAACCACTGGGCTGCCAGAGGGTGCTTGAACCCATTGTTACACATGATTGGTTCTCATTGGGAATGTAGCCCTGATGACTATTCTGCAGCTTTTACATTATATCGCAGCCATGATGTTACCTGGGCCATGTTAGACGGTGGAGACAAACTAATCCTTAAATCTAATCCTAACCGCAATTCTTAAATCAAATTTCAGTTCCTAATCTTTCCCTCAGTTCTTAACCCTTATTCCAACTCCCTAATCCTAGATGTAATATAATCCGCATCCCTAATTCCAGTCCCTATCTCTAATCCCTAACCCTATCTCCAATCCCTAAACCTTATCACAAATGTTATCCCCGTTCCCTAACCAAATTCTTAATCACTAACCCTAATCTGTAGCCCTTTCACTTATTCCTAGCGCTGAACCCCAAACATAACCCTAAACACAGGACCCCCTCTTCTGAGAGTCCCCATGTAGGGCTAATAGCAACAAATGCACAAAATCCAAGTTATTTGAGATGACAACAGTTACTAAAAATTAGGTAGAATGCTTTGCGGCCACAGAGCAATTCAAAATGACTGAGAGAAATTTTTTATAATTTAGAAAAATTTTATGAGCACATTTGTTAAAAATCCATAATAGATCCTAGGATCCCAAGTACCAAATCAGATCTGGCGTGGTTCATGCTAAAACAGCCTGACCTTAGCCTTATCTGAGATTGAGATAGTTAGCCACAGCGTTGGCAAGTAATGGGCAGAGTGATGAACTTCCAAACCTTAAGACAGCGCCACACTCTCCAATATATAGCGATTATAGCTGTTCAAAAAATGAAGATATAAAGATTCAAGACAATAGTACTTGTTTCGTTAGTCCAAACCAATAAAAATGGGGTTGCTGCTCCTACTTTGCCCAATGGTGTCTATTCCCAGGCTTTGTAAGAAATATTTAGAAATGTTTCTCTAAAAAGAGAAAAGAGAGAGAGCGCATCCACGATCTAAGTGTAGTAGAAAATGGTCACACTTTATTGAAAATATAAAAACAACAATTGCTTACTCACAAAAGTGCCCTCAAACATATGAGGTATGTCTGTTCCTTTAAAGATGCACACACGATTCCACTCCAGCACTGTTAGGTTTCCTATATGCCTCCCTCTGTATCTGCAAAGTTCTTAATGTAACAGTGAAGCACAGGGGACTTGGCTGTAATGTTTGCTGTGGGACCTAAGTGTGTATCGAGGAGATCGTGTGAATGCGCTATGGGAAACAAACTGTACTTGCCGGCTGTTAGTTTGATCCGAGCATCATTCACATTCCCTTCTCCTCACACGTCTGATTATGGGCGTGGCCTTACGCGTTTCGCGGGCTCCTCCCGCTTCGTCAGAGGCTATGCCCATACTGTCCATAATCCGCCCTTATGTGTCACTGTGTAACACACGCCCCTAATGTTGATTGGATTAAACCAGGGGCGTGTAAACAGTGGGTGTCATCTGCTTTCTATGGTATTGGCTGGTCTGCCGTAACACATATCTATTTGGCTACAATAACAGCGCTCCCAGCTACTTGGTATTTAAACATCTGAACAAGCAAATAACTAACTAAATCCAGTACATACCATGACAACACATCGATAAAAACATATACATATACAAAATCTAAAAACATATCTTAAAATTCATATTATACACATAATAAACATATTGGAATTCATATTAATACATAATAAAATATAATATAATTAATCCAACCCGAATAATAAAATCATATAAATATAAAGAGTTCACATAAGATAAATCAAAGGATTTCATATGTCCGTTTCTTAAAGACGTGTTTCTCATATAAAATAAAATCACTAATTATAAATGGTATAGTAATCGTATTATAGTTTCTATATATATAGCCAGTTATGAATAGTGTAATTAATAATAATAGGCTTATTCATATTCTTTATAAGGTCCTTGAGGTGCTTCTGTATATATGAGCACCTCCCTTCATGATCTTAGATATCCAGAAAAGCTGCTAGGTCAATGTCACGGTTCAAACCCCTTGGACCCACAGTTTGTAACCTGTGGATCCAGAAGGTTTCCCATTGTCTGAGTTGTAAAAGGCGATTACCCCCTCTCACATTCCTTTTAATATGTTCAATCCCAATGACAGTGAGACCTGTACTGTCCTTGTTTTGTGTCTCTAGAAAGTGAACTGACACACCATGGGTGTCTAAGCCCGCCTCTATATTTCTAAGATGCTCGCTAAATCTTGTTTTTATAGAGCGTTTAGTACGACCTATATAGATCTTATCACACGAGCATCTTAATAGGTATACCACATAATTCGTTTTGCATGTCATTAAATCTTTAATTTCATACTGCCTATCACCGTTTGTTGCCCCAAAAAAGTGATTTTTGGGATCTATGTGGCAGCAACAAGTGCATCCTTTTCTTCCGCACTTAAAAAACCCCGAGCTTGTCTCTCTAGCCAGTTTTTACCTTTTGTACAGGGTTTTAACATACTTGGACTTATTTTGTTTTTTACACTCATGTTTCTCTTAAAGATCACCTGTCCCTTATTGTTTAATGTTTCCTTCAGCATTGGATGTTGCATGAGGATTGGCCAATGTTTTTTTATGGCCCCTTCAATATCCTTTGCTGCTCTGCTATACCTGGTGACTAATTGTACCTTTCGTTTTTCTAATTTCTCATTGTCTAGACTTTTTGTCTTTTGTTTATTGATAAGCACTTTCCTATCCATTTTTTCCACTTTATCTTTCGTATCATTAAGTAGTTTTTGTGGATAGCCTTTGGCTAGAAACCTGTTTGTAATTACTTTGGATTCTTTTAGGAAGTCACTTTGTTTAGCACAGTTCCTCTTTGCTCTCTGATATTGCCCAAGTGGAATGTTCTTCTTCCACTTGCTATGATGCCCACTCTCAGCATGCAGATACCCGTTGGTATCTGTGGGTTTCCTATACAACTTAGTATCTACCTCACCATGTTCTTGTATTATTTCTAAATCCAAGAAAGTCACTCTTGTTGGATTAGACTCCATGGTGAAGCTGAGATTTTATTATTTCTAAATCCAAGAAAGTCACCCTTGTTGGATTAGACTCCATGGTGAAGCTGAGATTCACCATAGAGTCTAATCCAACAAGGGTGACTTTCTTGGATTTAGAAATAATCCAATCAACATTAGGGGCGTGTGTTACACAGTGACACATAAGGGCGGATTATGGACAGTATGGGCATAGCCTCTGACGAAGCGGGAGGAGCCCGCGAAATGCGTAAGGCCACGCCCATAATCTGACGTGTGAGGAGAAGGGAATGTGAATGACGCTCGGATCAAACTAACAGCCGGCAAGTACAGTTTGTTTCCCATAGCGCATTCACACGATCTCCTCGATACACACTTAGGTCCCACAGCAAACATTACAGCCAAGTCCCCTGTGCTTCACTGTTACATTAAGAACTTTGCATATACAGAGGGAGGCATATAGGAAACCTAACAGTGCTGGAGTGGAATCGTGTGTGCATCTTTAAAGGAACAGACATACCTCATATGTTTGAGGGCACTTTTGTGAGTGAGCAATTGTTGTTTTTATATTTTCAATAAAGTGTGACCATTTTCTACTACACTTAGATCGTGGATGCGCTCTCTCTCTTTTCTCTTTTTAGAGAAACATTTCTACAATGGGCAGAGTGATATCTTCATGTGTAAGCAAAGGCATTGTGGCTGCTGTTCTGGCCACCACAAAGCATTGAAATACCCACAGGGAATAGATCGTTTCTATTATCTCTGGCTAAACTCTATGGGGCCAATGTATCATTTGTTGGACGGACAGGATTCACTGTAGCGAATCATGTCCGCCCGACATTGATAAATGCCAACAGCATACGCTGTTGGCATTTATCATTGCACAAGCAGTTCTGGTGAAATGCTTGTGCAATATCGCCCCCTGCACATTCCGCTAGCAGGGGGTGTCAATCAACCCGATCGTATCCGATCGAGCTGATTGCTGTCCACCGCCTCAGAGTTGGCGGACGAGTTAAGGAGCAGCGGTCTTACGACCGCTGCTTCTTAACTTCTGTTTTAGGCGAACCTGAAGCGGAGTGGGTCGGAAGCAGCATCCGCTGCTTCATATATCGACCCTTATGAAATCTCCTGCTTTCTACAGATAGCCGTGTATGTTCTGGCCACCACAAAGCATTGAAATACCCACAGGGACTAGATTGTATTATCTCTGGCTAAACTCTATGTAATCTCCTGCTTTCCATAGATAGCTGTGTATGTTCTGGATACAGAGGGCTCACTGGATACTGAGGGCGACAGGGAGACCTGCATCCGGCTGTCTGCATTATCCATGCTGCTGAGCTCCCACTTGGTAAGCATAGTCATTAAAGAGTGAGGGGTCTCTATAAACCCTTAGTGAATCAGCTCTGTAAAATGAATGTATACCTTGTCATCTCACTGAAGAGTTCTTTGTATTCTTACATAATCTAAGCCACTATATGAAGACTTGATCCTGGTAAATAGCTGAACATTCAGACCTTTCTTTCAGATTTTTAATGTGACCATGAACCTCAAGGAGACGGAGCTGGATTACCTGGAGGTGAGTGGTGCCCAGCTGGGCACGCAGAGCCTGTCATGTCACCTCGGTGTCTAGACCTGGATTATACGGAACTAACCCATTCTTTGCTTACAGATGTACCTGAATATGGGGGAGGAGTGTGGAACGCAGCATCTACAGGTAATTGTTCCAAATTAAAGGACATTTTTTACTGAATAATATTCTGTTACGCATGTGAAAGAGCAGCATTTAAATATCTTGAAAATATTAAAGGGGCAGTATGTACACAATTAATATCTACAAAAGGGATCTAGCGTTTTCGGCTGCTTTATCCAGCGCAGGAGCATGCTACATTTATCTGATCACCCCAACAAGATGGTTGTAATTGAAGAGAAACCCTGTGATGCAGCGTCAGGAAGGAGAGTGTAACATCTTACAGTGGAGGATTTCTTAAGACCCTGAATGTTTAGAAAATAGTATTTGCACAAGGTGAGAGCGCTATTGTAGATATTTCTTGTGCACGTACTGCACAGTTATGGAGGGGACATTGAATATGTTTACATTTAAATTAAAGGGACACTGTACCCAAAAAAATTCTTTCGTGATTCAGATAGAGCAGCAATTTTAAGCAACTTTCTAATTTACTCCTATTATCAAATGTTCTTTATTCTCTTGGTATCTTTATTTGAAATGCAAGAATGTAAGTTTAGATGCCGGCCCATTTTTGTTGAACAACCTAGGTTGTCCTTGCTGATTGGTGGATAAATTCATCCACCAATCAAAAACTGCTGTCCAGCGTTCTGAACCAAGAAAAAAGCTAAGATGCTTTCTTTTTCATATAAAGATAGCAAGAGAAGGAAGAAAAATTGATAATAGGAGTAAATTAGAAAGTTGCTTAAAATTGCATGCTCTATCTGAATCACAAAAGAAAATTTTTGGGTACAGTGTCCCTTTAATAGCAATACCGTTGTACCATTTGTCTAAATCCTGCTGATGCTGATTGGTCAATAGCTACTTCCTGCTAATGCTCATTGGCTGATAGCTACTTCCTGCTAATACTCATTGGTTTATGAGAGTCTCCTGTTAACACTCATTGGCTGATATTGGGGCTGCTACTTCCTATTAATGGTCATTGGCTTATGGGAACCTCCTGCTAATGTTCATTGGGTGAATGGTACTTTCTACTAATTAATATTAGTGGATAAGTACTTCCTGTTAATGTTTTTGGCTTACTGACCAACAACTACTTCTGGCTAATGCTAATTGACTCATCAGATCATCTTGCTAGCGCTGATGATGCGCTGGTGCTGATGTTGCGCTGATGCTGATGATACCCTGATGCCGTTGCGCTGGTGCTGATGACGGGCTAATGCATGGGTACATTACATTTTGTTTTGCTAAATTACAGACTTCATGCACTTTGTCTTTCAGTATCTAGATATCCTGGTGCGTGACTGGCATGACTCCATGGATTGCAGTAAAGAAGCTGCCCGATGTTATATCAACCGGGAGATTGAGGTAAAGTATGTAGACATTATCATGTGGCAAAATCATACTGTACGAACTGCTCACGCTCAGGGTACTAGTAATATCATAAAGACTTATACAGTGTAATAAAATGTGGGGTTTAGGGGACACTGTAATGGAAAAATGATATGAGTCAAGGAGGCTAAACATATAGGTAAAGTCACACTCAGAGCCAGGCGCATTGTAGCTGACTAGCAGAACTTTACCTATGTGTTTAACCTCCTTGCAGGGGTGAAATACATACTTATCTAGGGGCACTAACAAACCATGTCATTTCTGCTTTACAGTGGTAAATGTAGTAATTAAATAAGGAAGCTCTGCACATATGCCGCTCTGGCTCAATGGGCGTGTTTAGCTCAGGACCAATAGTGCATTTCTGCACTAGAGCTCATTTAAACTATGTGTTTAACACCTAATAGTGCAATATGAAAATGCCCCTGTTAAGAATGCATTGTGTGTATTTACTCAAATTATCAAGAACAACGTCCCAAATCCTCTAGCACTGTATAAGTAATTACCAGGCCATATGGAGCGTGTGCACTTTATAGACTTAACAGAATATAGGGTCGGTCTTCAGTTTTTCCAGGGCTGCTTTTAACTCCTAGTGCGGCCCTGCTCCTGTGCAAACATTGTATCTCTAGCATGGACTTGCAGATGACAACTCTCATACGCATCAGTCTGTTGTGCACATGGACTATGAAAATAAAGCTGAGCGTCTGAGGGTGAGGGCTCTCGTAAGGAAAGAGAACTTATCCCGGGTGAAAGTGACCAGCCAGAGTTGTTAGTTTGGGCTTGTTTGAGCCATACTCATGTGGCTTCATTTAAAGAGTATAAAGGAGGGGGGGTCTGTGGATGTATTTGGTGCTGTTGGTATTGTGTGTGTGTGTGTTACACAGACTAACAGGAAGTGACTGAAGAGGGGCAGTTCTTAATTTCTGTTCAGATGAAGTGGTCAGAGGTGACTGGGTTTGCCCATCTTTATGGGGATAAAATTGGTTGTAAAGGGGTAGTTTAGCGTCCCGTCCCAAATTCGGAAGGTACCACATCCCGCCGGGGGGGGGGGGGGACACACACTATGGATAGGTTCCCATCAGCGGTTGCGGCGCCCGGGAACAATATTGGAACAGAGTGTTGTTGCGGCCGGGAAACGATATTGGAAAAGAACGGTCTGTTCCAATACCTGCCCTGGGTGCTGTAACCTCCGCTGGGAACCTAATTATGCCCCCCCTCACGTTACCTTTCTGAAGTAATTCCCACTGTAATGTGTACATTTCTGAAGTAATTCCCATGGTAAAAATATTACATGTTTAGGTAAGTGTGGAGTTGATTGCTCTGTTCCAATATCATTTCCGGGTGCCGTAACAGCTGCTGGGAACCTATCCATGCCCCCCTCCACGGTGGGATGTGGTACCTTCCGAATTTGGGACGCTAAACTACCCCTTTGCCAAATGGTTTTATTGTATTGATTTGGCTTTAATTTCAGTAGGCTTAAAGGGACATTAAACAAAAGTTGCTTTTATATGAGGTGTGAATTATTATATTTAATGGGTTTCCTATGTGCAGTGCAGCTGTTCTGTAACAATAAACTTCAATATCTTGTTCTGCTGGGGTCATACCCTGGTTTACTTCCTTTTTTCTATAGTTCTATTCTGCACAAAGATGTATTTTCTAGCATGTTTAGCTAACCACAATATGCTTCAAAGACCACAAATCAGTTTAAACCAGACCGATTATTTCTGCAAAAGTAAAAATAGCTTAGATCTGTAAAAAGAGAGAGAATAAATGTGGTTTATTGAACAATAAAGTAAAATGAATACATTTACCAATGGTGACAAACTTTTTTATCTTTATATCATCACTGCTGAAAATCTGGTCCTAAAGCACAAAGTGTTATTTAAAATGACATTGTAAGGCAGCACAGCTCTTTAGGAAAATAACAATCTTATAAACGTGTGCACAAAATATTGCCCCACAAACAGCGCTAGTACCTGTTATTCACCATCGTCGCCTGACGTCAGAAGAAGCAATGTCTGTTGCCATGGAAACAATAACCATCTAAACCATTTACTTATCAGCGCTGCTACATTAGGATCACAGCTAATAACGTTATGGTAATTATTATTATTATTACAAATTCACCTTTTGATGGTAACTTCCGTAGGTGGCCATCTTACTGGCCACATCATTTCTGCCTTCTACAGAGGCTCCTGTAATCTAATCAATTATTTTTTTTTTTAAAGGGACCGTAAAGTCAAAATTAAACTTAAAGGGACAGTCAACACCAGAATTGTTGTTGTTTAAAAAAATAGATAATTCCCTTTATTACCCATTCCCTAGTTTTGCATAAAAAACAGTTATAATAATATACTTGTTACCTTTGTAATTACCTTGTATCTAAACCTCTGCAAACTGCCCCCTTATTTCAGTTCTTTTGACAGACTTGCATTTTAGCCAATCAGTGCAGACTCCTAGGTAACTTCACGTGTGTGAGCTCAATGTTATCTCTATGAAACACATGAAATAACGTCCTCTGATGGTGAAAAACTGTCAAAATGCATTCAGATTAGAGGCGGCCTTCAAGGTCTAAGAAATTAGTATATGAGCCTCCTAGGTTTAGCTTTCAACTAAGAATACCAAGAGAACAAAGTAAAATTGGTGATAAAAGTAAATTAGAAATTTGTTTAAAATTACATGCTCTATCTGAATCCTGTAACTTTATTTTGGACTTAACTGTCCATTTAAAAGGATGGAATAGAGGATGAAACTTTAAACAACTTTCCAATTTATTTCTCTTATCAATTTTGCTTAATTCTCGTGCTCTCCTTTCTTAAAGAGTAAATCTGTGTGAACTCTTAAGACATCTAGCCGTCTGCTGCCATAGATTGCTGGAGACACATGCACGCTCCTAAGCTCTTATCAGGCTACCTAGGCTTACTCTTAACAAACAATATCAAGAGAACAAAGCACACTTGAAAATAGAAGTAAATTAGAAAGTTGTTTTAAAATCACATGCTCTCTAAATCGAGTCGTTTTTACTTTACTGTCTCGTTAAGCCTCTGCAAGACATAATATCTATAGAAAGACCATACCTCAAACTGGCACTGTGTATATTTCAAGGTGAAAATAACGAATAGGAAACAAAAAAATAACTTTACTCTATCCGTGCTACCCTCCTACCTAATAATAAACTGATTAAAAAATTAGAATAGAAAGGAAAAGAGAAAAAAGGGGGCACAATCTTCTACCAGCTATAAAATATATAATTTATTCATTTAAAGTTAAAAATCATAATCCCAGTTGGATACAAACTTGGGACTAAACTATCCTAGGACCAATGAGAAGTAATATTATAGGGATAAATTACAAAAACTGGGGCTGCACAAAGGATCATTAACTAGGTGGCTGCAGCATAAGTTACATTTATTCAAACCTCCAAACGCTTGGTTAGTCACAGAGACGCATCCCTCAAGTGTGCCCGGCCGATATACTGGAACTGTACTGCCCACATTGAAAAAGGCCTGTTTACCGCCAAAACACGTTTGTTTGATTTGTTTTAAGCTTGGATTTGTTTCTTACACATTCCCCAGACTGATGATGCCGAGGTTCCAGTATATTGTTTGTATCTTACTGGGATTGTTATTTTTAACTTTGAATGAATAAAGTATACATTTTATAGTTGGTAGATTGTGTCCCAATCCCCTTTCTTCTCTTTTCTTAATTTTTCCTTTTTTTTTTCTTTGTCTATTTTACTTTCTATTCTAATTTTATACCAGCATCTATGTCACTGGGGAAACGTTACAAAATCAGTTGCTTGTCTTATATGAGTTGTATGAGACCTCTACGCAGAGGGCAGTAAGGCATGGGACTGCTTTTGTCCCCATAGCGCAGGTCTCGGAGGCAGCGCTGAGTTTACCCAGACCCCGCTCTCATGAGTATGTATACAGGGAGTGCAGAATTATTAGGCAAGTTGTATTTTTGAGGATTAATTTTATTATTGAACAACAACCATGTTCTCAATGAACCCAAAAAACTCATTCATATCAAAGCTGAATAGTTTTGGAAGTAGTTTTTAGTTTGTTTTTAGTTATAGCTATTTTAGGGGGATATCTGTGTGTGCAGGTGACTATTACTGTGCATAATTATTAGGCAACTTAACAAAAAACAAATATATACCCATTTCAATTATTTATTTTTACCAGTGAAACCAATATAACATCTCAACATTCACAAATATACATTTCTGACATTCAAAAACAAAACAAAAACAAATTAGTGACCAATATAGCCACCTTTCTTTGCAAGGACACTCAAAAGCCTGCCATCCATGGATTCTGTCAGTGTTTTGATCTGTTCACCATCAACATTGCGTGCAGCAGCAACCACAGCCTCCCAGACACTGTTAAGAGAGGTGTACTGTTTTCCCTCCTTGTAAATCTCACATTTGATGATGGACCACAGGTTCTCAATGGGGTTCAGATCAGGTGAACAAGGAGGCCATGTCATTAGATTTTCTTCTTTTATACCCTTTCTTGCCAGCCACGCTGTGGAGTACTTGGACGCGTGTGATGGAGCATTGTCCTGCATGAAAATCATGTTTTTCTTGAAGGATGCAGACTTCTTCCTGTACCACTGCTTGAAGAAGGTGTCTTCCAGAAACTGGCAGTAGGACTGGGAGTTGAGCTTGACTCCATCCTCAACCCGAAAAGGCCCCACAAGCTCATCTCTGATGATACCAGCCCAAACCAGTACTCCACCTCCACCTTGCTGGCGTCTGAGTCGGACTGGAGCTCTCTGCCCTTTACCAATCCAGCCACGGGCCCATCCATCTGGCCCATCAAGACTCACTCTCATTTCATCAGTCCATAAAACCTTAGAAAAATCAGTCTTGAGATATTTCTTGGCCCAGTCTTGACGTTTCAGCTTGTGTGTCTTGTTCAGTGGTGGTCGTCTTTCAGCCTTTCTTACCTTGGCCATGTCTCTGAGTATTGCACACCTTGTGCTTTTGGGCACTCCAGTGATGTTGCAGCTCTGAAATATGGCCAAACTGGTGGCAAGTGGCATCTTGGCAGCTGCACGCTTGACTTTTCTCAGTTCATGGGCAGTTATTTTGCGCCTTGGTTTTTCCACACGCTTCTTGCGACCCTGTTGACTATTTTGAATGAAACGCTTGATTGTTCGATGATCACGCTTCAGAAGCTTTGCAATTTTAAGAGTGCTGCATCCCTCTGCAAGATATCTCACTATTTTTGACTTTTCTGAGCCTGTCAAGTCCTTCTTTTGACCCATTTTGCCAAAGGAAAGGAAGTTGCCTAATAATTATGCACACCTGATATAGGGTGTTGATGTCATTAGACCACACCCCTTCTCATTACAGAGATGCACATCACCTAATATGCTTAATTGGTAGTAGGCTTTCGAGCCTATACAGCTTGGAGTAAGACAACATGCATAAAGAGGATGATGTGGTCAAAATACTCATTTGCCTAATAATTCTGCACTCCCTGTATATGCCACCGTGTGCCTTAATCATTATGGAGGAGAGCTGCAATTCCTAGCTACAATAACTTATTTGCCTTTTGGGTGCTTTAAGGCAGAAATTGGAGTGCTGAAGTCGGTATTTGGAGTGGTAGTTGAGAGCTTCTCTACGGTGACTGAGCACATTACTGGGTCTGGATCAGTGTTGTGATTACGTAAAACACAAACGTTTCCTTTCATGGTTAAGAAAACGCATGCAATTTTAAGAAAGTTTCCAATTTCCTTTTATTAACTTTGTGCTCTAATAACCAGTTGTGCAAACTGCTGCCATCTAGTGATCAAAAGTACTTTAAACATGTGCACATTACCTACTTAAAGGGACAGTCGACACAAACTGTGGAATTACTTATTGCTATGTAGTTGTTAATGTTGTTTTAATCCTCCTTTAGCCCATGGCTAATGCATATCTAGATTTTATTAAAAATCACTTACCTTGCATCCTCTTTCCGATTGGAAATGGCCGCCAGACCCTTTCCTTTTCCTGACGTCATTCTCACTGAAGACTTTGTTGAAAAGAATGGTCTTCGTGTCGAGCAAGACGTTTCTTGCTCGTGCACTGTATTTTTTGCGCATGCACATTGCATTTTGATAGTCAAGGAGGGCTTTTAAAACCCGGGACATAAAAGTCAGAATTACACTTTCATGATTCAGATAGAGTATGCCATTGTCAGTAACTTTTCAATTTACACCTATTTCAAAAATTACTTCATTCTCTTGTTATGCTTTTTTGAAAAGCATATCTAGGTAGACTCATGAGTTGCAGTGCACTACTTGGTGCTAGCTGCTGATTGGTGGCTACACAAATATCCCTCATTTTATTGGTTCACCTACCCTGTGTGTTCAGCTAGCTCCCGATAGTGCACTGCTGCTGTGAAGATGACTTTGTTTAAGTCTTTGTGTTTAACCTCTTTGCATGCAACCAAAACCATAATAAAAGAATGCTCTAGCATGTTAGAAACTAAAAAAAATTATAATTGTATTTCCCTTTTTAAGAAGAAAACAAATTCAACCGATGTTTTCTTTCCATGTGGAGATTCCGTTACAATTCTTTCTTTCTTTTTTTTTTATTGAGGTTTACTAGATCAAATGTCATTCGATATACTGGTATAGCCTAATCTGAAATAATCCAATATGTGGTGGTCTTAAAGGGATATTAAACTGTGCTTCTTTAGTAAAAAGAAATAGGTTAAAGTGAACCTAAAAAGAAACAGATTGTGTTGAAACACAGCAAACAACTTACTTGTTTTAATGCTAAATTCTCAGTTTAGTGACAAGAAAGCTACCATTACAGAACTTGGGTTTCACGGTCACAACAAAAGTCCTATACTAAACATAAGCAATAAACTTATTGCAGCTAGCAGATAGGTGTCTCCTAGCAACACTTCAAAGGAAAAAATGATAATCTGTCTTCCTGCAGAGATCACAGCCCTCTTGTGGGGCTGTGACAGGAAGTATTAGACCCTGCACAAATGAAGTTAAAAAAGTAATAAAAGGTCAAATCCTTGTAAAGTGATGAATAATACATATTGCAATAATTTATATTACGGGTAACCCACTGCTTAGTGTTTTTGTTTATTATCCCTTTAAGTAAAAATTCAGTAGCACAGAAGCTGCTATTGCATTTTCTTTTTATCAAGCATTTGTTGATTAGACATTTCTAGTGTATATAATGGATCTTGTGCTGTATACTTGTCTAATTCTCTGTAATAATTCTGTCCCTTTTTTTTTTTTTTTTTTTTAATTGATAGAAACTTCAAAAAGGTAACAAATACCCCAAGGTTTTAAAGGAACTGAAAAGAATGCATACTCACTGTAATCTGCTGCCTCATCCGGGAAAGGGGATAACGCGCTCAGGACAAGGGAGGCTGAAAGGTAACGAACAATCTCTTTCAGTTCCAAAAGGCCAAGATTACATTAAAGTTGGTGATTATTTTTGTCAGACAGACATTAAAATGGTGGTCGTAATGTGTATAACTTGTGGTTGTCTGCTTTCTCTTTTTTCCTCAGATGCAGTACGTTAGTTGTGGGTCACTTTGGTTCCCTTTGTTTAACATTAAGGCCGCGATCCGATATACGGCGCAGGTTTCGGCGCAAGCGTGGAAACCTGCGCCGCCCGTAGTTTCAGTTCGCAACTCGAGCTATCACATATACGGCGCCGTCAGATGCTAAAGTGCCTTAAGTCTGACAAACCAGCGATGTCCAGAAATCTGCGTAAGTACAAATTTCTGGAGTCGCCAGTGACTTACGGCACTTTAGAAACTGCTGCCGCATAAAAAAACCTGACTAAGTTATTAAATCACCCGTACTATCTAACATGCCTCCCAAACATAGCCCGACACGTATACCCCTCTATCCGCAACCCCCCTCTCACTCCTAACAATAAATATATTAACCCCTAAACCGCCGCTCCCGGACCCCGCCGCCAGCTACATTATCTATATTACCCCCTAATGTGAGCCCCCTACACCGCAGCTACCTATTTTAACTATATTACCCCCTAATATGAGCCCCCTACCCCGCCGCCACCTACATTAACTAAGTTACCCCCTAATATGACCCCCGGATGCGAGCTACTTTAATTCTATTGGATGATTTGAATAGCCAATAGAATAAGAGCTACTGTAATTCTATTGGCTGATTAGAATAGCCAATAGAATTACAGTAGCTATTATTCTATTGGCTATTCAAATCAGCCAATAGAATTAAAGTAGCTTGCATCCGATTGGCTGATTTGAATTTGAAGGCTCAAATCAGCCAATAGGAATTCAAGGGACGCCATTTTTAATCGCGTACCTTGAATTCCTATTCAGTGTACGGCGGCGATCGTATGAAGAGGATCCTCCACGCTCCGGCTCCGGTCTTCAGTTCCAGAGGTCTTCAGTTCCAGCGTCGCCGGTCTTCAGTTCCAGATGGACGGTCTTCAGCTCCGCGGTCATCGGTCTTCAACTCCTCCGCTCCGCGCCAGCTGGATCCTGGAAGAAAAAGAGGTCGCCGCCTGGAAGAAGACTTCTCCGTCTGGAACAGGAGCTTCTCGGCCGGTCTTCAGGACAGGTAAGGAGCACTTGGGGGTTAGACTTAGGTTTTTTAAGAGGGGATTGGGTGGGTTAGAGTAGGGGTATGTGGGTGGTGGGTTGTAATGGGGGGGTTGTTGTTTTTTTTTACAGGCAAAAGAGCTGATTACTTTGGGGCAATGCCCCACAAAAGGCCTTTTTAAGGGCTGGTAATAGAGCTGTTAACTTTTGTAATTTAGATTAGGGTAGGGAAATTTTTTTATTTTGGGGGGCTTTGTTATTTTATTAGGTGGCTTAGAATAGGTGTAATTAGCTTAAAATTCTTGTAATCTTTTTTTATTTTTTGTAATTTAGTGTTTGTTTTTTTGTAATTTAGTTTAGTGTATTTAATTGTATTTTAGTTTAGATATTTGTAGTTTATTTAATTTATTGATAGTGTAGGTGTATTTGTAACTTAGGTTAGGATTTATTTTACAGGTAAATTGGTAATTATTTTAACTAGGTAGCTATTAAATAGTTATTAACTATTTAATAGCTATTGTACCTAGTTAAAATAAATACCAAGTTACATGTAAAATAAATATAAACCCTAAAATAGCTACAATGTAATTATTAATTATATTGTAGCTATCTAAGGGTTTATTTTATAGGTAAGTATTTAGTTTTAAATAGGAATAATTTAGTTAATATTGTTAATATTACTTAGATTTATTTTAATAATAATTAAGTTAGTGGTGTTAGAGTTAGATAGGGTTAATATATATAATATAATTATATTAACCCTAATATAATTAGGGTTAATATATTTAATATAGGTGGCGGCGGTGTAGGGGGATTAGATTAGGGGTTAATATATTTAATATAGGTGGCGGTGGTGTAGGGGGATTAGATTAGGGGGTAATATATTTAATATAGGTGGTGGCGGTGTAGGGGGATTAGATTAGGGGGTAATACATTTATAATAGGTGGCGGCGGTATAGGGGGATTTAGATTACAGGCAAAAGAGCTGATTACTTTGTGACAATGCCCCGCAAAAAGCCATTTTAAGGGCTGGTAAAAGAGCTGATTACTTTGGGGCAATGCCCCGCAAAAAGCCCTTTTGAGGGCTGGCAATAGAGCTGGTTACTTTGGGGCAATGCCACGCAAAAACAGGTAGATAGACATTGCGCATGTGTTAGGTTATTAGCAGCTAGTTTAGGGAGTTACGGGGCTCCGATACACAGCGTAAGGCTTACTACACCTGCAATTTGTGGCGAGGTGAAAATGGAGTAAGATTTCTCCATTTTCGCAATGTAAGTCCTTACGCTGTATATTGATACCAAACTGCGCTGGTTTGGTATACCTGTCTATGGGCCAAAAAACTATGGCCGAAGGCAGAAATATACGAGCGTAACTTCTATGTTACGCCGTATATGTGATACCAAACCAGCGCAAATTTTGGCGTCGCCGGCTTTTGCGGGCGACGATTTATATCGGATCGGGGCCTTATTTTCATTCACTTCAAACTGAAGTTAAAAAGTTTACATCTACCTCTACAAGGTGTAAAAGTAAACAATGTCCTTTACGACTAGTATTACAAAATGTGTGAATAATTTTGTAAAACTAAATAGTGACAAATAAATAAAAATAATATCAGGTGTTAAACAAACATAACTCTTCCCCAATTTTCACCTAATGATCAGAAAGTTTTTAGAAGAAATGTAACACATTTTGCTTAGAAACTCTGATATAAAATACTTACAATTTTTGTATGACACCTTCACCTGTGATTAACTCAGCTGCAAAAGGCAAACAAATGTATTTAGCAATATATTAAATAAATATTCAATTTACATCTCTGTTAAACTCCTCAAGGTAATATTTTATCCTCAAGTTAATATTTTAATTCAATACATTTTCTTTATAAAATATTTATTATGTATTTAATATTATATTAAGATTATAGGTGCTATAGGTAGCAATACTAGTTTAGCCCTTTAGATTTATTAGAGACAGAGAGAGAGAGAGAGAGAGAGAGATTCCACATGTTCTAGGAGACAGATCACACTTGCACATACAAGAGCTTTAGAAGGCAAATAGGGCGGAGCCCTCTCATCTGATCCTGCAGAATGCTGGGAATTATAGTTCCCAGGAGGGGCCTAGAGAAGATACACTGTGCCGTTTGTCATGACAGCAGTGTGATGGGGCCTTCAGTTGCAATTTGCTTATAGTTCTCAGCCAAAAGATCCAGGTGTGGTAGGTCTGTGGCTTTACCAGTGACCTTCTCTAGTGTCACATCCCTCTTCCCACCCAGCACATTTGTTCTTATTTCAGCACTTCGTTTTCAGTACGGTCATGCCTGATATGGCTTCTGCTTGAAAAACAAATATATGTAATACATTTATCATTTTTATTAAATGTCAAAAGGAAACGTTCACGATTCATATAGAGTGTGCAGTTTTAATAAAGTTTCATATTTTCTTAATGTATTTTAACTCTTCCCTTGGTCTTCTTTGAAACGTATCTTTTGCCCATGAAAGCATACCGAGGTATGCTCTGGTGCATGCACGTGTTAGTTTTTTCTTTTTTAAATTGTAAGTTCTATCCAAATCATGAAAGTTTTTTTTAGTTTTGAATTCAGCTTTTTAATTTTTTTTTTACCGTCGGCAGATCTTAAGTATTTCTAGTCTCATACCCTCTCCTCATCTGCTGACAGATATGGATGAAGACTTTAAGGAATGCCTGCGTACATACGTATCAGATGTGGTTACTAGTGTCTGGCAGCGTGTCAAGTATGATGAAAGTGGAGTCGTTCTTACCTCGACCTACATTCCCGTCATGCTACAGGTATGTATGGAAAATATGTGCACAGAATTACATATAAACGGTCTGGGTGGATAACAACCATTGTGTTTCCTTGTAGGAGTTTGTGGAAATCCTCCAGAAGAATAAATATGGCTTCTCGTCTCCAATGGAGGTGAGAATTGTACAAAAATATGTTGTAAGTGCTCACAGTTATGTAAAACATTATTCATAACAGTTTTACATAGAACATATGTCTCTGGGACTGGTCCCCATGTCTGCAGCGCAGTCAGTCTGTTTTAAAGAATTCTTAAATTGCTTTTTACTCTTGACTGATTGTGTTAAAGGGACATTTAAAACTAAAATAAATGCTGGATAGAATGATGCATTCATAGGAAAGATTAGTCTAATAAATACATCTATGTGTTATTGTCAAAGTTTTATTAGTTGTTTAAATACTGACAAAAAGAATTTACAGGAAAAAGGGACAAAATAAATCATGAAAGTATATTTCAAAGTTTCTTTTAATATATATAATATATCAGTTTATATTACCATCTCAAACTATTTAGTGTCCCTTTAAATGTATTGCTACAGAACAAATAGCAGTTCTGATAGGTATACAATTGTCTTATGGTACCACACACCCACTGTATCAGGAGGTAACAACATCATAAGCAAGCAATAAAAATCTATTTGTTTTTATTGGCCAGTGTTCAGTCTGCTAGATTATTATATATATTTTATACATATTGCTCTCTGCTATCGTAAAACAAATTCTCAAATGGAAGAATTATCATAGGAATGAATGAACGAACAAAATTAATGCCATTTCTTAATTTGTTCATTCATTATTCTGCAGAATGAAGGGACTTTACTCAGAATAGCCAATCTCATCCGCTTGATTTGTGTCCAAAGGACATAACGCTACAATATGCAGTAGAACATTTTCTTATTGCCCTATTGTTTGTATATAACTGTTCAATCCCTGCGTAAGAGGGACAGCACACTATCTAAACCAATCGCTTGCACAAGTCAAGCTCAGGAGCGGAAGTGTTTACTGCTCTGAAGCTGACTTTTAACTATGTTCTTAAACCCTTGGAAGCTTTACTACTAATGCAAATAGTAAATTTTATAACTTCTTAGTAATTAGCTTTCTTTACTTACATTTAATCGTATATATATATACTGTAGTTCACTTTAAAACAAACTGTAAGGTAAATAAATATTAAGGACCAGATTACTAGTGGAGCGCAAAATGCGCTTCCATAGGCTCCAATGGGAGCCTCTTTCTTACGCCGGTAGACACGGCAGAGAACCTATGGCTGAGAAGGGGGTAAGTTGCGCAGCGATGGGCAGTAAAGTTTAAATATATATGTATGTGTATATATATATATATATATATAGTGAAATAGAACTGGATCCAACGGACGGCCTCCGTTGTTTAGTAATATCCAAGAACAGCGGCACACAGGAATTTTTCAAAGATCCGATTTAATTGGTAAAAGAGAAACCAGACGTTTCGGCTCTACCGTGAGCCTTTCTCAATGGTATACAGACCGGATCCAGTTCTATTTCACTGAATGTACTTTTCTCTGCTGAGCACCAGGTGGATGCTAAATTGGCGAGTGCCGTTTCCCACAACCTACTTCTATATATATATATATATATATATATATATATATACACACACACATCCCCTCACTTTAAGCCCTTAAGGCTGCGCTGTACAGTTATTATTTTATAAAATTAAAGATGCTACTTTTAATTTATTTTAAAGCGCAACACTACACTTTATTTTAGGAGCAATTGGGGCACATTTTTTAAATTAACCAGAAATCTGAGCTTTGGTTAATTTTCTGGGGGGTGCTAATTGCTACCACAAGCTTACGATAGCATTAACCAGCCACTTGTAATGGGCAAATTTGCCCGTTTATGGGTGCATGTTAAATTAGCGCTCCACTTGTAATCTAGCCCTATGTTTTATTTTCATTTAATTTCACCAATATCAAAAGTGGTAGTTTAGGAAAACAAATGCTAAACTATAGTTTTTCATTGACTTTATATATCCAGTAAGTGTTAGGTTCTACACTATTAAATTAATTGTTTGGTAAGTGCATAAAGATCAAGTTTTTTTGTGTTTTTTTTTTTTTTAAAGGGACAGTCTAGTCAAAAATAAACTTTCATAATTCAGATAGGGCATGCAATTTTAAACAACTTTCCAATTTACATTGATCATTAAAATTGCTTTGTTCTCTTGGTATTCTTTGATGAAAGCTAAACCTAGATAGGGTCATATGCTAATTTATAAGCACTTGAAGACTGCCCTTTTCCTACTGCTTTTTGATAGTTTTTTGTGTGCAATATAGATAATTGTGCTCACTCCCGTGAAGTTAACAAGAAGTCGGCACTGATTGGCTAAATTGCAAGTCTGTCAAAAGAACTTAAATAAGAGGGCAGTCTGCAGAGGCTTAGATACAAGGTAATCACAGAGGTAAAAAGTATATTAAAGGGACAGTCAACACCAGAATTGTTGTTTTAAAAGATAGATAATACCTCAATTACCTATTCCCCAGTTTTGCATAACCAACACAGTTATATAAATACACTTTTTACCTCTGTGATTACTTTGTAACTAAGCCTCTGCAGTCTGACCCCTTATTTCAGTTCTTTTGACAGACTTGCATTTTAGCCAATCAGTGCTAACTCCTGTAAATTCACGTGCATGAGCTCAATGTTATCTATATGAAACACATGAACTTTTACCCTCTAGTGGTGATAAACTGTCAGTGCATTTAGATTAGAGGCAGCCTTTAAGGTCTAAGAAATTAGCATATGAAACTCCTAGGTTTAGCTTTCAACTAAGAATACCAACAGAACAAAGCAAAATTGGGGAAAAAGTAAATCATGACTGTCCCTTTTAATATAACCGTGTTAGTTATGCAAAACTGGGGAATAAAGGGATTATCTATCAATTCTGGAGTAGACTGTCCCTTTAAGAATTAATATAAACTTATAGTGCTACACAATAGTAAATATTTTACTTTATAAATAAAATAGTTCACAGATGTTTTGTAATTAAAGTATTTACAGTGATTAATAGTTGTAAGTTTTTACATTATGTGCAGTGCAGAATGTTGTCATATGTCATTACCCAGTAATTAATTATGTTAATATTTTTTTAAATATATTTTTTAAGAATTTAAATGATAGTGTGTTTGTTTCCTACTGCTAGCATCTTGCATACAGTTCAGAATGTTCACAGCTGACTTTGCAAAAAGTTTTTTTTTTTTTTGTTTCTGTGCGCACGTGCCTTTGTCTGAGTTTGTGCATGCGCATGCGTGTGTGTACATGTAAATGTGTGTATACCCTAATCATGACCAGGTTCCAAATAACTTATTTCAGTGCCTGGATTTTATTTTTTTCATCCAGAGTGGGGGTCCCATTACTCATACTTCATCTTGTAGTATCTGTGTTTGTACTCAGTCACTGATTACCTGACTTCAGTAGTATTATCACGAGTAATTAGTTACATTTAAGAAAACCTTTGTATCTAATCATGCAGGCACGTGAAAGTTTGCCTATGAAGACTGAAAGTGAAACTACCCCATCAGAGCAGAAGCCTTCTTTCTCAGCAGTGCCATCAGCTGTGGGCAGCAGCGAGGAGCAACCTGGCCCTAGCAGCGAAATGTTCATCCTACCCAGAAAAATAAAGCGAGAGACAACAGAGACACAGCACGTAGAATTAGAAATGTTTGGATCAAGAGTTGAACTCCCATCTTGCTCACGTAGACTTTCCGTTAGGGACCCATATAGCAGCAACACTTCCAGCTCCAGTGCCGCAACAACTGCTAGTGGCGTCTTTCCAACTAACATATCTGCCACTTCTGTCGCCACAATCACCAGCAATGTTCTGTTGTTCACAACTCCCCAGAGTCATCAGCAGCAGGTTCTCAGTTTTGAGACGGTTTCCTCCCCTACATGTGATAACACTACCAGTAGCAGCAACATCAACACCAGTGGCATTGCAGTGCAGGAGCAAAGCATTAATACCTACTCAGTTTCACGACGAGTAGCAGCTGGCATAGAGCGCCGTAGTAAAGTGTGGGATCATTTTGAAAGTGTGGGAGATGGTAGCAGTGCAAGGTGCAAGTTGTGTGGTAAGGAAGTCAGTCGGGGGAAAGTAATGGGACATTTCACCAGTTCTGGGATGAACCAACATCTACGCACACACCACAGAGCGGTTTTGCTTCAGGAGACAAGTGGTGGCACTGGTAGTAACAACCGCAGTACCACAGCACCCACCGTCACCACTAGCAGTGGCATTAGTAGTCAGGGCAAAAGATGTGTTGAAGCTTTAGCTGCCTCTAGTGTTAATAGAGCAGTTTCCATGAAACAGGTGAGGCAAGGACATCAGTCCACCCTTGAACAATTTGGGGCTTTCAATTCAAGGGGTATGTCCAAGCAGCAGTCAAACAAGTTGACACAGTTGATTGGTCAGCTGATTGCTGTTGGAGGTGCTCCCTTCTCTATGATAGAGGGAGAGCCCTTCAGGCAGCTGTTAGAGGCTGTTGTTCCCCAGTACCACTTACCTTCTTGCTCCACCATTAAAAGGAATGCAATACTATCACTCTATCATTCCTGTGTAGCACTGTTGAAAGAAGAGCTGTCTAAGGCTGCTGGACAGAGTGTGCACTTCACATCTGACATATGGGTTGCCCCTACCGTACAACATGCCTTTCTGTCTCTTACAGCACACTGGTGGCAACCCAAAGTCTCAGGGGAGGGAGCTACTGGTGCTGCTGCAGGAACATCACATGATGAGAGGGTTGGAAATGGATCAAGGGTGCCTCTAAGATATCGCTCTTTTCTCCTTCATGCTAAGGTTATGGATCAGAAGTATAACTCAGCTCACATTTTAGCAGCACATAGGAATATGCTGGCACAGTGGGTTGGACAACAGGCAGGCACATCTGTTAAAATGGGTTTTGTGGTGACCAAAAGGGAAGCAAACATGGTGAAAGCATTAAGAGATGGTAACTTTGAGGTTTTACCATGTGCAGCACATATTCTCCATCAGGTGGTAAGGTCTGCCCTTCCATCTGAAGGTCATGGAGGGCTGGCCAGCATTATTGAACGTTGTCGTAAAATTGCTGGATATGTCCACCAAAGTGTAAAGGCAAGCAAACTACTGAGGGAGGAGCTAGAAAGAGCAGGTCTACCCCAGCACCATCTACAACAAGATGTGGCCACTCTGTGGAACTCTACCTTGGAGATGCTAGAACAGATCCTGGAGCAGCAGCAAGCCCTTCAATCCATGTATTCCAAGCAGAACATTGGGGTGACATGTCCACTGGGTAGAGACGAATGGACAACAATAGGGCATGTTGTGACAGTCCTCAAGCCATTCAAGGCTGTCACTGAATATTTAAGCCAAGCCACTGCCAGTCTGGGTCAGGTTATCCCCTTATTTACTCACCTGATAAATAAAATGAACACTTTCCTGGACAACAGTGAGGCTTTATTCGGCAATGGGGTATGTGTAGAAGTTACTACCCTCATCATGAATCTGAAGGAAGAGCTAAAAATGCACTTGCACAGCCTTGTAGAAAACAACCCACAGTTCATGCTGGCCACCTTATGTGACCCAAGGATAAAGGACACGCTGGCACACAGGAGTAACACCCTGCCTACTTGGAGGGAGAAACTTATCCACATGGTTCATGAGCTGCAGCGGAAGAGAGGGATGCTAAGGGAGGAAGAGGTGCAGGAGTTGGGCTTACCTGAGGAAGCTCCCTGCAGTAGCAACCAGAGCTCTGTCCAAAAGTCTTCCTCCCAATCCTCAGAAAATGTCCATGGACACTGTGCAACCCAAGAAAGCAGAGCATCATCATTTTGGGCAGAGGCCCTTAACTTTTTGGTTGGAAACGATGCCCAAAAACCTGACAGTAGTGCCTCAGAAATGGTTAAAGCCTACCTCTCAGAACCTCCAGTGCCACCAAATGCTGACCCCTTAACTTACTGGGATCGGAAAAATAGCGTCTGGCCTGCCCTCTCCTTGGTTGCCCAGGAGCTTCTTTCATGCCCACCCAGCAGCATCCAAAGTGAGAACGTTTTCTCTATTACAGGCAATATCCTTGATCCTCAGCATGAGCATTTCTCCCCACACCTGGTTGAGCAGATGGCCATCTTAAAATTCAATATGCCCAAGCTGGGATACCCATCTTTACATTTTCAGGCAGACTGAAAAAATATTTTGTCACATTCTGCAAATGTAACGAATTAGCCCACGTATAGTTTGTATGAGTTTTTTTAGCTGTATTGTTTCTCACCTGATGCCAGGGTATCCTGATTACTGGCCTGGGACATGCTGGAGTAACACATGACTTGAGCAGCCCTGTTTGTCATTCCCCATTAGCTGTAAAATATAGACCATCATGGTGCTTCTACTCGCCTGGGTACTCACACATGCATTAGCTGGTTTGTGGTTATCACTGTGGTGATTTTAGCGCTGCGTGATCAATGAGTGTTGTATTTATGATCTCCCTCGACCACAAATAGGTTAAAGCTTTCTCAAATTACTGTAAATATTCACAGCGCCCTTTTCCCTTGTTGCCTAACTGTATAAATCATTCTGTTTCTGTCACTCACTGCTAACTGACTGAATTTGACTTTCTCATGTGCATACCCAGTTACTTCTGCTTACCTGCTGTTTTTCTTTTACAAGCTATGACGAGTCCACGGATTTCATCCTTACTTATGGGATTACGCCCCCTGTTCAGCAGGAAGTGGCAAAGAGCACCACAGCAGAGCTGTATATATAGCTCCTCCCTTCCCTCCCACTCTAGTCATTCTCTTTGCCTGTGTTAGTGATAGGAAGAGGTAAAGTGAGGTGTTAGTTATAGATTCTTCAATCAAGAAGTTTTTTATTTTAAAATGGTGCCAGTGAGTACTATTTTTTTCAGGGAGAAATCATCAGTCACTTAATCCCTAGGAGGAGTGGAGACATCTTATTTTTCTGCCCTGATGTTAATGACCTTAGCAAACATTATCTAAGATCCGGCTGGTTTTCCACTGAGCAGTTGAAGGTAGTCTAAAGAAATATCTTCAGTGTAGAGAACCGTGTCATGCTACAAGCAGCATTTAGGTATGTTCAGTCATTTGTTTCTGGGGAGACTTGATACATAAGAACAGGCTGACATTTTTCCCTAACTGGGGAGGGATAATCAGTAGGCACTATAGAAATGGAAATGGTGTACCTGGATTCCCTTTTATATTGATATTTAACAGTGTGTTTGATATTTCACTTATATATATGTGGGCTGACGCTGGGAGATGCGGTTTGCTGTCCATGAGCTGGTGTTATTAGGTCAAAAAATAACAGGCCTGGGAGAGAGCTATATTTATGGTTGTTGCGCTTTTATTGTTAAAGTGTGTATTATAAGGGGCACATGGTGTTTTTTAACATTTATGTTGGGATATCCGACATGTTGGTTTTCGGCCCATGCGGGACTCAGTGCGGCTCAAGTTACGCCCACGGTGGGCGGGGCCTAATTTTGCACGCTCAGCTGCGCAGTCTTCATCCGGATCTAGCAGCAAGGTCCTGGGCTCCGGTGGGGACTAAGTTATTTTGTACTCCAAGGGTACAGAGGGACTTAGGAACGCTATCTAAGCCGAAGCAGTGTGATCTGGGGGCAGGTAGGCGCCACAGCAGACCTGTGGCGAGGTGCAGGGGCTTAAAGTGTTGATAAAGTTGATAAACTGGTTAAACTTCATAAAAGTTGATATTATTTGATAAATAACATTGCCAAACAAGTGGTGCAATATTGTAAAGTCTATTTGGACACATAAGGGGAAAAATTGTTGCGCTTTTATTATTTAAAGGTGCAGTACACGTTTTAGTTCAAATTTTTTGTCTATGTAATTTGACTTCAGAGCTCAATATATAAAGTAAAGAACGACTATTATTGCTATTGTTAGTCTGTTTAACATGTCTCAACTTGAGGAAAGTACTTGTTCTATGTGTTTAGATGCCATTGTGGAATCCCCTCTTACTTTTTGTCCCTCATGTACTGAAAGGGCCTTACAATGTTAAAGAGCAGATTTTCTTTAAGGAAAGTGTGTCTAAGAATGCTTCTCAGTCTGATGAGAATCGGGGTATGCCGCTACTTTCTCCCCAAGGGTCACAACCTTTTAACGCCCACCCAAGCGACGCCGGGTTCTTCAACCGCGTCCACTTCATTTACACTGCAGGATATGGCTGCAGTTAGCGCGTAGAGCATTATGGTTAAAGTCTTGGTCTGCTGATGTGTCATCTAAGTCAAAGCTTTTGGCTATTCCTTTCAAGGGGAAAACCCTATTCAGGCCTGACCTGAAAGAAATCATTTCTGACATTACGGGAGGTAAGGGTCATCTCCTACTTCAGGATTAAGCAGTTAAACTGAGGGGTAAACAAAATAATTTTCGTTCCTTTCGGAACTTCAAAGGAGTCCCCGCTTTTCTTTCGCTAAACAGGAAGGGAATTTTGCTCAAGCCAAGACCGTCTGGAGACCCAACCAGGCTTGGAACAAAGGTAAACAACCCAAGAAGCCCACTGCTGCTCCCAAGACAGCATGAAGGGGCGGCCCCCGATCCAGGACTGGATCTAGTAGGGGCAGACTTTCTCTCTTTACCCAGGCTTGGGTAAGAGATGTTCAGGACCCCTGGACACTGGAAATCGTGTCCCAAGGGTATCAACTGGAATTCAAAAATTCTCTCCCAAGGGGGAGGTTTCTTCTTTCACGATTGTCTGTAGACCAGATAAAAACAGAGGTGTTCTTACGTTGTGTAAAAGACGTCTCTACTATGGGAGTAATTTGTCCCATTCCAATACTGGAACAGGGGCAGGGGTTTAACTCAAATATTTTCGTAGTTCCCAAAAAAGAGGGAACGTTCAGACCCATTTAAGATCTCAAGAGTCTAAACAAGTTTCTCAGAGTCCCATCCTTCAAAATGGAGACTATTCGAACAATTCTACCATTGATCCAGGAGGGTCAATATATGACTACCGTGGATTTGAAGGATGCATACCTTCATATTCCTATCTACAAGGATCATCATCAGTTCCTAAGGTTTGCCTTCTTGGACAAACATTTTCAGTTAATGGCTCTTCCTTTCGGGTTGGCCACAGCACCCAGGATCTTCACGAAGGTTCTAGGGTCCCTTCTGGCGGTTCTCAGGCCACGGGGTATTGCAATGGCGCCTTACCTAGACGATATTCTGATCCAGGCGTTGTCTTACCTTCTGACAAAGTCTCATAAAGACTTGGTTATGTCCTTTGTGAGGACTCACGGGTGGAAGGTGAATCTAGAAAAGAGTTCACTAATTCCACAGACAAGGGTCCCCTTCTTGGAAACTTGGATAGATTCCATATCCATGAAAATTTTCTTGACAGAGGTCAGAAAGTTAAAGATTCTGAATACATGCCAAGCCCTTCAGTCCAATCCTCTGCGATCAGTGGTTCAGTGCATGGAGGTAATAGGATTGATGGTGGCGGCAATGGACATCATTCCGTTTGCTCGTTTTCATCTCGGACCGCTACAACTGAGCATGCTCAGGCAGTGGAATGGAGATTATGCAAATGTGTCTCATCAGATAGATCTAGATCAGGAGACAAGAGACTCTCTTCTTTGGTGGTTGTCGCCGGATCATCTGTCCCAAGAGACGTGCTTCCGCAGACCCTCATGGGTGATAAAGACAACGGACGCCAGCCTACTAGGTTGGGGTGCAGTCTGGAATTCCCTGAAGGTGCAGGGTGTGTGGACTCGGTCAGAGTCTCTACTTCCAATCAATATTCTAAAATTGAGAGCAATATTCAATGCGCTTCAAGCTTGGCCTCAGTTGGCTTCAGCCAAATTCATTAGTTTTCAGTCGGACAACATCACGACTGTGGCTTATATCAATCATCAGGGAGGAACAAAGAGTTCCTTAGCGATGACAGAAGTATCAAAGATAATTCGGTGGGCGGAGGCTCACTCTTGTTATCTGTCAGCAATCTACATCCCAGGAGTGGACAACTGGGAAGCGGACTTTTTAAGCAGACAGACGTTTCATCCAGGGGAGTGGGAACTCCATCCGGAGGTCTTTGCCACCCTGATTCTCAGATGGGGCAGACCGGATTGGATCTGATGGCATCTCGTCAGAATGCCAAGCTCCCAAGATATGGATCCAGGTCCAGGGATCCTCAGGCCGAACTATTAGATGCCTTGGCAGTACCTTGGTCGTTCAGCCTAGCTTATGTGTTTCCACTGTTTGCTCTCCTTCCCCGGGTGATTGCTCAGATCAAACAGAAGAGGGCTTCAGTAATTCTAATCGCGCCTGCGTGGCCTCGCAGGACTTGGTATGCCGATCTAGTGGACATGTCTTCTCTGCCGCCGTGGAAGCTTCCATTGAGGCAGGACCTTCTCATTCAGGGACCCTTCCAACACCCGAATCTAGTTTCTCTGAGACTGACTGCTTGGAGATTGAACGCTTGATTTTATCTAAGCGGGGGTTCTCTGATTCGGTCATTGATACTTTGATTCAGGCACGTAAGTCTGTTACTAGAAAGATCTACCATAAGATATGGCGTAAATATCTTTATTGGTGCGAATCCAAGGGCTACTCATGGAGTAGAGTTAGGATTCCCAGGATTCTGTCTTTTCTCCAAGAAGGATTGGAGAGAGGGTTATCAGCAAGTTCCTTAAAGGGACAAATCTCTGCTTTGTCTATTTTACTACACAAACGTTTGGCAGATGTTCCAGACGTTCAGTCTTTTTGTCAGGCTCTAACCAGAATCAAGCCTGTGTTTAGATCAATTGCTCCACCCTGGAGTTTGAATTTAGTTCTTAATGTTCTTCAAGGGGTTCCGTTTTGAACCCATGCATTCCATAGATATTAAGTTGTTATCTTGGAAGGTTTTATTTTTGGTTGCTATTTCTTCTGCTCGTAGAGTTTCTGAGCTTTCAGCGTTACAATGTGACTCGCCTTATCTTCTATTCTGATAAGATGGTTTTACGTACCAAACCTGGTTTCCTTCCTAAGGTTGTTTCAAATAAGAATATTAATCAGGAAATTGTTGTTCCTTCATTATGTCCTAATCCTTCTTCTAAGAAGGAGCGTCTGTTGCATAACTTGGACGTGGTCCGTGCCCTCAAGTTTTACTTGCAGGCGACTAAGGAATTTCGTCAATCATCTTCATTATTTGTTGTGTTTTCTGGAAAGCATAGGGGCCAGAAAGCTACGGCTACCTCTCTTTCTTTTTGGCTGAAGAGTATCATCCGTCTGGCATATGAGACTGCTGGACAGCAGCCTTCTGAAAGAATTATGGCTCATTCTACTAGGGCTGTGGCTTCCTCATGGGCATTTAAAAACGATGCTTCTGTTGAACAGATTTGCAAGGTTGCAACTTGGTCGTCTCTTCACACTTTTTCCAAATTTTCCAAATTTGATACTTTTGCTTTTTCTGAGGCTGGTTTTGGGAGAAAGGCTCTTCAAGCAGTGGTGCCTTCCGTTTAGGTTCCTGTCTTGTCCCTCCCTTTCATCCGTGTCCTATAGCTTTGGTATTGTATCCCATAAGTAAGGATGGAATCCGTTGACTCGTCATATCTTGTAAAAGAAAAGGAAATTTATGCTTACCTGATACATTTATTTATTTTACGATATGACGAGTCCACTGCCCACCCTGTCATTTCTAAGACAGGTAGTTATTTTTGTTATACTTCAGTCACCTCTGCACCTTTGGCTTTTCCATTCTCTTTCTAACTTCGGTCGAATGACTGGAGTGGGAGGGAAGGGAGTAGCTATATATACAGCTCTGCTGTGGTGCTCTTTGCCACTTCCTGCTGAACAGGAGGCGTAATCCCATAAGTAAGGATGAAATCCGTGGACTCGTCACTCGTAAAAGAAATACATTTATCAGGTAAGCATAAATTTCCTTTTTTGTCTCCCCACTGCTGCTGTTCTTGTCCAACCCTTGTCGCTGCTTTGTGCATACTTCAGTCTGACATTTTTATCTGCTAGTAATGTACTCTTGCATTGATAAAAACATTTTACACCAAAACAGCAACTCATTTCCTTTGTTTTACAAAGACTTGCCCATCAGTGTTACGTAAGCCAAAGACTGTGTTGTAGGCATTGATCCTAGGACATTTAAAGGATTACTTTCTGTTATAATTTTTAAGCCAAACAACTAACATATTATTGTTAATAAACATTAATTAAAACCTACTGACCTATATTTTCTCCAAAACGAACTTTCATAACGTTATAAAAGTTATATCTTTTATTCGCCGATGATGTCACGTTATCCTGCCCACTATTTTCAGCACTGCGTGTTCAAAATACTTAAACCAATGAAATTGTGTTTAAAGCGCCATTTTGAAACCTAGGTATTGTAAACGGATTGGTACAGAGCAAAGGATACCCACGGAGTGGGTTTGGAAGACAATTAAATTTGCAGACAAGATTTCTGATATACGGTAGAGATATGTTAATGAAATGCTATTGATAAAAAGCGTATTTGGGGTAGTTAGTTAGTAACAGGCATAGAAAATATTTACTTACAGTGGCCCTTTAACTGTTAATTAAATATCCTCTCACTTGTTCTGCAGCATTTCATATAATACTTGACATCTATTTCCATACTTAGATTTGGTTTATTAAATCAGGTTACTGCCTATTCCTTATTGAACTTTGTAGCTCAGTATATTATTAAAATCATCAGTTATTTGTAGATTGCCAACAGGTTCCGCAGCGCTGAAGACATGGGTCTAATATGCAAGGTGACAATTATAGGAGACAAAAGGATAGAGGGCCCTGCGTAGAGTTTCACTGTTGTAAATCATCTCTCATGAAAGTGATCTACAAAGCAGATGAGCTTGTAGGCTGCATGCTAAGGGGGAATATGAGATTTTGTAGCTACAGTTTCTTATTTCTTAAAGAAACATTTACATGAAATGAAAGACTGTAATAATGTGTGCGCCTAAATGTGTACCAATTTCTATCTCTTTATTCTCTCACAATTTACAGCGAGTTGTGTAATTCTTATCTTGGAACTCACAAAGGTGCTTTAGACCAGGCATAATGTGATTTGTCTTCAGAGTGACTGGGGCTTTTTAATGAGGTATAAAATGACATATTTTATAAGAAATTAGTAGGTGTGTGCATTCAGTGGCTGAGGCCGCGACCGCCCGTTCCATTCAGTTATTTTTGGCACATAATTTATTCTTGTGAAACTGTAACCCGCTAAGATATTTGCAAATCCAGACCTAAATGTGTTTTGCCATCTCACAAGAATAAATTTGCCTCCAAAAACAGCTCAAGTTGAGAGAAAAAAAAATGTTAATTCAGAACAAGAATATTCGTACTTGATAGCCCCGGAGTTAAAAACCATCCATTTCACGTGCAGGCTGTGATTTTGTACGCTTTGCACATACATAAGCAGATCACACTGATGTGCTACAAAAAGAAACCTCTGACTCACTAAAGTATTGCCCCACCACTGCTCTGGCTTTGTAAATAATGTCCCATATTGGTAAAAAAAAACTGCATAAACAGCACAACAAACAAATATCACTATGGAAACTTCACGGTTTTGTACCCATTGTACCTGTATAGCACAGACTGTATTTAAAGGGACACTGTACTATAAAATGTGGTGTTTCAAATGACTTGTTATACCTACTGCAGAGATTAAATATGCCAAATGAATCCTTCATGTTTATTTCTATATTTGAAAAAATGTAATTGTTAAGTCACCTAAGACATGCTCACACCAATGGGCTGAGCCTGCAAGTATTTATGTTAGGTATTAACATGCTAGTTATGGCGGGGGGTAGCTGTTTGCAAACAATTAAATATACTCCAGCAAATAAAATGGACCATTGGGAACACATTAAAGGGGAAACAATTTTAGGGTTCAATTTTCCTTTAAGAAAATCTGTTTAATATACACCTGTATAATTGGGGACTCACCACTATATTAACAATGTCACACATGGTATTAGCATTGTCTCAGCTCTGTCAGCTTCCTGTTTGATTGACGGCTCTGCATATGTAGCACTGTGCGCCTTAAAGTCCCTGCGCATGACTATGAATATGTCATTCATGAATTTGTAATTGTACCTTTTAAATGATGTTCTCATTTTCTATTTTTAGGGGAGATAAGGTGAAAGTTTGCTAGTAGCGGCGTTTTAAATGTATAATTCTTAGTTAATTTGATTTTCCGTTAAACAAAGCACTGTAGGAATTTAATTAGTAAACAGATTTGGTTAATTAAATTCAGACAGAACTGGAAAAGAGACATTTATTTTGGATGAGACAATGGTCATGTGCACAAGTAGAGTGAATACAAAGATAGATCTCTCCAGAGAACAGACCCCATGAGTCGTCGAGATCTTACCCCATTAAACATCAATTACCTTAAACCTTTTACCCAAAAGAATGCCTTGACACTTGTTCTTGGTAAAATACTGACCACAGCCTGTTTATTAAATAACAATGTAAAAAACACATAAACTCTTAGAACCGTAAATAAACTTTATTAAGTGGAATGACCCAGAACAAAACCCTGGAGGTACTAAGCCCACATTATTCTTAATCTTCTATTTTCCCTTTTTTTTGTTGACCCCGGCTGTATTGCTTTATTCACCTGGACTTAAAGGGATATTATACACCAATTTTCATATAACTGCATGTAATAGACACTACTATAAAGGGGCAGTACACTCATTTTCATATAACTGCATGTAATAGACACTACTATAAAGGGACAGTACACACTCATTTTCATATAACTGCATGTAATAGACACTACTATAAAGGGACAGTATACACTCATTTTCATATAACTGCATGTAATAGACACTACTATACAGGGACAGTATACACTCATTTTCATATAACTGCATGTAATAGACACTACTATAAAGGGACAGTATACACTCATTTTCATATAACTGCATGTCATAGACACTACTATAAAGGGACAGTATACACTCATTTTCATATTACTGCATGTAATAGACACTACTATACAGGGACAGTATACACTCATTTTCATATAACTGCATGTAATAGACACTACTATACAGAATATGTACAGATACTGATATAAATATACAGTATACACTAATTGTCATATAACTGCATGTAATAGACACTACTATAAAGGGACAGTATACACTCATTTTCATATAACTGCATGTAATGGACACTACTATAAAGGGACAGTATACACTCATTTTCATATAACTGCATGTAATAGACACTACTATACAGGGACAGTATACACTCATTTTCATGTAACTGCATGTAATAGACACTACTATACAGGGACAGTATACACTCATTTTCATATAACTGCATGTAATAGACACTACTATACAGGGACAGTATACACTCATTTTCATATAACTGCATGTAATAGACACTACTATACAGGGACAGTATACACTCATTTTCATGTAACTGCATATAATAGACACTACTATACAGGGACAGTATACACTCATTTTCATATAACTGCATGTAATAGACACTACTATAAAGGGACAGTATACACTCATTTTCATATAACTGCATGTCATAGACACTACTATAAAGGGACAGTATACACTCATTTTCATATAACTGCATGTAATAGACACTACTATACAGGGACAGTATACACTCATTTTCATATAACTGCATGTAATAGACACTACTATAAAGGGACAGTATACACTCATTTTCATATAACTGCATGTCATAGACACTACTATAAAGGGACAGTATACACTCATTTTCATATAACTGCATGTCATAGACACTACTATAAAGGGACAGTATACACTCATTTTCATATAACTGCATGTAATAGACACTACTATACAGGGACAGTATACACTCATTTTCATATAACTGCATGTAATAGACACTACTATAAAGGGACAGTATACACTCATTTTCATATAACTGCATGTAATAGACACTACTATACAGGGACAGTATACACTCATTTTCATATAACTGCATGTAATAGACACTACTATACAGGGACAGTATACACTCATTTTCATATAACTGCATGTAATAGACAATACTATACAGGGACAGTATACACTCATTTTCATATAACTGCATGTAATAGACACTACTATACAGGGACAGTATACACTCATTTTCATATAACTGCATGTAATAGACACTACTATACAGGGACAGTATACACTCATTTTCATATAACTGCATGTAATAGACACTACTATACAGGGACAGTATACACTCATTTTCATATAGCTGCATGTAATAGACACTACTATAAAGGGACAGTATACACTCATTTTCATATAACTGCATGTAATAGACACTACTATAAAGGGACAGTATACACTCATTTTCATGTAACTGCATGTAATAGACACTACTATACAGGGACAGTATACACTCATTTTCATATAACTGCATGTAATAGACACTACTATACAGGGACAGTATACACTCATTTTCATATAACTGCATGTAATAGACACTACTATACAGGGACAGAATATACTCATTTTCATATAACTGCATGTAATAGACACTACTATACAGGGACAGTATACACTCATTTTTATATAACTGCATGTAATAGACACTACTATACAGGGACAGTATACACTCATTTTCATGTAACTGCATGTAATAGACACTACTATAAAGGGACAGTATACACTCATTTTCATGTAACTGCATGTAATAGACACTACTATAAAGGGACAGTATACACTCATTTTCATATAACTGCATGTAATAGACACTACTATACAGGGACAGTATACACTCATTTTCATGTAACTGCATGTAATAGACACTACTATACAGGGACAGTATACACTCATTTTCATGTAACTGCATGTAATAGACACTACTATACAGGGACAGTATACACTCATTTTCATATAACTGCATGTAATAGACACTACTATAAAGGGACAGTATACACTCATTTTCATATAACTGCATATAATAGACACTACTATAAAGAATAAGATGCACAGATACTAATATAAAAATCCAGTATAAAACTGTTTAAAAACTTACTTAGAAGCTCACAGTTTGGCTCTGTTGAAAAGGTAGCTGGAAAGCCCACTGCAAGTGGGAAATAAGACACTCCCCCCTCCCCCTTATTTTGCATATGAAAAGACCCTTTACACAAACAGGAGCAAGCTGGAGTAGGTAGTCGAGCGTATTCACATAAAACTTTGGTGCTTGGTTAGGAGTCTGAAAATCAGAGCAATGTTATTTAAAAATAAGCAAAACTATACATTAAAAAAAAAAAAAAAACTTTGAGCTATATAAATCTACAAAACATTTATACAAAGAAAAAGGAGTGTAATGTCCCTTTTAATACAAGAAATACTGAATGACTTTTTTTTTAAAATACGTTTTAGATTTCTAGCTATCAAATGTAAAATTCATCTAATATTACAGTGACAGCTTAAAGGGATAGTAAGCTCAAAAAATATCTTAATCCCATTACACAGGATAACTAATAAAATCTTTGTCAAATACCTTGCGTTGTGCTAATTTTTTCAGTTTCCCTGCTATTTTGACTCAAAAGTGGGTGGATTTCCAAACCCACCGTGAGGCTAATTTGCATTAGCCAATCACGGTGGGCAACCAGAGTTCTCCCTTTCCCAGCAGTTCCGGGTAGCTATTAACAGGCCACACAAGCGCTCTTATAGGCAATACTCACATGCGCATTCCAATACGGACTTCCCTGCCTGACGTCACTGCTGTAGTGGTCACATGACCACAATTAGTCCCGGGTTGGAGCCAGAGGCGCAGCATTAACATCAATGAGTGAAGAGTGAGAGAGGCACTGTATCAAATATAAGCATTAAGGAATCTCCCCTAAATATACGAGCATTGTAAATAAGTACGCATGCGGGAAAATTTTTAAGAATACCTGGCAAAAGTCTTCATGTTTTGCCGTGCCCATGCGTGAGATATGTATTACAAATGCGCATTTGTGTTGGTGGGAGTTAATTTATGCTAATATTAAATAATCCATGGGCGTTTTATACATTTAGTAGCACAGCCCTTTTTGGTAGGCTGGCAATTGAGACGTCACACTGATACAAGAAATATAGATTTCTTTCATGTAATTGGCAAGAGTCCATGAGCTAGTGACGTATGGGATATACAATCCTACCAGGAGGGGCAAAGTTTCCCAAACCTCAAAATGCCTATAAATACACCCCTCACCACACCCACAATTCAGGTGGTGAAGTAAGTTTGTGCTAAGATTGCTAAGCTTCCTGATATTCACTGTTTTGTACAGGCTTTGGTCCGTATCAAGCCTGTCATTAAATCAATCTCTCCTCCTTGGAGTCTTAATTATCTGCTCTTTCTTGTAAATCTCCTTTTCTGATTTTCCATCAGGATAAGGCGGTTTTGTGGACTTCATTTAAATTTCTACATAAGGTTGTGAATTCTAACAACATTAATAAAGAAATTGTTGTCCCTTCTTTGTGTCCTAATTCTAAGAATTCTTTGGAGAGATCCTTACATTATTTGGATGTGGTAAGAGCTTTGAAATATTATGTTGAAGCTACTAAAGGTTTCAGAAAGACTTATAGGGGCATATTTATCAAGCTCCGTATGGAGCTTGATGCCCCGTGTTTCTGGTGAGCCTGTAGGCTCGCCAGAAACAGCAGTTATGAAGCAGCGGTCACAAAGACCGCTGCTCCATAACCTGTCCGCCTGAGCTGCTTGTGAGCTGCTGGTGCAATGCTGAATACGGCAAGTGTATTGCTTGCCATATTCAGTGAGGTCTGGCGGACCTGATCCGCACTGTCGGATCAGGTCCATCAGACTTTCATAAATAGGGTCCATAGTCTATTTGTTATCTTTTCTGGTTCTAGGAAAGGTCAGAAGGCTACTGCCATTTCCTTGGCATCTTGGTTAAAGCTTTTGATTCATCAGGCTTATTTGGAGTTAGGTCAGGCCCCGCCTCAGAGAATTACAGCTCATTCTACTAGATCAGTCTCCACTTCGTGGGCTTTTAAGACTGAAAGCTTCAGTTGATCAGATTTGCAATGCAGCAACTTGGTCTTCTTTGCATACATTTACTAAATTCTACCGTTTTGATGTATTTGCTTCTTCTGAAGCAGTTTTTGGTAGAAAAGTTTTTCAGGCAACTGTCTCAGTTTGATTCCTCTGCTTATGTTTAAGTTTTTTCTTTTCATTATGAAAATAAACTTATAATTTGGGTTGTGTATTAATTTTTTCAGCGGAAAATGGCTGTTATTATTTTATCCCTCCCTCTCTAGTGACTCTTCCGTGGAGTTCCACATCTTGGGTATTACTATCCCATACTTCACTAGCTCATGGACTCTTGCCAATTACATGAAAGAAAACATAATTTATGTAAGAACTTACCTGATAAATTCATTTCTTTCATATTGGCAAGAGTCCATGAGGCCCCACCCTTTTTATGGTGGTTATGTTTTTTTGTATAAAGCAGAATTATTTCCAAATTCCTTTGTTGATGCTTTTTACTCCTTTCTTTATCACCCCACTACTTGGCTATTCGTTAAACTGAATTGTGGGTGTGGCGAGGGGTGTATTTATAGGCATTTTGAGGTTTGGGAAACTTTGCCCCTCCTGGTAGGATTGTATATCCCATACGTCACTAGCTCATGGACTCTTGCCAATATGAAAGAAATGAATTTATCAGGTAAGTTATTTATAAATTCTGTTTTTAACGTTCTTAGAAGCTTCGTTTTTAAAAAAATTTGAGTTCACTTTTATTCATTTATGTTCTGTAAACGTGTGGTGTAAGTTAAAAACAGAGATTTTTAAGTTGACTTTACTAATCCTTTAAAAATGAGTAGACTAGGACAGACTGTCCGCTAACAAGCATTTATCATATTAAACTAATATCACCACTTGTAATAATAAATGTGATCTAATGTAATGAAAAATTCATTATTATTCCAAAACAATAACGATACGTGATTAAGTCCTTCTAAAGTTGCACCTCAATGGAAAAGGGTTTACTTACATGTACACAAGCTTAGCTTTATTGCACGCTCACAACCTATCACACATCCGGTACATACAAAGTAAATTGTTTTTTAATCAAAATATTAAAAACACTAAGTCATAATAGGGTACAAGGATATCTCACATGTATTTAAATTACTTAGCTTTCCTCTCCAATTGCAGAGATTTTCCATTTATAGTATCTTCATATAACTCAAAGTCCTTAAAGGGTTCAGCGCTGCGGAATCTGTTGGCGCTCTACAAATACCTGATAATAATAATAATAATAATAATGTTAAACCGTATGATATTGTAATATAAACGTTTAATTATGAGTAGTTAAAAAAAAAAAAAAAAAACTTTGTAAAATACTTTAATCTTTATTTTGTCCACTTTTCCTGTTATTTAACTCTGAATTTATTTATTTATAAATTCTACTGTTTCTATTAAGTAATGGACGCTGCTATCTTTAAACTTAAAGTGAATGTTAATTTTGATGCTAAAGTGCCCGGTTTTTAAAAATTCGATTAAAAACAGGGGCACTTTAATTCATCAAAATTTACATTTCACTCCTGTTGTGACAAAAAAAATACTTACCTTTTAAACTTGACAGCAGCTCCAGCTTCCTCTGGTCGTTGCAAGCCATTTCTGACTTCAGAAATGATGGATAGGTCCTCCTCCAATCACAGCTCCCCCCCCCCCCGGTGTCTGATTCAATGCTGTGATTGGAGGAAGCCGGATTCCTAATTTTAGACCCAGGAAGAGGCTTTGCAACGGTGGAGGAAGCTGGAGCTGCTGTGAAGATTAAAAGGTATTTTTTTTTTTTTTTTCTCAACACGAGTGAAATGTAAATTTTGATGAATTAAAGTGCCCCTGTTTTTAATCGAATTTTTAAAAACCGGGCACTTTAGCATCAAAATTGACATTGACTTTAAAGTGAAGGTCAAGTTTTGCGACTTTCTATCCTCTATTCTATTATACATCTAGTATATAACCTGATCGCTACGTTTTTTTTCCCAAAAAGTATATATATTCTATTAGTTTATTAACTTTATATTTACCCTCTCTGCCGTTCTTCGCTCCTCCCTCCTTTCATTTCCTGGAGTTTTGACTATATTACGTACAGAGCGGTCCCACCCGCTCTGTACGTACTTCAAAAGCCTGTTCACGAATGACGGCTCACTTGCACATGCGCAGCATCCACCGAGGATTCAATTTGCGCCTGCGTGACATAAACAAATAGATACACAGGACGTCGCCTTATAAATACAAAAAAGCGCATGCGCTAAACTGGAACGAGCGTTGTCAAGAAAGTAAAGGAAATGACGGCCACGCATGCGCATATCGAACAATAAGGCGGTGACGTAATATGACGGCCGCCTAACGGCCAGTGTTTCCATTGGATAGTCTAAAAACGTGACCGGCCTTATGGAAAAAAAAAAAAAAAACGTGATGTTTTACATTTGTTCAGAATCGGATCAAGAAACGGTAAGAAAGCTTGAAATATATCGATTCTAAATTTTTGATGACTTAAACTCCCATTTATTTTAATAGTATTTGCAGGGGAAAAAGTTTAATAGGTTCAAGTTTACCTTCACTTTAAGTTTTACCTTATCTCACTGTCCTGCTGCAAACAATGATATAAAATAGACTGATATAAACAAGGTTGCATTGGCTTCAGCACAGTCCTGTTTACACAAACTCTGGTTTATATATCTTTCCCCAAGACAAATAAATAAATAAACAACTAGTTCAAACATGACAGCGCCCAGTACTTTATCGAATCTAGAGTACTGTAGAGAAAATAAACTGTTACACTTACATCATCAATAAACAACTAATATAATGGTAAAACACACATATACATATTATTCTAGGGCTAACCTTTTCTTTGAATACATCATGTCTAACAGGCATTCACTCTTCAATATCCCTTTAATAATTCTAACACGTGTTACAAACAGCTGCTTTGTGAAGGATATTAATCTCCATTAGGGTTGCCACCTTGGCCGTGTTTTCCTGGAGACTTATGAGTTATACATGCTGGTGGGTGTGCAGAGGGGGACATGAATTGCACAACTGGACAGCACACAAGCAATGATACTGAACAGCACTATTCGTGTTCCTCTCTGCACAGCATGCATGAGAGCATGTGTAACGCATAAGTGTCCAGGAAAACATAGCCAAGGTGCCAACCATAATCTCCATACGTGTCCAGGCTTATATAGTTCTATATGATTGGTCCCTGTCAATCACACTCATATAGAACAAATTACCTTATTGTCATTTTCTTTCCTGATGAGTTGCAGCTTGTTAACCTAGAAGTCCTTAATCACTCATCCTTATTTTTTGGGGATCTCAAAAACTTTTTTTTTAATTTTGTTTATTATTACTATCATTACATTTGTTAATGTTGTTATTAATTGTTAGTTCTGGTTTTCACATTGTTACATGTTTATTAAAGTGCCATAAAACATGTTGAGATTTGTGTATATCCTAAAAGGGCTAATTAAGTAAAAAATAGTTTGCTTAAAAAAATTGTTTGATAATTATATTAATATTTTAAAATTTTCGAAAATAAGCAAAAATACTTAAATAGCATGCTGCCTGGAGCAGTCTGCTCTACCCCCCCTATCAGTGTTTAGACACAGGCATTGTATTTAAACGGAGTTCACAGCTTCTAGGCAGCTCCAGCAGATAATCCCTATTCATTTGTGCATTTTACCTAAACAACAATGGATATAGCTACAGCCATAAAAGGAATTGTGTGGGGGGAGTTAGAGTTGTACAATTCAGAAACTAAAAAGAAAGGGTTAATGGCGAGGCACTGCAGTATAAATTTGCAGGTAAAGTAATTAAAGTAAATATTATTATTTCTCTTGCAAGATGTATCGAGTCCACGGATTCATCCAATACTTGTGGGATATTCTCCTTCCCAACAGGAAGTGGCAAAGAGAGCACCCACAGCAGAGCTGTCTATATAGCTCCTCCCCTAACTCCACCCCCCAGTCATTCTCTTTGTCGGCTCTAAGCAATAGGAAGGGTAAAGTGATTGTGGTGACAAAAATATTACTTTTATTTTCTTCAAGCAAGAGTTTATTTTAAATGGTACCCGTGTGTACTATTTACTCTCAAGCAGAAAAGAGATGAAGATTTCTGCATGGAGGATGATTATTTTAGCATTTTGTAACTAAGATCCATTGCTGTTCCCACAGAGGCTGAGGAGTACAGGAAACTTCAGTTGAGGAACGGTTTTGCAGGCTATGCTGCACTGAGGTATGTTCAGTAATTTTTTTCTAGAAAGACAGTGATATTTCAAGAAAAGGGCTGACATTATCCCCATGAGGGGAAGGGTAAGCTGTAATCAAACACTTATGGTAGTATTACAAGCTTGCATAAGGGCTAAGTTACTCTGCTGGTTGACACTTATAATAAAGCAAACGTTTTTTTATGAATTTGGTAAAAACGTTTTTGGGACTTTTTATTTAGAGGGTTAATTTGGCTTATTTTGAGATTTACATCCCACATGGCTGTTTTTAACACTTGAGGTGGTGTTACTTTAAGGCCCAACAGACATAGTGTAAGAGGTGGGTGGGGCCTAATTTTGCGCCTTAGATGCTCAGTTGTTTTTATTTCTGGACAGCAAGCTGCAACACAGGAGGGTCCTGAAGCGGTTTTGGGGCTAAAACAAAGCTTTATTCCCTCAAATTCAACCCCTAAGTGCAGGTAGGCGCCACAGCAGAGCTGTGGCAAGGTGCTGGCTGTATATTTTCCGTTTTTTTGACTCTTGTCAATCCGGTTTTGTTATTAAGGGGTTAATTTCATTATTTACTAGTGGTGCAACCTTACTAAGGCTTACTACATATACTGTAAAAAATTTGAAGGATTTGTGACATTTTTAAGCAGTTTTGCAGAACGTGTACATGTTTTTTTTTTCTCTTAAAGGCACAGTACCGTTTTTTTTAAATTGTTGTTTTACATTGAATAAAGTGTTTTCCAATCTTGCTTGTCTCATTACTAGCCTGTTAAACATGTCTGACATCAAGGAAACTCCTTGTTCAATATGTTTAGAAGCCATTGTGGAACCCCCTCTTAGAATGTGTCCCACTTGTACTGATATGTCTATACATTTTAAAGAGCATATTGTAGCACTTAAAAATGTAGCGCTAGAGGATTCTCAGACAGAAAGAAATGAGGTTATGCCATCTAGTTCCCAAGTGTCACAACCAGTAACGCCAGCACAAGCGACGCCAAGTACATCTAGTGCGTATAATTCATTTACCTTACAAGACATGGCAGCAGTTATGAATTCTACCCTCACAGAGGTTTTATCTAAGCTGCCTGGGTTGCAAGGGAAGCGTGATAGCTCTGGGTTAAGAACAAATGCTGAGCTTTCTGACGCTTTAGTAGCCGTATCCGATATTCCCTCACAATGTTCTGAGGTAGGGATGAGGGATTTGCTGTCTGAGGGAGAGATTTCTGATTCAGGAAAGACGCTCCCTCAGACAGTCTCTGATATGACGGCCTTTAAATTCAAGCTAGAACACCTCCGCTTGTTGCTCAGGGAGGTATTGGCGACTCTGGATGATTGTGACCCCATTGTGGTTCCAGAGAAGTTGTGTAAAATGGACAAATACTTAGAGGTTCCTGTTTACACTGATGTTTTTCCGGTCCCTAAGAGGATTGCGGATATTGTTTCTAAGGAGTGGGATAGACCAGGTATACCGTTCGATCCCCCTACTTTTAAGAAAATGTTTCCCATATCTGACACCATGTGGGACTCATGGCAGACGGTCCCTAAGGTGGAGGGAGCTATTTCTACACTAGCTAAGCATACAACTATACCTATTGAAGACAGTTGTGCTTTCAAAGATCCTATGGATAAAAAAATTAGAGGGTCTCCTGAAGAAAATTTTTGTTCATCAAGGTTTTCTTCTACAACCTATTGCATGAATTGTTCCTGTAACTACTGCAGCTGCTTTTTGGTTCGAGGCTCTAGAGGAGGCTCTCCAAGGGGAGGCCCCATTAGATGATATTATGGATAGAATTAAGGCTCTTAAGCTGGCTAATTCTTTCATTACAGATGCCGCTTTTCAACTGGCTAAATTAGCGGCAAAAAATTCAGGTTTTGCCATTTTAGCGCGGAGAGCGTTATGGCTTAGGTCATGGTCAGCTGACGTGTCATCAAAATCAAAGCTTTTGACCATCCCTTTCAAAGGTAAGACCCTATTCGTGCCTGAACTGAAGGAAATTATTTCAGACATCACTGGAGGGAAGGGCCATACCCTCCCTCAGGATAAAACAAATAAATTAAAGACCAAACAAAATAATTTTCGTTCCTTTCAAAACTTCAAGAGTGGTCCCGCTTCAGCTTCCCCTGCTGCAAAGCAAGAGGGGAATTTTGCCCAATCCAAGTCAGTCTGGAGACCTAACCAGGCTTGGAACAAGGGTAAACAGGCCAAGAAGCCTGCAGCTGCCTCAAAGATAGCATGAAGGGGTAGCCCCCGATCCGGGACCGGATCTAGTAGGGGGCAGACTCTCTCTCTTCGCTCAGGCTTGGGCAAGAGATGTTCACGATTCCTGGGCTTTAGAAATTGTTTCCCAGGGATATCTTCTGGACTTCAAAGACTCCCCCCCCCCCCAAGGGGGAGATTTCACATTTCTCAATTGTCTGCAAACCAGACAAAAAAAGAAGCGTTCTTACGCTGTGTAAAAGACCTACATACCATGGGAGTGATTCACCCGGTTACAAGAACGGAACAGCGGCAAGGGTTTTACTCTAACCTGTTTGTGGTTCTCAAAAAAGAAGGAACGTTCAGACCAATCTTGGATCTCAAGATCCTAAACAAATTCCTCAGAGTCCCGTCTTTCAAGATGGAGACTATTCGGACTATTCTGCCACTGATCCAGGAAGGTCAATATATGACCACCGTGGGCCTAAAGGATGCGCATCTGCACATCCCTATCCACAGAGATCATCACCGATTTCTCAGGTTCGCCTTTCTGGACAGACATTACCAGTTCGTGGCCCTTCCCTTCGGGTTGGCCACGGCTCCCAGAATTTTCACAAAAGTGCTAGGGTCCCTTCTAGCGGTTCTAAGACCGCAGGGCATAGCAGTGGCGCCTTATCTAGACGACATCTTAATTCAAGCGTCAACTTTCCAACTAGCCAAGTCTCATACGGACATTGTGTTGGCTTTTCTAAGATCTCATGGGTGGAAGGTGAACATAAAAAGAGTTCTCTCTTCCCTCTCACAAGAGTTTCCTTCCTAGGAACTCTGATAGACTCGGTAGAAATGAAAATATTTCTGACAGAGGTCAGGAAATTAAAACTCATAAACACCTGCCGAGCTCTTCATTCCATTCCGCGGCCGTCAGTGGCTCAGTGTATGGAGGTAATCGGACTTATGGTAGCGGCAATTGACATAGTTCCATTTGCTCGCTTACACCTCAGACCACTGCAACTATGCATGCTCAAACAGTGGAATGGGGATTATGCAGACTTATCTCCTCAGATAGATCTGGATCAGGAGACCAGAGATTCTCTTCTCTGGTGGTTATCACAGGTTCACCTGTCTCGGGGAATGTGTTTCCACAGACCAGAGTGGATCATAGTTACGACAGATGCCAGCCTGCTGGGCTGGGGTGCAGTCTGGAACTCCCTGAAAGCTCAGGGGTTATGGTCTCAGGAGGAGACTCTCCTCCTGATAAACATTCTGGAACTGAGAGCGATATTCAATGCGCTTCAAGCGTGGCCTCAACTGGCTGCGGCCAAATTCATCAGATTTCAGTCGGACAACATAACGACTGTAGCTTATATCAATCATCAAGGGGGAACAAGGAGTTCTTAGCGATGATAGAGGTTTCCAAAATAATCCGATGGGCAGAGACTCACTCTTGCCATCTTTCAGTAATCCATATCCCAGGAGTAGAGAACTGGGAGGCGGATTTCCTAAGTCGACAGACTTTTCATCCGGGGGAGTGGGAGCTCCATCCGGTAGTGTTTGCCCAACTGATTCGATTATTGGATCTGATGGCGTCTCGTCAGAACGCCAAACTTCCTTGTTACGGGTCCAGGTCAAGGGATCAGCAAAAAAAAAAAGGAAGAAGCGGAGCACTGAGATAACATAAAAGTTATACAAAATTTTATTGAGGCAATTTAAAAAAGAAAAAGCATCAAACAGGATAAGGGTGCTATTCCTCGCATAGGATTCAGCTCAGACAGCTGCTGACATGTTTCGGCATTTCACCGTTATCAAAGCTGCTGAACTGTGTTGGGAATAGCCCTCTTTTAAAACACAATTGCTGAATCCTATTGGGCAATAGAAAAGGGGGGCAGAAATTACTCCTTAACCCCTTGGTTACCTTACCAATTAAATATATATATACAGTTGAACAGAATACCAAGAACTAAGTACATTTACCAATGTTTCGCATTTACGCACAAATAAACTTATTGAATCTGACATGTTGTTAGCAAAATATTCAAAAATAAACAAAAACATTCTTAAACACATAGGTAGTTCAGTGTTTAACAGTAAAATTTAGCTTTACATCTTAAAAATTCAGAAAAGCAAAAAATGCATATAAGGCCTATGCTCTTGGCTAGACCATTTCTGGGGAAACACTGACTGAGCTATGGACATTGATTGAAAATATCAGTGTAACTTAGTAATTCTCCGTTCACAGAGAGTGTTCTCCAAATGAAATTATCAAGAATTGATAATGCAATTACATGCCTGTAGCTATATGATAAGCTCATTTGAGAGGGCCTTAACTATTAATAGATTTGTGTTTCCTAGCCCAATGTGTATCCCAATGGGTATCTCAAACATATATTAGTTGTAGTTGTATTGATGTAATGCTAGTGGGGGTATAAAATGATGATGATGATGATGAAAGGTGCTCAGAGTATTGCAAAGATACAAGTCCAATGATAGGTATGTTACCCTAGGGACTGGCAATATTCAGTAGAGAAATATATCTACCTTAAATTTGGGACCCATTATAAACAGATGACACTTAGATGTGTAAATACTAGTGGCATATAGCTATCCTTTGAACTGATCTATTATGTGCACTACATATACTAGTTGTAAACATAAGTGTAAGATGTAAGGATTAAAGGGGAACTCACTGTTCGGGAGTTGGAGGGAATGGTCCTCCGCGTCACTATCACTCCCAGTGATTAATCAGGTCATACATGAGTTTAGACCTATGGGGTGTCGGGTTTTTAATGTAAAGATCCAAAAGATCTCACGTTTGGATAAAAGTTTATCCCTATCACCTCCTTTAGGAGGCTTGAGTACTCTCTCAATACACGTCCAACGGAATGTATCAGAACTTTTATTATGGACAGTTGTAAAGTGTTGGACCAGGGGGGTACTTGCTGTTCCCACCCTGATGCTCGAGAGGTGCTCCCTGATTCTTGATCTAACCTCCCTGGTAGTGAGGCCAACATACTGCTTGGCACACGCTGTGCATGACATTAGGTAAACCGTGTAGGTCGAAGACACAAATTTATAGGGAAAGATTGACCCGTGACCGATGACCTGAAGTGATCGTCAATTTCGACTTTTTCGCAGGCGACACACTCCCTATTGTGACATTTAAACATACCCTTCTGGGTGAGCCAGGATGACTCTTGTCTTTTAGTATGTTCACTGATTCTGGTTGGAGAAACCACATTACCTATGGTTTTACTTCTCCGGTAGGTAAAGTAGCAGGACTTGGTTTTTAAGTCTGCTAAACCCTCATCTGCTCTGAGCATAACCAAATGTTTCTTAATTATCTCACAGATCTGTGGGTACTGCTCTGAGTGGTCAGTCACGAAAAAGAGATCATTCTGCGTATTGCTCCTTTTGTTTTGTTTTGGTTTAGGGTACAGCAGATCCTTTCTGTTAATTTTTCTGACCTCTTCCAGGGTTGATGTTATACAATTGCTGTTATAACCCCTGGCTTTAACTCTGAGCAATTCTGTTTAAGACGGATAAACTGTCCCTTTATAACACCTTTGAACACGCTCTTGGGGTGACAGCTCGTTGCATGTAGCAATGTATTGCCCGAGATCGGTTTTCTAAAGGCTGTGCTACAAACTTTTTCACCAATTACCCCCAAGAGCGTTACATCAAGGTAGTTGATGCTCGTACTGTTAGACTCAGAGGTGAAACTCAATCCTAAGTCATTTTCATTGAGAAAATTCAGAAATGCAGATAATTCATCTGAACTCCCCTTCCAAATGAATAGGTCATTAATGAACCTCCTATAAAAAACTACATTCGAGCAGAGGGGGTTCCCACCTCCATAGATGTGGTCCTGCTCCCACTAACCCATGTAGAGGTTGGCGTAAGATGGGGCAAACTTCGCCCCCATCGCAGTCGCACAAATCTGGAGGTAGAACACCCCCTCAAACTCGAAGTAGTTATGGGATAAAAGAAACTCTGCCACACGGAGCACATACTCACAGAAATCTGGCTCCTTGCCATGGTATTTATTTAAAAACCAAGACAGAGGGAGGCGGAGCTAGCCAGCAACAGGAGAAGTCGCAGGTCTGTGTAGCTCTGCACATAAAACTCCTAAAAGTAGTTATAAAGCTGACAAATTCAGGCAAAATTTCCTAAATTCCAACCCCTGAGTTCTAGCAGAGGTGTTCAACCCTTTTCAACAACAACCGAAAGGTTTTAAGCAAGATCGTTGGGGACCGGATCATCAGCACCGGAAGAAAAGCAGGAAAGACCGCGGCTGCGGCCCATCCGGAACCTCGATATAGACCCAGAAATCGAAGGGAAAAGATAATAGTAAGGGGGAAAATACCAGCAGCTAACTTAACCTTGCAAACCCTCTGGAAACATTTGCCGGAAGATTGCGGGAGAGACCCGCCACCTTTGCTGCAGAAGTTACACGCTGCCGAAAATCTCAAAACCCCTTAACCTGGCCTCACTGTGCCTCTCCGGAGGGTCGGGGCCCCGCTCCGGAGGGACACAACAGACTCCAAGATACAAGGTGAAGTGATACCATCAACACTCACATTGGCCCAGAAGATTCAGATCACGGAGGCCTACCATTCAGCAACAGATGCGGACGCACATGCGACCTCCCACGATCTAAAAGCCACAAACGCAATTGCAGCACCCGATAAGGTCACTACTCCACGGAGAGGTTCTATCACAAGTAAGTCAATCAATACTTGAAAGTAATTAGGGGAGGCGTTGGCGCGAATTTCCGCCATACTGTTTTTGCGCAATTTGCAAGCATACTAAGCTAGGCCCAACTGAGGGACTCAGGACAGTAAGCTATTAACAGACCCCGCTACATTGAGAGGGGTAAGCACAGCAATCAGTCCCCCAGACTATCACAATTCAGGCCTAACCTCTAGCAAAAGACCCTGGACATATAAAGTTATCATATAGGCCAACAAAATAACTGGCTGATCACGCATATACACTATACCAGCACTGTCAGTACAGATCCATACAAATTAAGCTTCAGACACAACTGACAGTGCAGAGACAATCCCACCAAGGATTATCCTAGCTAATATTCAGAGAACAAAACAGGGTAATAACCACTGACACACGGAAAACAGAGTGTTCCTCAGTAAATCACACCAATGTGAGTGCTAGTTCCAACACTCCTAAATAGTCTCCTTATAGGACTCCAACAAAACCAAATCCTCTACCTAGGCTATCACTAATGATACTGGTGACCCGGGAATATCTGAAGGGGATTAACAGGAGCCTGCAAGTCATTCGACAAGAGAGACTTCACACTACCACCATACTCCTCCTCATATAAGCTAAATGTGAAAGTGATGTGAAAAGAGGCAGCTAAGAGGCCTGAATATCGAACACGACTGCCTTTTGAGTATGGGGTAACAACAGCTATGAACAAAAATTCTTAATTAGCACTTAGAGATCCTGAGAATAAACTAGCACAAGGGCTATATAAAACAGCTGCATTACAAGGAAGACCCCATAAAAGATTCATCTCACCACCCACTGAAAACCTCAAGATGAAAAATAAATCACAAACAGTAAAAGAGTGCCTGTCAAGATCTCAATCAAAGCATAAAGGACTTGATAAAAGTATTCCTAACCCTATAACTAGCCCACAAGCACAGAGCTCAGAAATACATGAGGGAGCCAGAATAGAAGAACCAAACAAAGAGCTTCTACAGCAGATTAAATCTCTATTTCAAGAAGAATTCAAGACAGCTCTATCAGAAATAAAACAAGATCTCAGGGAAATAGGGGAGAGAACTGCTGAATTAGAGGAAAAACTTGACAATGTGACTGAGGAAATCCCTATTTTAAGAGACTCTATCCAAGATAATTCGGCATATATCAGCAGGCTTGAAGAGCAGATAGAGGATCTAGAAAATAGATCAAGACGATCTAACTTAAGAATCCGGAACCTACCAGAGACTTACAAAAATTTAGAAGAAACCATTACTGAGTTGTTCACACAACTAGTCCCAGATATTGATCCATCTACACTCCTCATGGACAGGGTACACAGGGCCCTTACAAGACCCCAACAAAATGCAAATAGGGACATAATCCTGAAAATGCACTATTACCACGTCAAAGAAAGAATCTTGAAAGCAGCCAGAGAAAAAAAATGCATAGAATTTGAAGGACACAACATTCAAATATTCACAGATCTTGCTCCCATCACACTCCGAAAAAGAAGGGATATGAAACCAATTACTGCAGCCCTAGTGAAGGAACATATAAAATATAGGTGGAATTTCCCTTTCAAACTAGTTTTCTCATACCAGAACGGAAGCTACAGCTGCAATACCCCCGAGGAGGGAAGAGTACTGCTTCAACGTCTTCAAATCCAAGCTGACATACCAACAACTCCTACTGGACCTTCACCACCAAGAAAATCTTTCCAGAAAGAATGGATACCAGTGGGAAGAAGTGGCAAAGCAAAAAAACAAAGAATTGCTCCCAAACAGGACACTGGTGAAGCTGATTCGGATGAGACTGAGAGCACTTTGTCCTGAGAGCTAAGTAGAATATAATTCATTGAGTGTAACAAGACTAACTTACTTTAAACAGAAACTGTTTCTTTAGGTTGGGCCTTGCCCAACATGGACTGTCATGTTATCTTTTCTTTGTTATACAGGTTTGGTATTGTTATGTTCATTTTCTTCCTTATTTAACTAAACTTGAGCTCTATTACCTATGAGCCACATTTGTTATACAACCCTCACCCTTGAAAGGTATGACTCCCGTATTAACATCTTAACTACCTCAGCCAACTTAAGGCACATTAAAGCTTATTATCTGGTAGGCTGCAGGAGATATAACTAACCTCCCAGAGGGTTCCTTACATTGTACTCCCCATATTCCCCTTCAAGAGGGATTAATGATGTTTATTCCAATTATATGTTTTCTCAGGATCTCCCCCCCCCATCCCCACCCTCCCCCACCCACCCCTGCACCCCCCCCCAAAAACCTCACTCCCTCAAACCCCCCCCCCCACCCCCCGATATACTTAACTCCATACTCAGGGATAAGCTAAAATTGAGTTTAGGTTTCAAAGTTGCCTGAATGTTATTGTTTTTTCAACTCACTTACACAATGTTATTTCCAATGTTGATTTTCAAAATACTATTGTTATATCTTTGGTCATTTTTTTATTGGTTACTCCATGCTACATATAAGGAGATTTATACGTCATCTACAACAAAAGCATTAGATACCGTCAAGAAACCTGCTAGACTAGATTTACCTATTAACTCTTATAACGGTTTGATATGTTTTTCTGTAGCGAGAACTGAGACTGGCCTGGTCTGCGGGGCCCCCCCTCAAATGGAAGAAGCCCTGACACAACCCCAAAAGATGCACAGGTACCACATCATGAAAATTCCCCCTAAACAGTCCCCATGTCTATAAAAATAATTTCGCATAATGTTAGGGGATTAAACTCAGATATCAAAAGGAAAAAAGCAATCTTAGAATATAAAGCCATGAATGCTAAAATAGTGATGCTTCAGGAAACACACTTCACGTCTATGTTTACCCCCAAATATTGGGACAAAGTATACCCGACACAATTCCATGCCATTGGCCCAAAAAAGAAATGTGGAGTCTCAGTGCTAATCCATTCATCCTTAAACTTCCATGAGGAATCCATAATAAGAGATAGAGAGGGCAGATACATCATAATACAGGGTTCTATTCACAACACCCCAGTACTGCTAGTGAATGTATATGCTCCAAATGAGTTACAATCTAATTTTATCACCAAACTCAGCAAACATTTAACACTGTGGAAAAAATATAAAACCATAATAGGAGGAGACTTCAACCTCACCATGAATGATAAAATTGACAGATCCTCACAAGCCTCCGCACATACCAACTCTTCCACAAAATCAAATAGAATTTTGCTAGATTTCACTTCAGACCATAACCTGACTGATAGTTGGCGAGCAATGAATCAAGGGGTACATGACTACACATATTACTCTCCCATGCATGCATCACAGTCAAGAATAGACTACATATTCGTAAGCCAAATTCTGGTCCCCCTAATAATCAATACAACCATTACTAATTGTTCTTGGTCAGACCACTCCATAGTGGAAACAACGATGGCAGGACTAGTTAACCCACAAAGAACAAAATCTTGGACACTCAATGCATCACTACTTAAAGAAGGCCCAACTTTAGAATTGATTAAACAACAAATGGCTGAATTCATAGAAATTAACAATAACTCAACTAACAATCCAGCACTAGAATGGGGGGCATTGAAAGCCTACACACGAGGCCTACTCATATCCGAATCTAGTAAGCAAAAAAAACAGAGAGAGGCTAAACTACTAAGCTTAAAATTAGAGACTAATCGACTTAGGTCACAATTAGGAAACAATCCTTCACGATCACTAACTACCCAGCTTAAAAACAAAAACGCGGAATTAGATTCACTCTTAAACTCAGAGGCCATCAGATCAATCAGAGTAGTCGACACGCAATACTATATTTACGGAAACAAGCCAGACCGGATGCTAGCAAATAAATTGAAAGAGATTGTCAGGGCCACAACCGTCCCACAAATACAATGCCCAGATAATAAAATCACTAATGACCCACAAGATATTGCTAACTTATTTGCCGATTACTACAATAAACTGTATAATATTCCTAACTCACATAAAGGCAAAAACAAAACACCAGACTTAATATCGTTTCTTGGAGATAGTAAATTACCAACACTAACAGAGGAAGAATTAGACTCCTTAAATCGCCCCATAACACAAGAAGAAATAAAACTTAGTATCAAAAACCTTAAAGGATCCAAAGCCCCAGGCCCTGACGGCTATCCTGGCATCTTCTACAAAACACTACAGCCACTACTAGTACCACAACTAGTTAAAGTATTCAACGCTTTGATGCAGGGTAAGGAAATACCAAGAGAAATGTTGATGGCCAGAATTTCAGTGATCCCAAAACCAGGCAAGAACAAACAACACTGCCAAAATTATAGGCCCATCTCCCTGATTAATCAGGATATCAAACTATTTACCAAAATTCTAGCAAATCGCCTAAATCCACTTCTTCTTAAATTAATTCACCCAGATCAAGTGGGATTTATTTCCCAAAGAGAAGCCCCAGATAACACGAGGAAAATTATAGATCTTATTAACGTGGCCACTGTGGGACGGGTGCCTTCTCTGTTTCTGTCTTTGGATGCAGAGAAGGCATTCGATAGAGTTGACTGGGGTTTTATGTTTGCAGTACTTGAAAGAGTAGGCATCAAAGGGGAGTTTTATGATGCTATCAAATCTCTGTATTCATTCCCGACAGCTTTTGTTAAATTATCTGGCTACCAATCTTCACCAATACATATTAACAACGGCACCAGACAAGGTTGCCCGTTGTCCCCACTTTTATTTGCTTTAAGCATTGAACCACTGGCCATCAAAATCAGAGAAAGTAGGGACATTTCAGGAATTGAGGTGGGACACTCTGAACACAAGATCTCCCTATTCGCGGATGACGTAATATTGACATTAACAAAACCACTACTATCCCTTCCTCTAGTATATAAATTCATCCATCAATTCGGGACTTTATCGGGCTATAAAATTAACGGAGATAAATGCGAAGCCCTGGGAGTTGGAATTCCAGCCCACACCAAAAAATTAATAGAGCTAAACTTTTCCTTTGGATGGCCCAAGAAGTCTATTAAATATTTAGGAATCCATCTTACCAACAATATACATTCTCTATATAATATAAATTATCTCCCCATGTTTAAGAAAATCAGAGCCCTTTTAACCAAGTGGATGAAACTTAAAATCTCCCTTTATGGTAGAATTATCTCAGTCAAGATGTCTCTATTACCCAAATTACTATACTTATTTCGCTCCTTACCCATCACCCTTCCTCATTCTGACTTACATAAGCTTCAAAAAGACATTTTACGATTTGTGTGGCAGGGGAAACGAGCCAGAATCAACAAAACACTTATGTGTTCCCCCAAAAAGATAGGAGGAGTGGGTCTCCCAAACCTAATTCCATACTATTACTCAGCCCGCATTGCCCAAACTTTACACTGGTTCAAAACTAAAAACAACTTACAGTGGCTAAACATTGAATCGGCTGTTATGAACACTACACCACTCTCACACCTATTATGGACCCCAGATACCCCCACCACTCATAAGAAAAGCGAATTCATTGCAATTCAACACACTTTACACATCTGGAAGATATTGAACTCTAAATTCCCATTACTAAATAAAAGATCAACGATCACACCATTGATAACCCAAACTTCCTCATTCGATAGAACTGTACAACAGAAATGGCATAACAAAGGGCTTTACAGGATTGCAGACGTATATAAAGAGGGTAAAATTATTTCCTTTACACAATATCAGGCCCTAGACACAGAAGATAGGAACATCTGGTACCATTACCTCCAACTTAAATCTAGAGTATATCAAATCATGGGGACCGAGAGAGCTCCTGTAACCACCACACTAGAAAAGCTCTGTCTGGCTGATTATCATATAAGAGGTGGAATCTCAACCCTTTACACCTTATTTAACAACCCCCCTTCTGATATCAAACCCCCCTTAATGTTTAAATGGGAAAATGACACTGGGAGGACTTGGTCAATTGAGACTTGGAGAGAAAATCTCAGCGATGGCTTATCTTTCACACAAAACGCAACCCTCAAAGAAAATTTTATTAAAGTAGCCTTCAGATGGTACCTATTCCCGACTAGATCAGGGGGAAAAGAGGACCCATTGACCAAGTTCTGCTATAGAGGATGTGGGGAGCTTGGGACATACCCACATATGTGGTGGGAATGTAGATACGTTAAAGAGATATGGGATCAAGCCTCAAATTTCTTGAGCAAGATCTTCGAAAAAACAATAAAGCTAACCATGGAACAAGCGCTGCTCCACTTCCCGATCCCGGGACTCTCTAGACACAATAACAAACTAGGAAGATGGGTTTGCACAATAGTTAGACTAAGTATAGCCCAATTTTGGAAGGGACTCCCCCCGAGCTTCGAACTGATAAAAAAAAAGATGATATACCATTTTGATAAAGCAAGTGCCTCAGCAGAATACCTAAATGATAAAAAAACATTCCTGTTACAATGGGAACCTTTCATACATTATCACGAAGCTACCAGGAGGAGAGGGGGGGCGGACGCGGACTAGGCCAGACGAAATATTGTTTGTACCATCTACATTGAATGCATAGAACGAACTGTATTAACTCCGAATCTGTATAACATTACATGTATTTTTGGAGTATTCACTCTATTATTGGAATGACCTTTGACTATTGGAATATTTGATTATTGATTTATTGTATTTGTAAAATCCTTAAATAAAATCTTTTCAACATAAAAACCAAGACAGAGCTTCCAAGCCTTTATTGTGTGGGATTGAGGAATAGAGTGACTTAACGTCAACTGTAAGCCAAACAAAGCCTCCCACTCGATGTTCTCTAGTAGTTTTAAAATGTGCATGGTGTCTCTTGTATAGCTCCATAAGTTAGGTACCATTGGCTGTAGGACCTGGTCCAACCACTCAGAGGTGTGCTCCAAAAGAGAGCCAATGCCACTGACAATGGGTCTTCCTACCACATTGTCAAGTGACTTGTGGACCTTAGGTAGGAGGTTAAAAGTCGGAATGGTGGGAGTGTTTACCAATAGATAAATACTGGTTTCTTGATCCAAGAACCCTGCCTCAATGCCATCATCAATTAAACTCTCAAGTTTTCTCTTAAAGATGACAGTAGGATCAGTGCTCAGCACTCGATAATCCTGGGCATTGTGCAATTGTCTGTGGGCCTCCTTGATGAAATCTGTTCTATTCATCAACACCACAGACCCACCTTTATCCGCAGCTCTAATCACCAAGGTGGGATTATTACCCAGAGTGGCCAAGGCCTCCCTCTCCCTCACAGTGAGATTATGTTTTTTATTTTTGTCCATATAATAAAGCCTATTTAGGTCAGCTTCTACCCTACTTTGGAACCTTTCAATGATGGTTCCCCTTGCATGTATGGGATAAAAGCGGGAAGGACATTTGAACCTGGGGAATCTATTGGAAGAATGAGTCAAAGCTTCGGCCTCAGAGGTGTTCAGTGCTTCCAATGTTGAAAGACCACAGAGGTCTTGAAACTCAAAACCATCTAGAGTATTACTGGTCAAAGGTGCCGTTACCCCCTTTAAATCATCTTCCAAAATACCCCTATCAGACTTTGTAGAAAAATATTTCCTAAGTGTAATCTTACGTATCAGTTTGTTCACATCAATCAAAGTTTTAAATAAATTAAAGGTACTTGTCGGGACAAATCCTAATCCCAAGCTTAACACTTTGATTTCTGTGGCATTTAAGGTATATGTGGATAGATTAATTACTGATATCTCGTCTGTCTCTGACCTTTCTGGTTTTTCCTGAGAGCATAGCCCCCCTTGTTCGGTGCTTTTGCCCCTTGTCCCCCCCCCCGTCTCCTTGCGCGGGGGGGGGGAACCTGGTTGAGTTCCACACTCTCTAATCGATTAGGTGTTTCTTGGGTGTGTACAATGTCAGGTGCTTGTGGGATGTATCTAGAGGCTGGTAAAGCATTCTTTAATATAGGTGGCGGTACTATTGTAACTTTTTCTTGATGTATACTGGGCTGATTAGGCAAATGGGTGTATTTATTCTGTGTGTGATAGACTAAGGGGGCGGAGCTACCATGTGATGCAGTGTCAAAAGTAGATATTTCATCTTCACCTGAGGTTGAACTATCTTCCCCCTGAATCAGCTTCACTGTCAGAGAATCTAATTTGTCACTGTTGTCTGCCTCTTCCCCTACCCCTACGTCTGCCTCTAAATCCTCTTCCCCTGTTAGAAGTGCCAAGATTCTGGTTATTTTCCCTATATTTTTGTGTTCTCTCTCTTTTATTCCAAATATACATGGTATTGTTGTTAAAGTCTGTTTGGTCCCTAATATACTTTGAATGCTTTATTTCAAGTAAAAGAGATTTAGCCTCTGCAACTGCTTCTTGTAGCAGATTATCAAACCTGGCAAAGTCTGTGTTGTCGCACCTTTTGTTAAGCTCCTCTTGTACTTGGCTAATTTTAACCGTAATTTCTTGGACCTGTTTGTTTTTATAAATAATGAGAAGCCGCATTAGATTCCAGGAGCACTCGGACAGGGTCTCATTCCATTCACTTATGAAGGCCCTGTCCTCCGTATAGAAAGTGGGGTATTAATTTATTCTTAAACCCCTGGGTATGAGCTTAAGCAGATAGGAGCTTACCAAGTGTCTGATGATAAGCCTGCTCCTGAATAAAACTTTATTTCATCTACTTCAAGCCTCAGCATTCCTTTTTCCTCATTTGTATGAGCTTAAGCTTCAGATAGTTCTCCAAGGTCCAAACATCCCACTTATACTTATTTTCTTTATTTATCAGGAGTTCCATCTCTTCAAAGAGGGTATTTAATCTTTGTTGTGTCCTATCCATTGTGAAAAAATTCTCAGCTATCACCATGTTTGTGTCCCTCTCACTAGCATTTCTCAGTGAGTAAAAATTCATACTAACAATAGTTCCTGTATTTGTTTCTGTTTCCACCCTATTCTCCATGATCCCTGAATTGAGTAAATAAAGTCCAAATGGACACACACTGCACAGTGTCAAAATCTAACAAATAGCCCAAATAAATGCGACAAAGAGAAGTGTAGTCCCTTATTGTCGCATATAGTGCTAGGTCAAGGGATCCCCAGGCAGTGCTGATAGATGCTCTAGCAGTGCCCTGGTCCTTCAACCTGGCCTATGTGTTTCCACCATTCCCTCTCCTTCCTCGTCTGATTGCCAGAATCAAGCAGGAGAGAGCTCCGGTGATTCTGATAGCACCTGCGTGGCCACGTAGGACTTGGTATGCAGACCTGGTGGACATGTCATCCGTCCCACTATGGACTCTGCCGCTGAGGCAGGACCTTCTGATTCAAGGTCCATTCAAGCATCCAAACCTACTTTCTCTGCGTCTGACTGCTTGGAGATTGAACGCTTGATTTTAGCAAAGCGTGATTTCTCTGAATCGGTCATTGATACCTTGATTCAGGCTCGAAAGCCTGTCACCAGAAAAATCTACCATAAGATATGGTGTAAATATCTTTACTGGTGTGATTCCAAGGGTTACTCATGGAGTAAGATCAGGATTTCTAGGCTATTATCTTTTCTCCAAGAAGGATTGGAGAAGGGATTATCAGCTAGTTCCTTAAGGGACAAATATCTGCTTTGTCTATCCTTTTACACAAGCGTCTGGCGGATGTTCCAGACGTTCAGGCGTTTTGTCAGGCTTTAGTTAGAATCAAGCCTGTGTTTAAACCTGTTGCTCCGCCATGGAGTTTAAATTTGGTTCTTAAGGTTCTTCAAGGGGTTCCGTTTGAACCTATGCATTGCATAGATATTAAGCTCTTATCTTGGAAAGTTCTGTTTTTAGTAGCTATCTCTTCGGCTCGAAGAGTTTCTGAGTTATCTGCTTTACAGTGTGACTCCCCTTATCTTGTTTTCCATGCGAATAAGGTGGTTTTGCGTACCAAACCCGGATTTCTTCCTAAGGTTGTTTCTAATAGGAATATCAATCAAAAAATTGTTGTTCCTTCTCTGTGTCCTAATCCTTCTTCCAAGAAGGAACGTCTGTTGCACAACCTAGATGTGGTTTGTGCTTTAAAGTTCTACTTACAAGCGACTAAAGATTTCCGTCAAACATCTTCATTGTTTGTTGTCTATTCTGGAAAGAGGAGAGGTCAAAAGGTTATGGCAACCTCTCTTTCTTTTTGGCTGAAAAGCATCATCCGTTTGGCTTATGAGACTGCTGGCCAGCAGCCTCCTGAAAGGATTACAGCTCACTCTACTATAGCGGTGGCTTCCACATGGGCTTTTAAAAATGAGGCTTCTGTTGAACAGATTTGTAAGGCGGCGACTTGGTCTTCGCTTCATACTTTTTCCAAATTTTACAAATTTGATACTTTTGCTTCTTCGGAGGCTATTTTTGGGAGAAAGGTGCTACAAGCAGTGGTGCCTTCCGTTTAGGTACTTGTCTTGTCCCTCCCTTCACCTGTGTCCTAAAGCTTTGGTATTGGTATCCCACAAGTATTGGATGAATCTGTGGACTCGATACATCTTGCAAGAGAAAACAAAATTTATGCTTACCTGATAAATGTCTTTCTCTTGCGATGTATCGAGTCCACGGCCCGCCCTGTCTATTTAAGACAGGTAGTATTTTTTATTATAAAACTTCAGTCACCTCTGCACCCTATAGTTTCTCCTTTTTCTTCCTAGCCTTCGGTCGAATGACTGGGGGATGGAGTTAGGGGAGGAGCTATATAGACAGCTCTGCTGTGGGTGCTCTCTTTGCCACTTCCTGTTGGGAAGGAGAATATCCCACAAGTATTGGATGAATCCGTGGACTCGATACATCGCAAGAGAGAGAAATTTATCAGGTAAGCATAAATTTTGTTATTTTGTCTCTATCCCAACTTGTTTTATGTCCCTTTTAATGTTCATTATTCTCATGGACATCTACATAAGTCTACGGGAATCAACGTTTAAAAGTGTTTTTCAATATTTACCGTCAAATTTCAAATGTTAATGTTTCATGTTTAAAACGTTTAAAAAATAACATTAAAATCATTCTAGAGAAAATTTTGAATTGCATACTGAGTGTCAAGGGAAATACTTTGTTTTATTATTATTTCACCATTTGCTCTTCATCCTCAGATGTTCTATGCTATAAAAAACCGAAGGATTATGGAAGAGATGATGAAGGAGTTTCAGAGATACCTCGAAAACCAGGTGAGGAATTTAGACCTATGCTGAAAAATTTTGCTTTGCACCTCTTCCGCCGGAAACGTGTTTTCCATCAAATAGATTTTCATTAACAACTGAATTCCGAATGAACCCCTTCATGAATATCAAATTAAATAAAAATGTTTTGTTTGTGTGTGTGACAAATGAGGCGTCCAAATAATTTTGTGTTCGTGCAGTTGTCTAATACACAAAATATTTAGTATTGTACAATCATAATAAGGGAAAACTGCAGGACATTTACAAATGCCAGATCAGATGTATTTTTATTTTATTCTACTCAGGTGCCACAAAATGTAAAAACATATACACACATTATATATATATATATATATATATATATATATATATATATATATATATATATATACACACACACACACGTCCAACCCAGACCTCATGTGCAATTAGCACATTCGAATATCCGTGCCAAACCATCACCTCAAGACAGATTCCTACAATGTGGGACAATCCTGGGACAAGAAGCCAAATTCCAGGACTATCCTGGAGAAATCAGGACAGCTGGAAAGTTTGAAAAAAAATCAGAAAAATCCACAGAAAAAGTTACTAGTCCGGTAGGACGATGCGCGTGGGCCTACAGCTAGGGAGCTGGCCACACGTTTGTACGTAGACCAAGAATCTGCGTAATTAAACACACAGATATATATTTTCTGTATGCAGCGCTGTCTTGGTTCCTAGCTACATTACTTACTATGGAGTTTGCCTGCAAGCAGAGGGGAACTTTTGTAGTGTAATTAGGAGCAGATTTATGTGGCTGAGATAAGACCGTGCTGTTTTTGAAACACTATTACAATACACCTGTCAGAGGTGTGAATCTGCGTACGCGTCTGGTGAAGTGCGGTGTGCGGGACAACATGCGCCTGTAATGTTAGCACGTTGCTCTTGGTAACTATATACCCCAGCAGAAGAATGATAGGGACACTAAGCACCTTGTGTTTGCAAGACGTTTTTGTTCTCTTGCTATAGAATTTCATATAATCCAACTCTAAACTCCCCCTGCCCCCCGCCACTTATCTTATTTGGAGGAGCCAATCCTGTCTTGCTCCTGGAGAAAACAAAGATATGCTCTGTCATGTTTGTATAAACTGCATTGTTTTGCCGTTATTATTTGCTAAACCCAATCAGGGATATATATGTGGCAAGGTTAGCCTTGAGACAGCTGCAGGTTGCATTTCAGGTGAAGGGAATTTCTATGTTATATTGCATAAAAAGGGGGCAAAATAAATGATGAAAATATATTGCAAAGTTGTTTTACTATGCATAAGTAAACCTGTTAAAATATCAAGATGTTTACTGTCCCTTTAATCACAAAGCTAAAGTCCTGCTTGGGAGGTTCAGTACACTGCAACTGTTCAGCTGGAAACTACTAGTTGGCCAATAAGGAACAGCATACACAGGTATCCTCCAATCACCAGCTGTCTTCTGTCTGGGTGCTGCCATGTTTTAGGGCTCCAGAGGAGGACTTGATATGTGGGGTAACAACTAAGAACAAAGATATTAAAGGGACATGAAACCCATTTTTTTTTCTTTCATATTTCAGACACAACATACAAATTTCAACAACTTTGCAATTCACTTATATTGTCTAGTTTGCTTTGTTCTCTTGGTATCCTCTGTTGAAGCAGCAGCAATGCACTACAGGGACCTAGCTGGACACATCAGGTGAGACACTGACAAGTGGCATATATCAGCAGATAGTTCTAGGTCGTGCCTACCTATGTATGCTTTCCAACAAGGGATACCAAGAGACTGAAGCACATTAGAAAAAATTAACTGGAAAGTTGTTTAACCCCTTAATGACCAAGAACGCGCTATGTACGTCCTCAAAAAATCGTCCGTTAACGACCAAGGATGTACATAGCACGTCCTCAGTCAAAATGAGCACTGGAACCGATTGTGATCGCTTCCAGCCGCTCTCAGGGTATTGCAGTGATGCCTCGATATTGACCCTTTAAGCAGTAACTGATGCAGAGGCCCTCTCTGCATCGGCCAGCGATGGTGGTGTGGGAGGGATAGGAGGGAGGCGGGAGGAGGTGTGCAAAGGGCAAGAGGGAGGTGTGCGAGAGGGGAGCGGGTGGTTTTCGGTAAAGAGATCTGGAAGGGGGGTAATGGGGGGGCAGCTACACTACAGAAGAATATGCATATTTTATTATTTTTATAAATAAAAAGCCTAATTTCCTGCAAACTGGGTAATGGCAGACAGCTTCCAGTACCTAACATGGCGGCTAATAGGTAGAGGGGGGAGGGTAAAAGAGCTTTTTTTTTGTGGGGGGGGTCATGGAGGTTGGGTGGTAAGGGGGGATCCTACACTGCAGAAAATATAAAAAAAAACTTTTATTTTTATACTGGCAGACTTTCTGCCAGTACTTAAGATGGGGATGACCTTTTCCGGGGTGGGGGAGGGAAGAGAGCTGTTTGAGAGGGGTCAGGGAGGGATCAGGGGGTGGGATGTGTCGGCTGGGAGGCTGATCTCTACACTAAAGCTAAAATTAACCCTACAAGCTACCTAATTAACCCCTTCACTGCTGGGCATAATACAATTGTGGTGCACAGCGGCATTTAGCATTTACAACCATTTGTGCCATAATTGCACAAGCTGTTTGAAAACAATTTCTGTGAGAACCTAAAGTTTGTGAAAAAGTGAACGATTTTTTTAATTTGATCGCATTCGGCGGTGAAATAGTGGCAGGAAATATACGAAAATGGGCTTAGATCACTTTGGGTTGCCTACTAAAAGAAAATGTATACATGTGAAGGGTTTTTCAGGAATTCCTGACAGATAAAAAATGGTTTGGAAAAAGTGCTACTTGTATTAATTGCCCTATAACTTGCAAAGAAGATGTAAACATTGGGTATTTCTAAACTCAGGACAAAATTTAGAAACTATTTAGCATGGGTGTTTTTGGTGTTTGTAGATGTGCAACAGATTTTGGTGGTCAAAGTTAGAAAAAGTGTGTTTTTTTCCTCATATTTTATAAAAATATTTTTTGTAAATTATAAGATATGAAAATAATGGTATCTTTAGAAAGTCCATTTAATGGCGAGAAAAACAGTATATAATATGTGTGGGTACAGTAAAAGAGTAAGAGGAAAATTACAGCTAAACACAAACACCGCAAAAATGTAAAAATAGCCTTGGTCCCAAACGGTCAACAAATGGTCTGGTCACTAAGGGGTTAAATCGCATGCTCTAGCTGAATCCTGATATATCTATATTTTTATAGCAAGTTTTCTTTTTGGGTTGGTAGAAGCAGTCCGGTTATATTGAGGTACAGGTCCTTTAGATTTTATGTTGCTGTTTGTTTAATGATCATGTGTATAATTCCTAATTAAAGGGACATGAAACGCAACATTTTTATTTCATGATTCAGATAGAGAATACAATTTTAAACAACTTTCTAATTTACTTCTATTATTTAATTTGTGTTATTCTCTTGGTATCCTTTAACTTACTGAACACATGGGTGAGCCAATGATAATAGGTATATAAATGCAGCCACCAATCAGCAGCTAGAACCTAGGTTCTTTGCTGCTCCTGAGCTTACCTAGATAAACCTTTCAGCAAAGGATAACGAGAAGGAAGTAAATTAAATAATAGAAGTAAATTGGAAAGTTGTTTAAAATTGTATTCTCTATCTGAATCATGAATCTATGACTTTACTGCCCCTTTAATTTATCAATTCATTTATTAATATTATTTTCAATGCCGTATATTTATTTAATTGGCCCCGTTCTTTACTGCTCTCCCTATTTATCATTTTCTCTATTTTCTCTTTATAAGAGTTCTATGCTGCTGCCCTCTACAATGAAGACTCTTATATCTGAAAAGTCCTCAGAGATTCTGAAAGAGTTTAAGGCTTCCTTACTGGGCCCCATTACTGAGCACCATTCCAGCCTGCTGAAGGAACTAGACTCACATCTACAGGAGGAACTGGAGAGGTTTAGCACCAGCTATACAACGCGTTTCACGTGCAGCGCAATCGGACTTGGTGTGACAGCTGGTCTGGGGCTCTATGGGATGATTGGAGCTGCAGCAGCCAAGGGAACTGTGGTGTTTGCAACTCAGACAGCTGTAGCCACAGGAGAGCGGGTAGTAGCCACAGAGGTGGCTACTGGGGCGGTATCACTGCTAAAATCTGGTCTCACTGCATTTATGGGCAGATTTTTCAGAGGAGGGCTGTGAGTTAAACGCTTGAGTACCAAGAAGGCATAAAGTCAACAAATTAAATTACTACTGAGAAATTGGCCCTATATTTTGTGCAATTTGAGGTTAAGTTTCTTAAAAAGATATATTGGACTTTTTGTTTGCTTCGAATACAACAAAACCAAAAATATAAACTTGCTATATATATATATATTAACCCTTTTCTTGGCGGAGCTACTTTGTCTATATCTATTTAAACAAATTGAAATCACGCAATCGTTCATGTGATCTCCTGATTTCAGTGATGGGATCAGGTCAGGAGGGAGTGCCTATGACGCTAAACATTTCCTCCAGCCCAGATTCCATTTACCAAGCCTCTATGGATTCAGGACAGCCAAACGGCTAGGACGTTCCAGGTGCTAATGCCCAGCGACAGCATGGAACATCCTAACAGCAGGAAGGGGGTAACAAAAAGAGATTTGTTTTTCTGCATTTTATAGGGACAAGTTGATTATCTTTTCCTTATCCCGTCCGTAATCTGTGTTAGCTGAGAATCACACATTTCACAAATACTCTTTCCAACTAATGTATGTGCACCACCTCTTTATATAAATTACGTTTTCCTGAGACCTGAGTATTGTCTAAATCTGTGATGGCTGACTTCCTTACACACAGGGTAGGAGATCAGTATTTTAGAAGTATTGAGGGCTGCAGATCAGTATTTTAGAAGTATTGAGGGCTGCAGATCAGTATTTTAGAAGTATTGAGGGCAGTAGATCAGTATTTTAGAAGTATTGAGGGCTGCAGATCAGTATTTTAGAAGTATTGATCAGACCTGAGTATTGTCTAAAACTGTGATGGCTGACTTCCTTACACACAGGATAGGAGATCAGTATTTTAGAAGTATTGAGGGCAGTAGATCAGTATTTTAGAAGTATTGAGGGCTGCAGATCAGTATTTTAGAAGTATTGAGGGCAGTAGATCAGTATTTTAGAAGTATTGAGGGCCGCAGATCAGTATTTTAGAAGTATTGAGGGCCGCAGATCAGTATTTTAGAAGTATTGAGGGCAGCAGATCAGTATTTTAGAAGTATTGAGAGCCGCAGATCAGTATTTTAGAAGTATTGAGAGCCGCAGATCATTATTTTAGAAGTATTGAGAGCCGCAGATCAGTATTTTAGAAGTATTGAGAGCCGCAGATCAGTATTTTAGAAGTATTGAGAGCCGCAGATCATTATTTTAGAAGTATTGAGAGCCGCAGATCAGTATTTTAGAAGTATTGAGAGCCGCAGATCATTATTTTAGAAGTATTGAGAGCCGCAGATCAGTATTTTAGAAGTATTGAGAGCCGCAGATCATTATTTTAGAAGTATTGAGAGCCGCAGATCAGTATTTTAGAAGTATTGAGAGCCGCAGATCAGTATTTTAGAAGTATTGAGAGCCGCAGATCATTATTTTAGAAGTATTGAGAGCCGCAGAGCAGTATTTTGGAAGTATTGAGAGCCGCAGAGCAGTATTTTGGAAGTATTGAGAGCCGCAGATCATTATTTTAGAAGTATTAAGAGCCGCAGATCATTATTTTAGAAGTATTGAGAGCCGCAGATCAGTATTTTAGAAGTATTGAGAGCCGCAGATCAGTATTTTAGAAGTATTGAGGGCAGTAGATCAGTATTTTAGAAGTATTGAGAGCCGCAGATCAGTATTTTAGAAGTATTGAGGGCCGCAGATCAGTATTTTAGAAGTATTGAGAGCCGCAGATCAGTATTTTAGAAGTATTGAGGGCTGCAGATCAGTATTTTAGAAGTATTGAGAGCAAAAGGAAGTGGGATACTCCGACAGCGCTAACTTGAGATGTGACCTGTAGCTCCCTTACAATTGGGTCCCTAGTTACCCAATAGAAAATCTAACAGAACAGTGAATATGTAAGGAGCGCCTAACTGAAAGGCAAGGTCAGCACAACTGGGCCAAGATCAAATATGAGGTCAACACAATCGATAGTAAAAAGGGTCGTTAATAAATGATGTAAAATGTATAATTAGCATAAAAGATGTCAGTTTAATCTCTAATTTAAAACTGTGTAGGTAAAAAGGTGTTTACATAAACGTATAATACAAATACATTTAATAACATGGATCCATGATACAATGATAAAAACAAAAGACGAATATAGATAAAATCAATTTGCAGATATGAATGACAATATGAAAATAAAAACAAATGTGAACAATATAATCAGTGTAAAAACGACAATGTGTGATCGCTCCAAAGTAAAAACAATATGAGATAAAAAGTGCTCCTGTGTACAATGTGCGTTTTACTATTGGCAACATTTTAGTTTTTATCGGTTTTGTGAGTTTGTAGTCACTTAAAACGCACATTGTACACAGGAGCACTTTTTATCTCATATTGTTTTTACTTTGGAGCGATCACACATTGTCGTTTTTACACTGATTATATTGTTCACATTTGTTTTTATTTTCATATTGTCATTCATATCTGCAAATTGATTTTATCTATATTCGTCTTTTGTTTTTATCATTGTATCATGGATCCATGTTATTAAATGTATTTGTATTATACGTTTATGTAAACACCTTTTTACCTACACAGTTTTAAATTAGAGATTAAACTGACATCTTTTATGCTAATTATACATTTTACATCATTTATTAACGACTCTTTTTACTATCGATTGTTTTGACCTCATATTTGATCTTGGCCCAGTTGTGCTGACCTTGCCTTTCAGTTAGGCGCTCCTTACATATTCACTGTTCTGTTAGAAGTATTGAGAGCCGCAGATCAGTATTTTAGAAGTATTGAGAGCTTAAAGGGATATTAAAAACTAAATACATTTCATGTTACCTTCCTCTAGCTATGGGTGCTGCCATTTTGAAACCTAGGTTCCATTGAAGTCTATGGAGGAATACGCAATATTAGCATACATCCCTGCTTTTCAAAAAAACAAACAAAGAGAACAAAGAAAAAATGATAATAGAAGTAAATTAGAAAGTGGTTTAAAATCACATGCTCTATCTGAATCATAAAATAAAAAAATTGGGTTTCATATCCCTTTAACCCCTTAACGAGCAAGGACGTGCCAGGAACACCCTAGAAAAAAACACCCTTAACGACCATGGACGTTCCTGGCACGTCTTCTGAGGTTTGAAGCTCTGGAAGCGATCCTGATCGCTTGCAGGGTATTGCAGTGATGCCTTGATATGCAGGCATCACTGCAATTCCCTTTTTACACCACCGATGCAGAGAGAGCAACTCTGTGGCCCTCTCTGCATCGGCAATCAATGGGGCCGTTCATGGTGGGTGGGAGCTGCAGCTGGGAGGCCCCTCGTTACATACATACCGGCAATCGGTCCTCATTATGTGTTTCAAGTCCCGCGGTTGCGACGGGGGGGGGCGCGAGCGTGCGTGCTCCGCATTTACCGGCTGCTAGTATAAAAGTAATGAGAAGGAGGGAGACGGAAGGTGGGGTAAAATGTGCTTGGGAGGGGATCTAGGAGGGGGAGGGTGGGTAGGGTATTGAGGGGGGGCAGCTACACTACAGAAAATTATAATTTTTAAAGTTTAAAAATAAAAAACAATTTGTTTTGGGCAAATTGGGTACTGACAGACAGCTGCCAGTACCCAAGATGGCGGCAAATTTTAGAGAGCTGTATGGGGGGATAGAGGAGGTTGGGGGCTAAGGGGGGATCCTACACAGCAGCATATGTAAATATGCTTAAAAAAATTAAAGATACCTTTTTTTGTTTATCAAGGTTTTTTTATTAAGGTATTTAGCAATACAACATTCATAGTATAAACATGACCTCCACGATATGAAAACATGCATTTGTTGAACTTAATAGAAAGAATAAATACCAGAGTAACCTCAAGGTTTACATGTCACATTACAGAAATACAATTCCTGATACTTATCATAATCTAAATAAATGAGCTCAAACTAGAGGAACGTATATGGTGTGGAGGCCTATGACCTCTATTCTTAGGGCTAATCTGACATACCATACTTCTGGTGGATCACAGTTTACAATATTGCTGGTCTTGCAATGATACCTTAGTATTTTTATTTTATTCAAGTTACTGTAGCACCTCTTTATCATGAAGTAATGCCTAATATAGTGACACTTTAAATTAAACTATAAAACCTTAGAACAAACTATCTTAACTGAGAGGTACCTACGCTTACTAGGTTGTAATACGTTTCCTCACTTGACATAGAATGTAACTCTTGTACCTATTGGTACATATAGTGTAGAAGAGGAAAATTATCATTAGGTAGCGGATTAATACAGCTAAAGAATTCACCAAATAGGGTGAATTTTAAAATTAATAAATTAGCTAATGATGAATATGGTCCCTAAAGGACCCGATCATACTTGTGAGTCTAGTTACACAGAGCTCTTAAAAAGAAAAATCTTTCCTATATGAACTCAGAAATGTATGTACTAGTAATGTGTAGTATAGCTCATTTCCACTAACAAAGAAAGAGGAGACGGTTGCATAAAGAAAGTGCAGGGCAAATAGCCCGGAGCGTAGCTAAGGGTTAAGGCCTGGTTGAGTGAGTGCTGCTGCTGTGTGTGTGTTGTTACAATGTTGCATTGTGTTGGGAGGGGTTTACCAACCTTATATATGGGATGGGCAGGGATTCCACTTCCTCTTTGTTCCTGTGGACCCCTGGAAGATCTTTCTATATCACAGCTTGCAGCAGCATTTCCAATGGAAGGCGAACCTGTGGAATGGGAAGAGATGGAGATTGAGGACGTTGATTGGGTCGCACCATCCCCATCAGGGACTGTTACGGTGGGTCAGGGCCATGTGTCTGGGTTATATCTCCCTGTTTCTCCCTCGGGGGGGGGGGGGAAGAGGGTAGCCCTAACCTATTCCCTTCTCCTGCACGGGAGAATTGGGTAGTGGATGATGGGCGTCGGCTCGGATGGTCAGTCTTTGGGGGGTGTTGGGCCTGAGGGGCATGTAGGAGTAGGCCTTAGGCAAGGATGTCAAGGAGTAGGGCCTAGGGGGTCCCAGGGAAGTTCTGGGTTTTGTTCTGAGGGTTCCGGTAGCATGGTTGGTGGTTCCGGAGTAGGCCTTAGGCAGGGGCCTATAGTTTTAGGGCCTGGGGAGTCCCAAGGGGGTTCTGCGGTTGCCTCTGGGGAGGGTTCCGGTGGCGTTGGTAGTGGGAGCAGTGCAGCCTTACCTGCGTCAGTAGTCCTTTCCGGGGAATCCGTGGCGGCGGTGGCCCTCTTGCAGTCCTTGGCGTCGGTCCTCGCGGGTGCGTCATCGGGTGTGGCTGTACTCCAGTCCCAGGCTTCGGTCCCTTGTGGTGCGCAGGCCTCCGGTCTGTCTTCCCCATCCAAGATGGCCGCCGTGTCGACTTCCGGTTGCGTTGTGCGCCCCGACGGTACTTCCGGTGACGTCACTTCCGCCTGCGGCACTCGGATTTTGGACAGCGAACGGAGAGGATCGTTCCCCCCTGGCTCCGATGGTAAGAAGGGAGCACCTCGGGGGGGGGGGGGACAACCGCTCATGGGGGCAAGCAAGTTAGGCCTCAGAGGGCTGGGGGGGGGGGCGCATTTCAGGCCGGCTCAGGGTATGGCAGTACGGAGTCAGGGGGCAAATTTGATTGATGATGCGGGGCAGCAAGGCCCCCCGGGGTGGTGCAACGAGGTGTGCGCACCAGAGCTTCGGCAGTGGCCAACAATAAAGGAGGGGAGGCCGATAGGGCACCCTCCTCACTCTCGCGGCCTACTTCAGGAAAGGGCAAGGCGAAGGCGGCCCCCGTGTGCTGGGGCGCAAGGTAAAGGAAAGGCCCCCGTGGCTAGAGCCGCGCATAAGGGGTCTTGCATGACACAGGGCTTAGGTGGTGATACCGCTGAAGCGGAACCACAAGCAGAAGGTCTGCAGGGTACAGTGACACCCAGCAGGACCTCACCGGCCAGGTCAGGACAGATAGCCACGAGAGGGGCAATGAAGAGGGGCCATGCTAGTATTAGCGATAGCCCTAGTGAAGGCCTAGAAGGCCCCGAGAAGGGGTCGGCAAGACAGGCCAGGGTAGCGAGGTCCCAAGGGCGGGGCAGGACTGTGAGATTTCAGGAGGATTATGCATGTGGGCAGGCCGCTAGTACGGATGACGATGGCAGCTTGCCATATGGTGTGAGTGATAGTGACCGTGAGGGGTATCAGGAATTTGGGGTTGGGGAGGATAGGGAGGAAGCGGCTGGCTCTTCCCGAGGTACTCCGCTCTTGGCTTCTGTTTTACAGGTATCCATGGCATCCTCATCCAGCAGAGACATGGCGACTCAGAGTTCCAGGGCTCTCAAGCCTAGAGCGGTGGCGACACGTGCGGGTGATAGCAGCACTTCTGGACCCGACCAGGCCCCTTTGGGTACTTCATCTGGTGAGTGCCAACTTGGTTTGCCTAGGGGGCGGTGTGACTCCTCCAGTTCTAGTGGGTCTGGCTCCGGGTCTGAGATAGATGGGTCCCTGGGGTTGCATACGAAAGGACACAGGAGAATGTATAGGATGTTAAGAAAAATGAGTAGAGGCAATCCTGGGGAGGGTAATGCCAGTAGCGTGGCTCAGTCATCTCAACTCCTAGGGGTACCTGGGGGGTCACCACAGGCAGTGAATAGGAAAGCAGCAGTGCATGGGGATACTTACTCGTGCCAGGTACACAGCTTGCATGCCCACCTCAAGTCAAAGATGGTGAAGCGTATCCAGGATGGTAAGTACGTCAACATGTTTGAGTTATCTGCAGAGGCATTTCAATTTAAGGAAATGGCAGAGGATGGTACGGGCCCTAAAAAATTTAGGCGGCCTGATACACTTGAGGAATGGCATCGGTGTTTCCGGGTATACGCCACATGCTATTTAGAGAGGTTTCCCGATCAAGGGGACGGGATTATTAAAGTATGTTGACACCATTGATGCAATACATAGGAAGTTTGCTGACGGTGCTTGGAGGGATTACGATATGATCTATCGTAAGAAGAAGGTGGGCAACCCATTGCTAGACTTTGAGACTATGGACTTACACCTCTGGGCGCATCTTGATGCGGAAAGGAGGGCACAGGGAGGCTCAGGGGTAGTGACTCTGGGGAACAGGCAGACATTGCGCTTTCAGCCGGACAGGGCTGCTGCTCAATTGTTAGATGGTGGCCTGCGTAGGGGTTTTATTATTCCCGTAGCGGGTCGGGTATTGGGGTCACGGGTCAGGAAGAACCTGAAATCGGCCTCTCAGTACCCAGAGGCAGTCAGGGAGAAGTTAGGGAAGGAAGTGGCCCTGGGCAGAGTTGCAGTCCCTTTCAGGGACTTGCCAATGCCGGACTTGGTAATTTCTCCGCTAGGGGTGGTTCCCAAAAAGGAAACGGGTAAGTTTCGGCTTATACAGCATCTTTCCTATCCAAAAGGGCAGTCGGTGAACGACGCCATTCCAGAGGAGTTGAGCTCGGTCCATTACCAGTTGTTTGACGACACGCTGGCTATGGTCAGGGAAAGGGGCCTTGATGGCAAAATTAGACATAGAATCCGCGTTCCGGCTTCTCCCAATTCACCCATCATCCTTCAGGCTGATGGGGTGTTGGTTTGGGGGGGGTTATTACGTGGACCGTTGTCTTCCCATGGGCTGTTCAATATCCTGCGCATATTTTGAGGCATTTAGTACTTTCCTCCACTGGGCGGTGGTCGGCAGCAGGAAGTGACAGGGTAGAGCACTATTTGGATGATTTCCTTCTGGTGGGGTCTGCCGATTCGGGGGAATGTGCCTCCTTGATGAACGTCATGAGGTTCATGATGGACAGGTTTGGAGTTCCTCTGGCTGAGGATAAGATGGAGGGACCTTGCACGTGTCTGACGTTTCTGAGCATAGAAATTGACTTGGTTGCAGGGGAATGCAGGCTGCCTAAGGAAAAGGTGGCCAAGATGCTGGCGACGGTTCGCGCTATGGCTTCAGCGCGAACATGTTCATTGAGGGAGCTGCAGTCGCTCCTCGGTCTCCTGAACTTCGCAGGGAGAGTTATCCCGTGGGGTAGGGTGTTTAGCAAACGGTTAGAGCAGAAGTTGGGCGGAGGCAAGACAGCATCATCACGCAGCCGCATCACGGGGGATCTCGTGGCGGATTTACAGGTTTGGGAATGTTTTTTGCAAGATTTTAAAATGGCATCTGCATGTGGCGAGATGACCCAGTATCTAATCAATCATTGCATCTGTTCACAGATGCCGCTGACGCATCTGGGTACGGTGCTTACTTTGAAGGAGCATGGAGTTCGGAGCCCTGGCCGTCTGAGTGGGCGGGCCGAGGGCTTACACGCAACCTTTGCTTCCTGGAGCTGTTTCCCATCTTAGTTGCAGTTGAGCTGTGGGGTCACCTGTTTAGCAACAGGACTGTGATTTTCTGGACGGATAATTTCAGCGTGGTTTTTGCCATTAACAGACTTTCAGCTTCATCGCCTGTGGTGGTGCATTACCTGCGGCACCTGGTGTTGAGATGTTTGCAATGGAACATTGATTTTAGGGCTCGTCATGTGCCAGGGGTGCAGAACATAGTTGTGGATGCATTGTCTCTCTTCCAGTGGGAGGCGTTTAGGGCGGCGTCGCCTGCTGCGGCTCCTAATGGTCTTTCTTGCCCTCTCTTCCTGTGGCAGATGGCGAAGGATTACAACGGCTGATCCCCCTGCTGCAGGCTTTTTTGCCACCCAGCACCTGGTCGGCATACGTGAGGTATTGGAGTGAGTGGGTAGGTTTCTGTGACCTACTTGGGTTTCCTTCTTGCGAAGGGGAACAGGGATTTCTTTTGCAGTGGCTGGCTGACCTGAGAGGTAAGCAGGTAAAAAAGTGAGCAGTGGTCTCTAGGCTCTCGGCCGTAGCTTTCTTCTGCAGGTTGTACGCATTTAGGGATGGGTCACGCTCCTTCTTAGTGAAACAGCTAATCAGGGGATGGGGCCATCTGGAAGTTCCACAACGGGACGAGAGGGAACCTATTACTGCGGAACGGCTGGTATTACTGCGAAACGGCTGGTTAAATTGCTGGCAGTACTGCCAGAGATTTGTTCCTCGCCTTTCGAGGTTCAACTCTTCGGGGCGGCTTTTGGCCTGGCGTTTCATGGGGCATTGAGGGTAGGCGAGCTGGTCCCACGCGCCAAGACGGCGGTCTCAGGGGGAGTCATGCACAATCACTTGAGGGTGGTGGATGACTCTGTGCTTCTGTTTATTCCCAGGTCTAAGACGGACCAGGAGGGCCTGGCTTTCCCTGCCGGGGGAGCCAGGGGTCACCTGTTGCCCGTTACGTTTGGTATCTTCATACCTGGAAGTGCGGCCAGGAGGCTCCTCCAGGTTTCTTATACATGCAAATGGAGACCCGCTGACCAGATACCAGTTTGGAAAGGTTTTAGGTCGGGTAGCACAGCGAGCGGGTCTTGATGGGTCTCGGATTGCCCCGCACTCTTTCCGAGTGGGGGGGGGGGACGACAGCGGCAGAGCTGGGTTGGTCCTCCGATCGCATTCGCTCATTAGGGCAGTGGAGGTTGCAGCGGTACAAATCCTATGTTAGGCCATTGTACGCATAAGAGCGTGGGCTAATATGGGTGGGGCAGCAAGGGTCTGGGGGCTTGCATGAGTGATACCAAAGGGGGAGTTGGGCCACAGGTTGATGATGATCTGGTCCATTGTTGGTGCAAGCTAACTCTTGTTTTCTTTATTTCAGACATACGTCCAGGTCCTGTACGGGTGTGGATTGTCGGCCATTCTTATGTGCACTGGGCTGCAATTAGAGCCGCAGCCATGCCAGGAGGACAGCAGCTAGGATTCCCATCGTCCACGGCTGTGTTGCGTTGGCTAGGGCGCAGGGGTTTGGCCTGGGCAGATCTGCCTGCATTGCTATAGGATGCCGCAAGAATGTGGGAAAAACCCTATATTCTGATATTACATGCCGGCGGCAATGATGTGGGGGCCATCCCCACATTAGATTTAATCTGGGCAATGCAGTCAGACCTGCGGCAGTTCAGACTCTGGTTTCCAGGTGTGCGAATCGGGTGGTCAAATGTGATCCCTAGATTGAGGTGGAAGCACATGGTGTGCCATAAAGCGGCTTTCCAGGTCAGGAAAAAGATAAATAGGGACCTGAGGAAGCAGGTAGGGGACCTCGAGGGTTTTGTGATTGAGCATGGGAACATCTCAGCAGCCCATAAGGGTTTATTTAGGCAGGATGGGGTTCATTTAGAACCGTCGGGAGTAGATTTGTTCTTGCAGAACATTAGGCAGGCGTTACTCCTAAGGATGTAGTGGTTGCGGCAAGAGTCTGGACCATTTAATATGCAGGTCGGTCTCTTGTGGCGGGTGGTCAGGATCACGGCTGCAGGCTCGAAGGAGGTTTGAATGACGGCCATTGCGGTCAGGGTGACGTCACAGGCTTGGTATGCTTGGGCATGCTCGGGCTGATTATTGACGGGCCAGTAAACCCCTTATATATTAAAGCTGCGTGAGTATCTCCGCCTTGTGGTCTGCAGCAGTGTCCCTTGGCCATTTTCTAGAAGGGGTTATTTATATAGTTAGTATGTAGGCCCCGATTGCCGCCACCCGTGGTTTATTTACCTGTCTTTCACCCACAAATTGTGTCGAGTTTTATTGACAAAGCATTAAAGTTATCTGTTAAGTGTTAAGTTATTGTTTAAATACAGACACTCAGGAGATGTAGGGCATTTAATCCCTTAAGAAAGTGCAGGGCAAATAGCCTGGAGCGTAGCTAAGGGTTAAGGTCTGGTTGAGTGAGTGCTGCTGCTGTGTGTGTGTTGTTACAATGTTGCATTGTGTTGGGAGGGGTTTACCAACCTTATATATGGAATGTGCAGGGATTCCACTTCCTCTTTGTTCCTGTGGACCCCTGGAAGATCTTCCCCCACCCTCCCATCCCTGTTATGCATTGTTGATTTGAAACTGTTATGTAAACGGTGGCAATCGTTTTTCTCTTTAGTGTCTCTAATTTGAGGCTAGGTGTCTGAGGAGGGAAGAGGGTTACTCAAACTATTTCCTTAAGTCCAAGGACGGTAACTTGAGCTCCCCAGTTACTGACATGCTGTTCGTCAAGTCAAGGCTGGACCTACTGGTTTGGAGTTTCTAATGTTGACACCCTACTCTGGCGGGTGGTCAGGATCACGGCTGCAGGCTGGAAGGAGGTTTGAATGACGGCCATTGCGGTCAGGGTGACGTCACAGGCTTGGTATGCTTGGGCGTGCTCGGGCTGATTATTGACGGGCCAGTAAACCCCTTATATATTAAAGCTGCGTGAGTATCTCTGCCTTGTGGTCTGCAGCAGTGTCCCTTGGCCATTTTCTAGAAGGGGTTATTTATATAGTTAGTATTTAGGCCCACGATTGCCGCCACCCATGGTTTATTTACCTGTCGTTGCCAGTTCCCATTGCTGGTATTAATAAATACGACCCATGGGTCTTTCACCAACAAATTGTGTTGAGTTTTATTGACAAAGCATTAAAGTTATCTGTTAAGTGTTAAGTTATCGTTTAAATATGTTACAAACAGACACTCAGGAGATGTAGGGCATTTAATCCCTTAGGTATTTTACTGTATTTCTGGGAACATATACTCATTAAAACACCCTAGATTCTCTAAAGAGGGCACCAACCTCTGCTCCCCAGCGGACTATTGGCTGAGAATAGATAATAATAATAAGAGCCCGCTTATGTAGTAGAGATAGGCAATAATATAATGTTATTAGCTTAATGTTCACAAATCTAAATGTGGCATAACAAATGCTGACAGCATCTGAAATAAATACACTCAATACACATGAAATGGACAGTTATCCTGCTCAAATTCTAACTGGACTATAATATCTCCTGTCATTTCAAGCATTGCCTGACGTTACTAAGTAAAGAGCCATTTAGATTTATAAGCAAAATGAATTGACCTCAGCTTGAGCATAAGCATTCAATAACATTTATATACACCAAAAAGAATAATGTGGGGAATATGTTTATGAGAGTAATGCTAGGAGCAGTGGAAAACTACAAATACTTAAATCTAACGACATTAGTGTATATAAAAGAACAAACTGGACGAAAGAAATAAGTTTGGGATATTGCATGAAGTGAATTCCCTTATATATCTGATATTTGATGAAACTAAACCTATGCCACGTTGGAGTGTACTATAAGGGGGGGCAATTTGTATCTGTGGCAGCTCTATCTCAAGCCCAAATAGCCAGGACCCCAAAGGGCACAAGCAATACTGTGGTGAGAGAGTCAAAGGTAACTATACCCAGGCACGGCAGTCCAGGCTTAAGGACAAGTTTCAAAGCTGCAATGCGATATGCTGTAAATAGAGTCATACATTTCTCGTATCCCAGAACAACTGAAGGTGCGACTTGTATCATCTTCGAGCAGCAGGTGACAGCCACAGTAGCCTCCAGGGGTCCGGTCGCAACACCCAGAAGAGTCACCATGAGCACGACCTCCTTAATAATCTGGTTGCACTGGGTGAATATTGTGTCACCTGCCAACAACACTGGGACGATATTTGCGTTTTGTAGCATGTGTGCTCGACCAGCGGACTAGGAGATGTTTACGTGTTGACTTCTTGGCGCATTTTATAATACGCTGGGACATCACAGCGCATCTCTGATAATTCTAAAGATAGTGTATTTGTCCGTTGTATTTCTCTCTCCTCCGCCGTTCCCAACACACCACATCGAAAGAGTTCTGTTGCTGGAACACATTGCAATTTTTTAGCCCTATATGACTGGGCTCTAATTAGCGAGGCGGGCTCAGTTTCTCGCTCGGTAGGTAAAGAAACTTCCTGATCATCTCCTTGCAGAGTCGTAATGATATCAGCTAAGTTGTGGTGGAGCTTTTGCTCAATTTCTTCAATAAGAGAGATCACTCAAGCATGATTATAGCGTGGCACTTTACCCTGGCCTGGGGGGGAGGTGAAGATGTTTGCTGTAGGCCGCAAACTGCGATCAGGGCTATCTGAGAGTGATTCTGTACTGCCAGAGCACAGTGTGAGTCGTATATATCTGAGCAGTTAGGATCGTAGGTTCTGTCAATGTATTTAGAGTAGTTAGATGCTGGTTAGACTTTATGTTTATAGGCAGATTATATAAATCTCTTGAAGAGCTTCAGAAAATGCGAGCGACCATCTCTGTTTCTTGGACACGCCCCCCAAAGATACCTTTTATTTTAGTACTGGCAGATTTTCTGCCAGTACTTAAGATGGTGGGGACAATTGTGGGGTGGGGGAGGGAAGAGAGCTGTTTTGGAGAGATCAGGGGGTGTGATGTGTCAGGTGGGAGGCTGATCTCTACACTAAAGCTAAAATTAACCCTGCAAGCTCCCTACAAGCTACCTAATTAACCCCTTCACTGCTAGACATAATACACGTGTGATGCGCAGCGGCATTTAGCGGCCTTCTAAATTAGAAGTTCTAATTACCAAAAAGCAAAGCCATATATGTCTGCTATTTCTGAACAAAGGGGATCCCAGAGAAGCATTTACAACCATGTGTGCCATAATTGCACAATCTGTTTGTAAATAATTTCAGTGAGAAACCTAAAGTTTGTGAAAAAGTTTGTGAAAAAGTGAACAATTTCTTTTATTTGATCGCATTTGGCGGTGAAATGGTGGCATGAAATATACCAAAATTGGCCTAGATCAATACTTTGGGATGTCTTCTAAAAAAAATATATATACATGTCAATGGATATTCAGAGATTCCTGAAAGATATCAATGTTCCAATGTAACTAGCGCTAATTTTGAAAAAAAGTGGTTTGGAAATAGCAAAGTACTACTTGTATTTATGGCCCTATAACTTGCAAAAAAAGCAAAGAACATGTAAACATTGGGTATTTCTAAACTCAGGACAAAATTTAGAAACTATTTAGCATGGGTGTTTTTTGGTGCTTGTAGATGTGTAACAGATTTTGGGGGTCAAAGTTAGAAAAAGTGTTTTTTTTTTTCATTTTTTCCTCATATTTTATAAAAAAAAATGTAGTAAATTATAAGATATGATGAAAATATTGGTATCTTTAGAAAGTCCATTTAATGGCGAGAAAAACGGTATATAATATGTGTGGGTACAGTAAATGAGTAAGAGAAAAACTACAGCTAAACACAAACACAGCAGAAATGTAAAAATAGCGTTGGTCCCAAACAGTCAGAAAATGGAAAAGTTTTCTGGTCACTAAGGGGTTAAACACTTGCCCCGGGAATGAAGTGGTTAAGTATAGGCTGTTGACAAGCTATGTAAACACAACGAGCAGAGAAAATTCGGTTTACAGACAGATATAAGGAAGCATGTGTGTGTGTAGAAGGTGATAACATAAGATTGGATTTTACCTGCAAACTCAACCCATTTTAATAAGTTGTGCTTTCAAAGAACAAAACACCTATTTCATATACACAAATAAACACAAAGACACAATCTCTCATACATTTTATACTCTGCTTAACAAATCATTGAAAATACATTAAGGGAAAAACGATTTTACCCTATATTATCCCTTTAATGTAATACAGTAAAGTATATACCTCAGGGACTAACCAATCATGTGCTGGGGACCAGAAACAAAACTATATTTGAAACTACAAGCTCGGAAGTCAAAGAGTTAAATAGTTTTCAGATGAAGTTTGTGTAATAATTATATAACTTGCTACTTCTCTATTTTATCCCAAACTCCCCAATGAAACAGTTATTTGGTGCAATAGTAAGGCAAAGGGTCCTCCTATCTCAAGAGGGAACAGCTGCAGCCACTAAATGAGAATCACTGACACACCAGGCGCACGTGGCTGTATTTCGTGCTTGTAAAAAATAAAAAAATGTTTAAAGGGACATTAAATTCATTTTTTTTAAATGTTTACCCCATCTGTTAAGAGGACATTTCTGTTGTTAAGTCTAAACATTTTTAAAACAAATAAACATCTTGTTTGCTGCAGTTGTTTTTTAATAGCCAAACTCCACCTACCACTTGCCTTATTTAGAGGAGCCAATCAGGGTTTGAGTCTGCAGACAAGGCTAGTTGCTGCCATAAAGTTAGTATAAAGTATATTGTTTTGCCGTTGTTATCTGCTAAATCCAATTAGGTACATATATGTAGCAGGGTTGGCCTTGAAAAGTCTGCAGAATGCTTTTCCAGCTCTGAGAATTAGAAAAGCCAGTTCATTTGCATTAAATAAGGGCAAAAATAATGAAAATATATTGCAGCTTTACTTAACATAACAAAACATTTTGGGCTCCATTTAAAGGGACAGTCAAGTCCAAAATAAACTTTCATATTCAGATAGAGCATGTCATTTTAAACAATTTTCCAATTTACTTTTATCACCAATTTTGCTTTGTTTTCTTGGTATTCTTAGTTGAAAGCTAAACCTAGGAGGTTCATATGCTAATTTCTTAGACCTTGAAAGCCACCTCTCATCTGAATGTCTTTTGTCAGTTTTTCACCACTAGAGGGTGTTAGTTCATGTGTGTCATATAGATATTTATATAACATTGAGATCACGCATGTGAAGTTACCTAGCAGTCAGCACTGATTGGCTAAAATGCAAGTCTGACAAAAGAATTGAAATAAGGGGGAGGTCTGCAGATGTTTAGATACAAGGTAATCACAGAGGTAAAAAGTGTATTAATATAACTGTTGGTTATACAAAACTGGGGAATGGGTAATAAAGGGATTATCTATCTTTTTAAACAACAAACATTTTGGTGTTGACTGTCCCTTTGAGAAGCTGTGAATGCAGCTTGGAATATAAGAATAAACAGTCATCGGAGCACTGCTTCTTAGTCTCCTGCAACTATTATAAAGTGTTGTTTCTCAATCCCCCCAGACTTCTTCAACCGGGGTGTACGAGCAGGGAGTGTCAACCATTACACACATTCATTATTATCTATATGTGTGTACCACAGTGTATATATGTGTCACCTCATGCTGGTATACTGTATACCTAATTACATGTGTGTGACATTATCTATATGTGTGTATCACAGTGTATATATGTGTCACCTCATGCTGGGTATATACCTAATTACATGTGTGTGACATTACCTATATGTGTGTACCACAGTGTATATGTGTGTCACCTCATGCTGGGTATATACCTAATAACATGTGTGTGACATTATCTATATGTGTGTATCACAGTGTATATGTGTGTCACCTCATGCTGGGTATATACCTAATTACATGTGTGTGACATTATCTATATGTGTGTATCACAGTGTATATGTGTATCACTTCATGCTGGGTATATACCTAATTACATGTGTGTGACGTTCCCTATATGTGTGTATCACAGTGTATATGTGTGTTGATGTCATTAGACCACACCCCTTCTCATTACAGAGATGCACATCACCTAATATGCTTAATTGGTAGTAGGCTTTCGAGCCTATACAGCTTGGAGTAAGACAACATGCATAAAGAGGATGATGTGGTCAAAATACTCATTTGCCTAATAATTCTGCACTCCCTGTATACCTAATTACATATGTGTGACATTACCTATATGTGTGTATCACAGTGTATATATGTGTCACCTCATGCTGGGTATATACCTAATTACATGTGTGTGACATTACCTATATGTGTGTACCACAGTGTATATGTGTGTCACCTCATGCTGGGTATATACCTAATTACATGTGTGTGACATTATCTATATGTGTGTATCACAGTGTATATATGTGTCACCTCATGCTGGGTATATACCTAATTACATGTGTGTGACATTATCTATATGTGTGTATCACAGTGTATATGTGTGTCACCTCATGCTGGGTATATACCTAATTACATGTGTGTGACATTATCTATATGTGTGTATCACAGTGTATATGTGTGTCACCTCATGCTGGGTATATACCTAATTACACGTGTGTGACATTATCTATATGTGTGTACCACAGTGTATATATGTGTCACCTCATGCTGGGTATATACCTAATTACATGTGTGTGACATTATCTATATGTGTGTATCACAGTGTATATATGTTTCACCTCATGCTGGGTATATACCTAATTACATGTGTGTGACATTATCTATATGTGTGTATCACAGTGTATATATGTGTCACCTCATGCTGGGTATATACCTAATTACATGTGTGTGACATTATCTATATGTGTGTACCACAGTGTATATATGTGTCACCTCATGCTGGGTATATACCTAATTACATGTGTGTGACATTATCTATATGTATGTATCACAGTGTATATGTGTGTCACCTCATGCTGGGTATATACCTAATTACATGTGTGTGACATTACCTATATGTGTGTACCACAGTGTATATATGTGTCACCTCATGCTGGGTATATACCTAATTACATGTGTGTGACATTATCTATATGTTTGTATCACAGTGTATATGTGTGTCACCTCATGCTGGGTATATACCTAATTACATGTGTGTGACATTACCTATATGTGTGTATCACAGTGTATATATGTGTGTCACCTCATGCTGGGTATATACCTAATTACATGTGTGTGACATTATCTATATGTGTGTATCACAGTGTATATATGTGTCACCTCATGCTGGGTATATACCTAATTACATGTGTGTGACATTCCCTATATGTGTGTATCACAGTGTATATATGTGTCACCTCATGCTGGGTATATACCTAATTACATATGTGTGACGTTCCCTATATGTGTGTATCACAGTGTATATGTGTGTCACCTTATGCTGGGTATATACCTAATTACATGTGTGTGACATTATCTATATGTGTGTATCACAGTGTATATATGTGTGTCACCTCATGCTGGGTATACAGGGAGTGCAGAATTATTAGGCAAGTTGTATTTTTGAGGATTAATTTTATTATTGAACAACAACCATGTTCTCAATGAACCCAAAAAACTCATTAATATCAAAGCTGAATAGTTTTGGAAGTAGTTTTTAGTTTGTTTTTAGTTATAGCTATTTTAGGGGGATATCTGTGTGTGCAGGTGACTATTACTGTGCATAATTATTAGGCAACTTAACAAAAAACAAATATATACCCATTTCAATTATTTATTTTTACCAGTGAAACCAATATAACATCTCAACATTCACAAATATACATTTCTGACATTCAAAAACAAAACAAAAACAAATCAGTGACCAATATAGCCACCTTTCTTTGCAAGGACACTCAAAAGCCTGCCATCCATGGATTCTGTCAGTGTTTTGATCTGTTCACCATCAACATTGCGTGCAGCAGCAACCACAGCCTCCCAGACACTGTTCAGAGAGGTGTACTGTTTTCCCTCCTTGTAAATCTCACATTTGATGATGGACCACAGGTTCTCAATGGGGTTCAGATCAGGTGAACAAGGAGGCCATGTCATTAGATTTTCTTCTTTTATACCCTTTCTTGCCAGCCACGCTGTGGAGTACTTGGACGCGTGTGATGGAGCATTGTCCTGCATGAAAATCATGTTTTTCTTGAAGGATGCAGACTTCTTCCTGTACCACTGCTTGAAGAAGGTGTCTTCCAGAAACTGGCAGTAGGACTGGGAGTTGAGCTTGACTCCATCCTCAACCCGAAAAGGCCCCACAAGCTCATCTTTGATGATACCAGCCCAAACCAGTACTCCACCTCCACCTTGCTGGCGTCTGAGTCGGACTGGAGCTCTCTGCCCTTTACCAATCCAGCCACGGGCCCATCCATCTGGCCCATCAAGACTCACTCTCATTTCATCAGTCCATAAAACCTTAGAAAAATCAGTCTTGAGATATTTCTTGGCAAAGTCTTGACGTTTCAGCTTGTGTGTCTTGTTCAGTGGTGGTCGTCTTTCAGCCTTTCTTACCTTGGCCATGTCTCTGAGTATTGCACACCTTGTGCTTTTGGGCACTCCAGTGATGTTGCAGCTCTGAAATATGGCCAAACTGGTGGCAAGTGGCATCTTGGCAGCTGCACGCTTGACTTTTCTCAGTTCATGGGCAGTTATTTTGCGCCTTGGTTTTTCCACACGCTTCTTGCGACCCTGTTGACTATTTTGAATGAAACGCTTGATTGTTCGATGATCACGCTTCAGAAGCTTTGCAATTTTAAGAGTGCTGCATCCCTCTGCAAGATATCTCACTATTTTTGACTTTTCTGAGCCTGTCAAGTCCTTCTTTTGACCCATTTTGCCAAAGGAAAGGAAGTTGCCTAATAATTATGCACACCTGATATAGGGTGTTGATGTCATTAGACCACACCCCTTCTCATTACAGAGATGCACATCACCTAATATGCTTAATTGGTAGTAGGCTTTCGAGCCTATACAGCTTGGAGTAAGACAACATGCATAAAGAGGATGATGTGGTCAAAATACTCATTTGCCTAATAATTCTGCACTCCCTGTATACCTAATTACATGTGTGTGACATTACCTATATGTGTGTATCACAGTGTATATATGTGTGTCACCTCATGCTGGGTATATACCTAATTACATGTGTGTGACATTATCTATATGTGTGTATCACAGTGTATATGTGTGTCACCTCATGCTGGGTATATACCTAATTACATGTGTGTGACATTACCTATATGTGTGTATCACAGTGTATATGTGTGTCACCTCATGCTGGGTATATACCTAATTACATGTGTGTGACATTATCTATATGTGTGTATCACAGTGTGTATATGTGTCACATCATGCTGGGTATATACCTAATTACATGTGTGTGACATTATCTATATGTGTGTATCACAGTGTATATGTGTTTCACCCCATGCTGGGTATATACCTAATTACATGTGTGTGACATTACCTATATGTGTGTATCACAGTGTATATATCTGTGTCACCTCATGCTGGGTATATACCTAATTACATGTGTGTGACATTATCTATATGTGTGTATCACAGTGTATATGTGCCACATTATGCTGGGTATATACCTTATTACATGTGTGTGACATTACCTATATGTGTGTATCACAGTGTATATATGTGTCACCTCATGCTGGGTATATACATAATTACATGTGTGTGACATTACCTATATTTGTGTATCACAGTGTATATGTGTGTCACCTCATGCTGGGTATATACCTAATTACATGTGTGTGACATTACCTATATGTGTGTATCACAGTGTATATATGTGTCACCTCATGCTGGGTATATACCTAATTACATGTGTGTAACATTACCTATATGTGTGTATCACAGTGTATATATGTGTCACCTCATGCTGGGTATATACCTAATTACATGTGTGTAACATTACCTATATGTGTGTATCACAGTGTATATATGTGTCACCTCATGCTGGGTATATACCTAATTACATGTGTGTGACATTACCTATATGTGTGTATCACAGTGTATATATGTGTCACATTATGCTTGGTATATACCTAATTACATGTGTGTGACATCTATATGTGTGTATCACAGTGTATATATGTGTCACATTATGCTGGGTATATACCTAATTACATTTGTGTGACCCCCCTATCTTTATTTTTGTATCACTGTGTGTCACCCCATGCTGCGTATATACATACGTTATTGTGTTAGTGTGACACTTTTTTATCTATGTGTCCCCCCCCCCCCCCCCCATGCAGTTATATACCTTTCAGTGTTTGTTTGACCCTTGTTTTCTATTTATGTGCCCCTCCCAGTGTGTGTGTTTGTGTCGTCCCATGCTGGGGCTTTAGTCTTGTTTATTTTGTGTTAGTGTTGTGTGTGAGCTTTTGCCTGTCAGACGAGGCCCCGTGTTTAGTCTGCAGCCTCTGGGCCCTGTTCCCAGACACTTGGATCTTATACCCACATTACATCATGTCTGCAGAACATTACTCCTTCAGCAAGTCACTGAAGCTTTAACCTCCTGTGTGCCAGGGGCTCATATAATGTATCACCCCAATAAGCCTCTATCTGACTTGTGCAGAGTATTACTCCTTCAGCAAGTCACTGAAGCTTTAACCTCCTGTGTGCCAGGGGCTCATATAATGTATCACCCCAATAAGCCTCTATCTGACTTGTGCAGAGTATTACTCCTTCAGCAAGTCACTGAAGCTTTAACCTCCTGTGTGCCAGGGGCTCATATAATGTATCACCCCAATAAGCCTCTATCTGACTTGTGCAGAGTATTACTCCTTCAGCAAGTCACTGAAGCTTTAACCTCATGTGTGCCAGGAGCCCCATATAATGTATCACCCCAATAAGCCCCTATCTGACTTGTGCAGAACATTACTCCTTCAACAAATCACTGAAGCTTTAACCTCATGTGTGCCAGGGGCCCCATATAATGTATCACCCCAATAAGCCACTATCTGACTTGTGCAGGGTATTACTCCTTCAGCAAGTCACTGAAGCTTTAACCTCATGTGTGCCAGGGGCCCCATATAATATATCACCCCAATAAGCCCCTATCTGACTTGTGCAGAGCGTTACTTTCACGGCACATCCTGACACAGGATCCTGGGCATCCAGCGCAGTGCGGCTGCCACATATCACAGGTGTCCAGTCTGAGCACAAATGTATTTTTTGGGGTATTTTGCAACCTGGGCGGATTTGTAAACAGAGGATGTGTAAAGGAAAGCTGACGGGTACCCCAAGGGCCCTAAATCTGGGACAGACAGGAAGAGAACATCCTCTGGTGTCCTCATTGTACTCTCTGCTGTCATAAAAAGCAAGACAGCACTTTGTTTTTACCATGCATGGGCTCTCACTCCTATTCCAATGCAAAGCAGCACTCTGCTATTCCAAAGCAAAACAGCACCCTATTGTTCCAAAGCAAAACAGCGCTCTGCTATTCCAAAGCAAAACAGCACTCTGTTATCTCAAAGCCAAACAGCACTCTCCTATTCCAAATCAATACAGCACTCTGCTATTCCGAAGCAAAATGGCACTCTGTTATTTCAAAGCCAAACCGCACTCTCCTATTCCAAATCAATACAGCACTCTGCTATTCCGAAGCAAAACGGCACTCTGTTATTTCAAAGCCAAACAGCACTCTCCTATTCCAAATCAATACAACACTCTGCTATTCCGAAGCAAAACAGCACTCTGTTATTTCAAAGCCAAACAGCACCTGGCTATTCCAAAGCAAAACGGCACTCTGTTATTTCAAAGCCAAACAGCACTCTGTTATTCCAAAGCAAAACAGCACCCTATTGTTCCAAAGCAAAACAGCACTCTGTATTCCCAAACAAAACAGCACTCTATTATTCCAAAACAAAACAGCACTCTGCTATTCCAAAGCAAAACAGCACGCTGCTATTCCATATCAAAACAACACTCTATTATTCCAAAACAAAACAACACTCTTCTATTCCAAAACAAAACAGCACTCTATTATTCCAAAGCAAGACAGCACTCTGTTATTCCATTGCAAGACAGCACTCAGTTATTCCATTGCCTAAACAGCTATCTGTTATTCCATTGAAAAACACCACTCTGTTATTCCAAAGTAAGACAGCACTCTGCTATTTTAAAGCAAAAGAGTACATTGCTATTCCAAAACAAAACAGCACTCTTCTATGCCAAAAACAAAACAGTACATTGCTATTCCAAAGAAAAACAGCACACTGCGATTTCAAAAAAGGGAACACCTCTACTATTCCGAAACAAGACACACCGCCACTATTCAAAAACAAGACAGCACACCGCTATTCAAAAACTAGACAGATCTCTGCTCTTCCATAACAAGACCGCACACTACTATTCCAAAGCAAAACAGCACACTACTATTTCATAGCAAGACTAATAATGTAGAGGTGCCTGTCAGCATGTAACATATTTAGGCCCCCTGTCTGACATGGATCTAGCAGTGAGTGAGTGAGTGTACTTGGCAACATTGTTGCAGTGTAGTGGGTGGGGGCTTTGTACTCACTATTTAACAGCTTGCAGGCCTGTCTTCAGCCTCCTTTTTGTTCCAGTGTCCAAGGCAGAAGTCTGATTAGTTGAACTCTCTCTCGTAAGACCTTGGCTTTAATTCCTGTCCCCTAAGTGGCATTAGTCTGCTGTATGGCTTTCTATGTCATTTTTTCCCTTGAAGGTAGTTTTTAGTTATCTCCTGATAGCGGAAGGTCAAGGCTTAAAGGGACAATTCACCCCAAAATCTTCTCCCCTTTAAATTATTCCCAATGATCCATTTTACCTGCTAGCGTGTATTAAATTGGTTACAAGTAGCTCCTTTACTCCTATTTAAGCATTTGAAATAGCTGATTTAGCCTGTGGTATAGCCACCTATACTGAAAGTTTCAATACTGGAGTATACGCTATTGACAAGCCTAAGTAAACACAGCCAGCAGAAGAGATTACACTCTCAGTCGAGTGCAGGATAGTTAAGTAATAACATTATAATTTTCCATTGTTCTCTATATGTATTGAGCTTTGATTTTCCAGACAAATATAAGATAAGGAAGCAAGTATGTGTACACAAAGTGATAACATAATGAAATCTGATATTACCTTTAAGTTCAACCCATTGTAATAGGCGGTGGTTTCAAAACACAAAACCAGCTACTTCGTATTATACAAATAACCTGAAAATGCAATTTCTCAAATATTTTATATTCTGCAGCTGGTATAACAATTCATTGACAATACATGAATAGAAAAACAATTTTACAGTGTACTGCCCCTTTAATCTGAGAGCAGAGCCCCTTAAAGGAGGGGATGGTTGAGCTAATGGGTGGAGCGATGTCCCTAGGCCTGGCCTAGGGGTGCTCCACTCTGTGTGCTCCTCTAGGGCATTCGCTGCTCCTCGTAGGCGGGGCCTAGCAGAGGTCCACATATCGCACAGAGCCTTGTCCTCTTGATGTTGGTAGTTAGCTAGAATGCTCAGATGTCGCCACTAAAGTTGAAGACTTCGTGAAAGTCTACAGTTAAATGTTTAAAGGAACAGTCAAGTCCAAAAAAAACTTTCATCATTCAAATAGGGCATGTAATTTTAAACAACTTTCCAATTTACTTTTATCACCAATTTTGCTTTGTTCTCTTGGTATTCTTAGTTGAAAGCTAAACCTAGGAGGTTCATATGTTAATTTCTTAGACCTTGAAGGCTGCCTCTAATCTGACCACTAGAGGGCGTTAGTTCATGTGTTTCATATAGATAACATTGAGCTCATGCACGTGAATTTAATGAGGAGTGAGCATTGATTCTGATTGCTAATGATTGCTAAAATGCAAGTCTGTCAAAAGAACTAGAATAAGGGGAGTCTGCAGAGGCTTAGATACAAGGTAATCACAGAGGTAAAATGTGTATTATAATAACTGTGTTGGTTATGCAAAACTGGGGAATAGGTAATTAAGGGATTATCTATCTTTTGAAACAACAAAAATTCTGGTGTTGACTGTCCCTATAAGTTATAAATAAAAGTGACCATGGCCGGTCTTAACCCATAACTTGGTGTCAGTGTTTTATTCAGGGGAAGTTAGTTAATTTGGGATGGTATTAAGAGAGACAGCACTCTACTATTTCATAGCAAGACAGCACTCTACTATTTCATAGCAAGACAACACTCTACTATTTCATAGCAAGACAGCACTCTACTATTTCATAGCAAGACAACACTCTACTATTTCATAGCAAGACAGCACTCTACTATTTCATAGCAAGACAACAATCTACTATTTCATAGCAAGACAACACTCTACTATTTCATAGCAAGACAACAATCTACTATTTCATAGCAAGACAACACTCTACTATTTCATAGCAAGACAGCACTCTACTATTTCATAGCAAGACAACACTCTACTATTTCATAGCAAGACAACACTCTACTATTTCATAGCAAGACAGCACTCTACTATTTTATAGCAAGACAGCACTCTACTATTTCATAGCAAGACAGCACTCTACTATTTCATAGCAAGACAGCACTCTACTATTTCATAGCAAGACAACACTCTACTATTTCATAGCAAGACAGCACTCTACTATTTTATAGCAAGACAGCACTCTACTATTTCATAGCAAGACAGCACTCTACCATTCCAGAATAAGACACCACACCACAATAAAGCAAATCGCTACCATGTTGCTGTCCTACATCTATACCCCTCTGCAAACCTATAGCAATACCAAGCACCACTACTCTATTCATTATCGTTATATAGAAAACTGCTGCATTGCTACAGAGTAACCTTATGCAGGACTGTGCTAATCTAGAGCTATGTACTACATCACAATAACACTGCAGCACAGTATAGCACCCTCTGCTAATGTGTAATGTCCCTAGAGGTACCACATCTTGCACACTTGACCCTGGCCTCACACAAGCCTAAGGGTAATCAGTCACTCACAAACCCTAGAGGTGTTATTGCCAGACACAGCCCATGTCCCTGGGGTCTCTCTGTCTGGGAATCCTGTGGGTCTCAGACATTTCTGTCATGTGTGATTTATGACTGAGGGCTTTATACTGGGGGGGGCTTGATGTAAGGCAGAGCATGGGACAGGGAGACCCCACTCCCCTCTAGCCTTCTCTGACTTATTTTTTTTCCAGTCCTAATAGTTTTGCTCTCATTGATCAATTTGTCCCCCCAGATATTTTACAGCAGGGTACTTCAGGGTCCAAAACATAGATCACAAAGCTAAATACTAAGGGTATATGGAGCCAGGTGGGGAACCTTATCATCTGCTACCTATTCCTACCTTTATTTTACAAAACATCCCTTCAACAGCCCTCTGGGGAGAGCACTGGGCACTACCTGGGACCTGTGAGGTTGGGTGGGCTACAGTAATAAATAAAATAGAGCCATCACTTTTTAACATCCCATCTTTTAGGATATTTGGAGCTTTGTTTAATCTTATCTCATCTTTTCTCATTGTTATGTCTCTTTCACTACCCACCCCCCACACTAGAGCGTTTCCCCTCACTACCTGCCCCCCACCAGTGAGTGCCAGCTCTGTCATCCTGTCATATGCTCAGGACACAGGTGTGTAGAGTCCTTGCAGCTTGTGCATAACCCTGTATCCTGCGAGCATTTTCTGGCCACTTCAGCACCCCCTCCCCTCTACGCTCACTCAGCATCCCTCACAAAAGTCCTGGCCTCCCCACTAACTTCTCAGGCAGAATTAAGGAGGGGAGGGGTAGGGAGATCTGGACCAAACTCAACATATAAATACATGACCTTAAAAAGCAAAACACACTGCACCAACTGAAAGCATGAAGGTAAGGAATGCACAACTGTTGTGTGGGTTAGAAGATATCCCTGTAGAGTGAGAGCTTTAAAAAGTGGATCCCTGTCAGATCTCACAGGAGATCCTGTAATATTACGGGATCCATATTAGATATAAGGTGCATATCATTTGGTTTTATAGTGGGGAAGAAACATGTCAGAGCTGTCTGAGGAATTGGTTATAACAGAGGATCCCATGTCAGATCTCCCAGGGGATCCTGTCATATTAGTGGATTCATATTACAAGGATCTAAGGTACAGATAATTTGTTTTTATAATGGGAAACAAATATGTCTGAGGTGCCATAGAAATTAGTTATAACAGGAGATCCTGTGTCAGAACAACCAAGAGATCATGTTATATTAGTGGATCCATATTAGAAGGATCTAAGGTAGAAGGATCTAAGGTACACATCATTTATTGTGGGAAAGATGTATGTCTGACCTGCCCTAGGAATTAGTTACAACAGGAGATCCCCTGTTATATCTCCCAGTAGATCCTGTAATATTAGAGGATCCATATTAGATCTAAGGTACACATCATTTGTTTTTATATTGGGGAAGGAATATGTCAGATCTGCCAGAGGAAGCTGTTATAAGAGGGGATCCAGTTTTGAAGGAGAACTTCAGGGCTGGTTGGTTTAGTGGCGTATCCTGGAGTTGTTGGAGATGCTGGGTATGAAATCCAAAATGTTTCTTTCCTGATTCACACAGAGAGAAAAACCTTTCCAATTTACTTATACTATCAAACGTACGCTGTTTGCTTGGTATCCTTTCATGAAAAGTAGGCAGTTAGGCTCAGGGGCGTGCAGGTGTTTGAAGCACTATATAGCAGCAGTTTTGCAAGAGTGCTTATAATAATATTATATATTGTGAAAATACTGCTGCCATCTGGTGCTCAAAACGACTGCCAATTATTGCACTAGACACGTGCAGTCTATGATCTTCAACAACGAATACAATGAGAACAAAGTAGATTTTTTTAATAGCAGTGAATTTGAGACCTTTTTTTTTAATTGTATGTTTTATCTAAATCACAAACTGAAATATGTGGGTTTTATGTTCCTTTATAGGATTTCTGGGGCAGAATCCTCAAGTACAATTTTATCAAGCCACAAATCTCATCAGCTGTTTAGCATGCATAAAGATTGTCTTCTTTCTCTTGTTCAAGCTGTGCGTTAACCACTAAATGGCATATCTATGGCATACAGGATCTAGGTACAGGTGATCTAGCATACAGGGTCTAGGTACAGGTGATCTAGCATACAGGATCTAGGTACAGGTTATCTGACATACAGGATCTAGGTACAGGTGATCTAGCATAGCTATGGCATACAGGATCAAGGAACATGTGATCTAGTATAGCTATTGCATACAGGAACCAGTAACAGGTGATCTAGCATAGTTATGACATACATGATCTAGGAACATGTGATCTAGCACAGCTATGACATACGTGATCTAGGAACATGTGATCTAGCATAGTTATGGCATGCATGATCTAGGAACATGTGATCTAGCATAGCTATGCCATACAGGATCAAGGAACATGTGATCTACTATAGCTATAGCATACAACAAGTAACAGGTGATCTAGCATAGCTATGACATACATGATCTAGGAACATGTGATCTAGCACAGCTATGACATACATGATCTAGGAACATGTGGTCTAGCATAGTTATGGCATACAGGATCTAGGAACATGTGATCTAATATAGCTATGGCATACAGGATCTAGGAACATGTGATCTAGCATAGCTATGGCATACAGGATCTAGGAACAGATGATCTAGTACAGCTATGGCATACAGGATCTAGGAACAGATGATCTAGCACAGCTATGGCATACCGGATCTAGGAACAGATGATCTAGCACAGCAATTGCATACAGGATCTAGGAATATGTGATTTAGCATAGCTATGACATACAGGATCTAGGAACAGATGATCTAGCACAGCTATGGCATACAGGATCTAGATACAAGTGATCTAGCATAGCTATGGCTCACATGATCTAGTAAAAGATGATCTAGCATAGCTATTGCATACAGTATCTAGGAACATGTGATCTAGCATAACTTTTGCATACATGATTTATGAACAGGTGATCTAGTATAGCTATTGCATACATGGTCTGGGGACTGGTGCTCTGGCACAGCTATGTCATACAGGGTCTAGGGACAGTTGCTCTGGCACAGCTATGGCATATATGGTCTGGGGACTGGTGCTCTGGCACAGCTATATCATACATGGTCTGGGGACAGGTGCTCTTGCACAGCTATGGCATACATGGTCTGGGGACTGGTGCTCTGGCACAGCTATATCATACATGGTCTGGGGACTGGTGCTCTGGCACAGCTATGTCATACAGGGTCTAGGGACAGGTGCTCTGGCACAGCTATGGCATACATGGTCTGGGGACTTGTGCTCTGGCACTGCTATGGCATACATGCTCTATGGACTGGTGCTGTGGCACGACAATGTCATACAGGGTCAGGGACTGGTGCTGTGACACAGCTTTGTCATACAGCGTCAGGGATTGGTGCTGTGGCACAGCTATGTCATATATGGTCAAAATGGTCAAGGGACTGGTGCTCGGGCACAGCTATGGCATACATAGTCAAGGACTGGTGCTGTGGCACAGCTATGGCATACATGGTCAGGGACTGGTGCTGTGGCACAGCTATGACATACAGGGTCTAGGGATTGGTGCTGTTGCACAGCTATGTCATGCATGGTCTAGGGACTGGTTCTCTGGCACATCTATGGCATACAGGGTTAGGGACTGGTGCTGTGGCACAGCTATGGCATACAGAGTCTAGAGACTGGTACTCTGGCACAACTATGGCATACAGGGTCTAGGAACTGGTGCTCTGGCACAGCTATGGCATACAGGGTCAGGGACTGGTGCTCTCGCACAACTATGGCATACAGGGTCTAGGGACTGGTGCTCTGGCACAGCTATGGCACACATGGTCTAGGGACTGGTGCTCTGGCACAGCTATGACATACAGGGACAGGGACTGGTGCTTTGGCACAGCTATGGCATACAGGGTCAGGGACTGGTGCTGTGGCACAGCTATGATATACAGGGTCAGGAACTGGTGCTCTGGCACAGCTATGACATATAGGGTCAGGGACTGGTGCTCTGGCACAGCTATGGCATATAGGGTCAGGGACTGGTGCTCTGGCACAGCTATGGCATACAGGATCCAGGACTGGTGCTGTCGCACAGCTATGTCATACATGATCTAGATACTGGTGCTCTGACACAGCTATGGCATACAGGGTCAGGGACTGGTGCTCTCGCACAACTATGGCATACAGGGTCTAGGGACTGGTGCTCTGGCACAGCTATGGCACACATGGTCTAGGGACTGGTGCTCTGGCACAGCTATGACATACAGGGACAGGGACTGGTGCTTTGGCACAGCTATGGCATACAGGGTCAGGGACTGGTGCTGTGGCACAGCTATGATATACAGGGTCAGGAACTGGTGCTCTGGCACAGCTATGACATATAGGGTCAGGGACTGGTGCTCTGGCACAGCTATGGCATATAGGGTCAGGGACTGGTGCTCTGGCACAGCTATGGGATACAGGATCCAGGACTGGTGCTGTCGCACAGCTATGTCATACAGGGTCTAGGAACTGGTGCTCTGGCACAGCTATGGCATACAGGGTCAGGGACTGGTGCTCTCGCACAACTATGGCATACAGGGTCTAGGGACTGGTGCTCTGGCACAGCTATGGCACACATGGTCTAGGGACTGGTGCTCTGGCACAGCTATGACATACAGGGACAGGGACTGGTGCTTTGGCACAGCTATGGAATACAGGGTCAGGGACTGGTGCTGTGGCACAGCTATGATATACAGGGTCAGGAACTGGTGCTCTGGCACAGCTATGACATATAGGGTCAGGGACTGGTGCTCTGGCACAGCTATGGCATACAGGGCCCAGGACTGGTGCTGTTGCACAGTTATGTCATACATGATCTAGAGACTGGTGCTCTGACACAGCTATGACATACATGGTCTGGGGACTGGTGCTCTGGCACAGCTATGACATATAGGGTCAGGGACTGGTGCTCTGGCACAGCTATGGCATACAGGATCCAGGACTGGTGCTGTCGCACAGCTATGTCATACATGATCTAGATACTGGTGCTCTGACACAGCTATGGCATACATGGTCTGGGGACTGGTGCTCTGGCACAGCTATGTCATACATGGTCTAGGGACTGGTACTCTGACACAGCTATGGCATAAAGACTCTAGGGATTGGTGCACTGGCACGCAATGGCCTACATTGTCTGGGGACTGGTGCTCTGGCACAGATATGGCATACATGGTCTAGGGACTGGTGCTCTGGCACAGCTATGGCATACAAGGTCTGGGGACTGGTGCTCTGGCACAGCTATGGCATACATGGTCTAGGGACTGGTGCTCTGGCACAGCTATGGCATACAAGGTCTGGGGACTGGTGCTCTGGCACAACTATGGCATACAGGTTCTGTGGGTTATATGATATTCACCTTGTAAAAAATAAACTGTAACTATGACATCTCCTTATAAGGGTTTGTTGTGGGGTTTTTCCATTAAATCAGTCACACTTCCCTTGTTGTGTCGCAGACTCCTGGCTCCCTCGGTCACCTTGTTCTCCTGCTGATAGTTTGTTCATCTGCGAGGGCTCAAAAGTACAAGCGGGACGAGGAAAATGGTACGTTTCCCCCATGTAGCAATCATCTGTTACACACCAGACACTCACCCTAACTTACTAGTGGTGACTCATAAAGGAGGGCAATATATAGTCTGTAAAATAATGGTGACTTATTTAGGAGGGCAATATATAGTCTGTAAAATAATGGTGACTCATATAGGATGGCAATATATAGTCTGTAAAATAATGGTGACTCATATAGGAGGGCAATATAGTCTGTAAAATAATGGTGACTTATTTAGGAGGGCAATATATAGTCTGTAAAATAATGGTGACTTATTTAGGAGGGCAATATATAGTCTGTAAAATAATGGTGACTTATTTAGGAGGGCAATATATAGTCTGTAAAATAATGGTGACTCATATAGGATGGCAATATATAGTCTGTAAAATAATGGGGACATATATCGTAGGGCAATATATAGTCTGTGAAATAATGGTGACATATATCGGAGGGCAATATATAGTCTGTAAAATAATAGTGACTCATATACGCGTGCAATATATAGTCTGTAAAATAATGGTGACTCATATATAGGGTTGCCACCTCAGCCATGTTTTCCTGGACACTTATGAGTTACACATGCTGCAGGGTGTGCAGGGAGGAACATGTATTGTGTTTCTGGACAGCACTATTCATATTCCTCCCTGTATACCCTGCAGCATGTGTAACTTATAAGTGTTCTGTATTTTAAGGGACAGGTGGCAACCCTACTCATATAGGAGGGCAATATATAGTCTGTAAAATAATGGTGACTCATATAGGAGGGCAATATATGCAGGCCCATTTATCAAGCTCCGTACGGAGCTTGAAGGGCCGTGTTTCTGGCGAGTCTTCAGACTCGCCAGAAACACAACTTATGAAGCAGCGGTCTAAAGACCGCTGCTCCATAACCCTGTCCGCCTGCTCTGAACAGGCGGACAGGAATCGCCGGACATCAACCCGATCGAATACGATCGGGTTGATTGACAGCTCCCTGCTGGCGGCCGATTGGCCGCGAGTCAGCAGGGGGCGGCGTTGCACCAGCAGCTCTTGTGAGCTGCTGGTGCAATGTTAAATGCGGAGAGCGTATTGCTCTCCGCATTTAGCGAGGTCTTGCGGACCTGATCCGCAGTGTCGGATCAGGTCCGCAAGCCCTTTGATAAATGGGCCTGAAGGTCTGTAAAATAATGGTGACTCATATAGGAGGGCAATATATAGTCTGTAAAATAATGGTGACTCATATAGGAGGGCAATATATAGTCTGTTAAATAATGGGGACTCATAGGAAACCAATATACAGTCTGTAAAATAATGGTGACATATAGGAGGACAATATATAGTCTGTAAAATATTTTCACAATATACTAAGAGCTGTTTAAATGTAAAGTATGTTTGTTTACAACTGATACTTGAGTATCCATTGCTCACAAGCTTATATGGACAACCCCCATAAAAAGTTAGTTTACTCAGCACAGATGCACAGATTTATTCACCAATTTTTAAAATAAAAGTAGAACATATTTCTTATATACAGGGAGCAGTGACATTTATGAGTATAATGTCCCTTTATAAACTGCTAACTGCTTATAGCATCAAGTTATTACATTTATATGTTACTTAAATATTTACCCCTTATGTGCCAAAGAGTGAGCCTTTTTGGGAGTATGCGCTTAAACGGATGTTCTTCTCAATCACTCTCCAGTTCCCATCTCTTATATTTTTATTTAAAGGGACATTCACACAAAATGTTTCTTGTCATTGGCTCATCTGATGTGCTCAGCTAGCTCCCAGTAGCTACAGCTGATTTTACTTGGGTTTCATGTCTCTTTAAATGTAGCCACTTTTCATGAAAACATACTGAGGTAGATTTAGGGGTGTGCTCATGCCTTGAGCACTATATGTACAGCATTGCCATATAGTACCCACAAGACACTTGCACAACAGAACAAAATAGCAACTGTGGTAGTTGTCCTCATTAGCCAATGAGTAATCTGCCCCTCTGATGAGTCACTTATTGTTAAATTAAACAGCTTTACTAACCCCTTGTTTATACAAAAGTGACAAAAACACGCAGAGGTCTTTCATACGCTTCATACAAAGTTTTAATGCCCCTTTAAAGGGATATGAAACCCAACTTCATGACTCAGATAGAGCATGGGATTTTAAACAACTTTCTAATTTACTTGTATTATCAAATTGTCTTTATTCTTTTGGTATCCTTTGTTGAAGAAGCAGCAATGCACTACTGGGAGCTAGCTGAACACATCCGGTGAGTCGATGACAAGAGGCATATAGGTTCAGCTAGCTCCCAGTAGTGCATTGCTGCTTATGAACATACTTTGTCAAAAAGCATACCTAAGGACACCAAGAGAATGAAAGAAATTAGAAAATAGAATTAAATTGGAAAATTGTTTAAAACTGTATGTTCTATCTGAATCATGAAAGCTAATTTTAAATATAGCGTCCCTTTAAGATCCCCCATGGCTGGAGATTCCCCTTCCTCTTCTCTTGTTCCTAATCTGCACGTTATTATCTGGTATAAATGCCCCTTCGTCTTCTCTTGTTCCCTAATCTGCACATTATTATCTGGTATAAATGCCCCTTCCTCTTCTCTTGTTCCCTAATCTGCACGTTATTATCTGGTATAAATGCCCCTTCCTCTTCTCATGTTCCTAATCTGCACGTTATTATCTGGTATAAATGCCCCTTCCTCTTCTCATGTTCCCTAATCTGCACGTTATTATCTGGTATAAATGCCCCTTCCTCTTCTCTTGTTCCCTAATCTGCACGTTATTATCTGGTATAAATGCCCCTTCCTCTTCTCTTGTTCCCTAATCTGCACGTTATTATCTGGTATAAATGCCCCTTCCTCTTCTCTTGTTCCCTAATCTGCACGTTATTATCTGGTATAAATGCCCCTTCCTCTTCTCTTGTTCCCTAATCTGCACATTATTATCTGGTATAAATGCCCCTTCCTCTTCTCATGTTCCCTAATCTGCACATTATTATCTGGTATAAATGCCCCTTCCTCTTCTCTTGTTCCCTAATCTGCACATTATTATCTGGTATAAATGCCCCTTCCTCTTCTCATGTTCCCTAATCTGCACATTATTATCTGGTATAAATGCCCCTTCCTCTTCTCTTGTTCCTAATCTGCACATTATTATCTGGTATAAATACCCCTTCCTCTTCTCATGTTCCCTAATCTGCACGTTATTATCTGGTATAAATGCCCCTTCCTCTTCTCTTGTTCCCTAATCTGCACATTATTATCTGGTATAAATGCCCCTTCCTCTTCTCATGTTCCCTAATCTGCACGTTATTATCTGGTATAAATGCCCCTTCCTCTTCTCATGTTCCCTAATCTGCACGTTATTATCTGGTATAAATGCCCCTTCCTCTTCTCATGTTCCCTAATCTGCACATTATTATCTGGTATAAATGCCCCTTCCTCTTCTCTTGTTCCCTAATCTGCACATTATTATCTGGTATAAATGCCCCTTCCTCTTCTCTTGTTCCCTAATCTGCACATTATTATCTGGTATAAATGCCCCTTCCTCTTCTCATGTTCCCTAATCTGCACGTTATTATCTGGTATAAATGCCCCTTCCTCTTCTCTTGTTCCTAATCTGCACATTATTATCTGGTATAAATGCCTCTTCCTCTTCTCATGTTCCTAATCTGCACATTATTATCTGGTATAAATGCCCCTTCCTCTTCTCATGTTCCCTAATCTGCACATTATTATCTGGTATAAATGCCCCTTCCTCTTCTCATGTTCCCTAATCTGCACGTTATTATCTGGTATAAATGCCCCTTCCTCTTCTCTTGTTCCCTAATCTGCACGTTATTATCTGGTATAAATGCCCCTTCCTCTTCTCATGTTCCCTAAACTGCACATTATTATCTGGTATAAATGCCCCTTCCTCTTCTCATGTTCCCTAATCTGCACGTTATTATCTGGTATAAATGCCCCTTCCTCTTCTCATGTTCCCTAATCTGCACATTATTATCTGGTATAAATGCCCCTTCCTCTTCTCATGTTCCCTAATCTGCACGTTATTATCTGGTATAAATGCCCCTTCCTCTTCTCATGTTCCCTAATCTGCACATTATTATCTGGTATAAATGCCCCTTCCTCTTCTCATGTTCCCTAATCTGCACGTTATTATCTGGTATAAATGCCCCTTCCTCTTCTCTTGTTCCTAATCTGCACATTATTATCTGGTATAAATGCCCCTTCCTCTTCTCTTGTTCCCTAATCTGCACGTTATTATCTGGTATAAATGCCCCTTCCTCTTCTCATGTTCCCTAATCTGCACATTATTATCTGGTATAAATGCCCCTTCCTCTTCTCATGTTCCCTAATCTGCACATTATTATCTGGTATAAATGCCCCTTCCTCTTCTCTTGTTCCCTAATCTGCACATTATTATCTGGTATAAATGCCCCTTCCTCTTCTCATGTCCCTAATCTGCACGTTATTATCTGGTATAAATGCCCCTTCCTCTTCTCATGTTCCCTAATCTGCACATTATTATCTGGTATAAATGCCCCTTCCTCTTCTCTTGTTCCCTAATCTGCACGTTATTATCTGGTATAAATGCCCCTTCCTCTTCTCATGTCCCTAATCTGCACATTATTATCTGGTATAAATGCCCCTTCCTCTTCTCATGTTCCCTAATCTGCACGTTATTATCTGGTATAAATACCCCTTCCTCTTCTCATGTTCCCTAATCTGCACATTATTATCTGGTATAAATGCCCCTTCCTCTTCTCTTGTTCCCTAATCTGCACATTATTATCTGGTATAAATGCCCCTTCCTCTTCTCATGTTCCCTAATCTGCACGTTATTATCTGGTATAAATGCCCCTTCCTCTTCTCATGTTCCCTAATCTGCACATTATTATCTGGTATAAATGCCCCTTCCTCTTCTCATGTTCCCTAATCTGCACGTTATTATCTGGTATAAATGCCCCTTCCTCTTCTCATGTTCCCTAATCTGCACGTTATTATCTGGTATAAATGCCCCTTCCTCTTCTCATGTTCCCTAATCTGCACATTATTATCTGGTATAAATGCCCCTTCCTCTTCTCATGTTCCCTAATCTGCACATTATTATCTGGTATAAATACCCCTTCCTCTTCTCATGTTCCCTAATCTGCACATTATTATCTGGTATAAATGCCCCTTCCTCTTCTCATGTTCCCTAATCTGCACGTTATTATCTGGTATAAATGCCCCTTCCTCTTCTCATGTTCCCTAATCTGCACATTATTATCTGGTATAAATGCCCCTTCCTCTTCTCATGTTCCCTAATCTGCACATTATTATCTGGTATAAATGCCCCTTCCTCTTCTCATGTTCCCTAATCTGCACGTTATTATCTGGTATAAATGCCCCTTCCTCTTCTCATGTTCCCTAATCTGCACATTATTATCTGGTATAAATGCCCCTTCCTCTTCTCATGTTCCCTAATCTGCACGTTATTATCTGGTATAAATGCCCCTTCCTCTTCTCTTGTTCCCTAATCTGCACGTTATTATCTGGTATAAATGCCCCTTCCTCTTCTCATGTTCCCTAATCTGCACATTATTATCTGGTATAAATGCCCCTTCCTCTTCTCTTGTTCCCTAATCTGCACATTATTATCTGGTATAAATGCCCCTTCCTCTTCTCATGTTCCCTAATCTGCACATTATTATCTGGTATAAATGCCCCTTCCTCTTCTCATGTTCCCTAATCTGCACATTATTATCTGGTATAAATGCCCCTTCCTCTTCTCATGTTCCCTAATCTGCACATTATTATCTGGTATAAATGCCCCTTCCTCTTCTCATGTTCCCTAATCTGCACATTATTATCTGGTATAAATGCCCCTTCCTCTTCTCATGTTCCCTAATCTGCACGTTATTATCTGGTATAAATGCCCCTTCCTCTTCTCATGTTCCCTAATCTGCACGTTATTATCTGGTATAAATGCCCCTTCCTCTTCTCATGTTCCTAATCTGCACATTATTATCTGGTATAAATGCCCCTTCCTCTTCTCATGTTCCCTAATCTGCACGTTATTATCTGGTATAAATGCCCCTTCCTCTTCTCATGTTCCCTAATCTGCACATTATTATCTGGTATAAATGCCCCTTCCTCTTCTCATGTTCCCTAATCTGCACGTTATTATCTGGTATAAATGCCCCTTCCTCTTCTCTTGTTCCCTAATCTGCACATTATTATCTGGTATAAATGCCCCTTCCTCTTCTCATGTTCCCTAATCTGTACATTATTATCTGGTATAAATGCCTCTTACTCTTGTCATGTTCCCTAATCTGCACGTTATTATCTGGTATAAATGCCCCTTCCTCTTCTCTTGTTCCTAATCTGCACATTATTATCTGGTATAAATGCCCCTTCCTCTTCTCATGTTCCCTAATCTGCACATTATTATCTGGTATAAATGCCCCTTCCTCTTCTCATGTTCCCTAATCTGCACATTATTATCTTGTATAAATGCCCCTTCCTCTTCTCATGTTCCCTAATCTGCACATTATTATCTGGTATAAATGCCCCTTCCTCTTCTCTTGTTCCCTAATCTGCACGTTATTATCTGGTATAAATGCCCCTTCCTCTTCTCTTGTTTCTAATCTGCACGTTATTATCTGGTATAAATGCCCCTTCCTCTTCTCTTGTTACCTAATCTGCACGTTATTATCTGGTATAAATGCCCCTTCCTCTTCTCTTGTTACCTAATCTGCACATTATTATCTGGTATAAATGCCCCTTCCTCTTCTCATGTTCCTAATCTGCACGTTATTATCTGGTATAAATGCCCCTTCCTCTTCTCATGTTCCCTAATCTGCACGTTATTATCTGGTATAAATGCCCCTTCCTCTTCTCTTGTTCCCTAATCTGCACGTTATTATCTGGTATAAATGCCCCTTCCTCTTCTCTTGTTCCCTAATCTGCACGTTATTATCTGGTATAAATGCCCCTTCCTCTTCTCATGTTCCCTAATCTGCACATTATTATCTGGTATAAATGCCCCTTCCTCTTCTCATGTTCCCTAATCTGCACATTATTATCTGGTATAAATGCCCCTTCCTCTTCTCATGTTCCCTAATCTGCACATTATTATCTGGTATAAATGCCTCTTCCTCTTCTCATGTTCCCTAATCTGCACGTTATTATCTGGTATAAATGCCCCTTCCTCTTCTCTTGTTCCCTAATCTGCACGTTATTATCTGGTATAAATGCCCCTTCCTCTTCTCATGTTACCTAATCTGCACATTATTATCTGGTATAAATGCCCCTTCCTCTTCTCATGTTCCCTAATCTGCTCATTATTATCTGGTATAAATGCCCCTTCCTCTTCTCATGTTACCTAATCTGCACATTATTATCTGGTATAAATGCCCCTTCCTCTTCTCTTGTTACCTAATCTGCACATTATTATCTGGTATAAATGCCCCTTCCTCTTCTCATGTTCCTAATCTGCACATTATTATCTGGTATAAATGCCCCTTCCTCTTCTCATGTCTCTAATCTGCACATTATTATCTGGTATAAATGCCCCTTCCTCTTCTCTTGTTCCCTAATCTGCATGTTATTATCTGGTATAAATGCCCCTTCCTCTTCTCATGTTCCCTAATCTGCACGTTATTATCTGGTATAAATGCCCCTTCCTCTTCTCATGTTCCCTAATCTGCACGTTATTATCTGGTATAAATGCCTCTTCCTCTTCTCATGTTCCCTAATCTGCACGTTATTATCTGGTATAAATGCCCCTTCCTCTTCTCTTGTTCCCTAATCTGCACATTATTATCTGGTATAAATGCCCCTTCCTCTTCTCATGTTCCTAATCTGCACGTTATTATCTGGTATAAATGCCCCTTCCTCTTCTCATGTTCCCTAATCTGCACATTATTATCTGGTATAAATGCCCCTTCCTCTTCTCATGTTCCCTAATCTGCACGTTATTATCTGGTATAAATGCCCCTTCCTCTTCTCATGTTCCCTAATCTGCACGTTATTATCTGGTATAAATGCCCCTTCCTCTTCTCTTGTTCCCTAATCTGCACGTTATTATCTGGTATAAATGCCCCTTCCTCTTCTCATGTTCCCTAATCTGCACGTTATTATCTGGTATAAATGCCCCTTCCTCTTCTCTTGTTCCCTAATCTGCACGTTATTATCTGGTATAAATGCCCCCTCCTCTTCTCTTGTTCCCTAATCTGCACGTTATTATCTGGTATAAATGCCCCTTCCTCTTCTCATGTTCCCTAATCTGCACGTTATTATCTGGTATAAATGCCCCTTCCTCTTCTCATGTTCCCTAATCTGCACATTATTATCTGGTATAAATGCTCCTTCCTCTTCTCATGTTCCCTAATCTGCACGTTATTATCTGGTATAAATGCCCCTTCCTCTTCTCTTGTTTCCTAATCTGCACGTTATTATCTGGTATAAATGCCCCTTCCTCTTCTCATGTTCCCTAATCTGCACGTTATTATCTGGTATAAATGCCCCTTCCTCTTCTCTTGTTCCCTAATCTGCACGTTATTATCTGGTATAAATGCCCCTTCCTCTTCTCATGTTCCCTAATCTGCACGTTATTATCTGGTATAAATGCCCCTTCCTCTTCTCATGTTCCCTAATCTGCACATTATTATCTGGTATAAATGCCCCTTCCTCTTCTCATGTTCCTAATCTGCACGTTATTATCTGGTATAAATGCCCCTTCCTCTTCTCTTGTTCCCTAATCTGCACGTTATTATCTGGTATAAATGCCCCTTCCTCTTCTCTTGTTCCCTAATCTGCACGTTATTATCTGGTATAAATGCCCCTTCCTCTTCTCATGTTCCCTAATCTGCACATTATTATCTGGTATAAATGCCCCTTCCTCTTCTCATGTTCCCTAATCTGCACATTATTATCTGGTATAAATGCCCCTTCCTCTTCTCATGTTCCCTAATCTGCACGTTATTATCTGGTATAAATGCCCCTTCCTCTTCTCATGTTCCCTAATCTGCACGTTATTATCTGGTATAAATGCCCCTTCCTCTTCTCATGTTCCCTAATCTGCACGTTATTATCTGGTATAAATGCCCCTTCCTCTTCTCATGTTCCCTAATCTGCACATTATTATCTGGTATAAATGCCCCTTCCTCTTCTCATGTTCCCTAATCTGCACGTTATTATCTGGTATAAATGCCCCTTCCTCTTCTCTTGTTCCCTAATCTGCACATTATTATCTGGTATAAATGCCCCTTCCTCTTCTCTTGTTCCTAATCTGCACATTATTATCTGGTATAAATGCCCCTTCCTCTTCTCTTGTTCCTAATCTGCACATTATTATCTGGTATAAATGCCCCTTCCTCTTCTCATGTTCCCTAATCTGCACGTTATTATCTGGTATAAATGCCCCTTCCTCTTGTCCCGCACCAGGCACAGAGAACAACCCGTTCCCCATTGACTGTGAGGAGGTGCCCAATCTCGGAGAACAAGCTGATGGAGTTTATGTCATTTATCCTGCTGGTCCCCAAAGCGCAGTACCAGTGTATTGTGACATGACAACCGACAACGGGGCATGGACCGTGAGTACAGGAGATATATAGGCATACACGTCCATTAGCACAGCACTGAGTATATTGTGAGACATGTATACTGATAGTAACACAATGTATACTGATAGTAACACAATGTATACTGATAGTAACATATACTGACAGGCAAATACACATAATAATGCTATATGCACAGCACAATGTATACTGATAGTAACATATACAGAAGGACAAATACACATAATAATACTTATATGCACAGCACAATGTATACTGATAGTAACATATACAGAAGGACAAATACACATAATAATGCTTATATGCACAGCACAATGTATACTGATAGTAACAAATACTGACAGGCAAATACACATAATAATGCTATATGCACAGCACAATGTATACTGATAGTAACATATACAGAAGGACAAATACACATAATAATACTTATATGCACAGCACAATGTATACTGATAGTAACATATACAGAAGGACAAATACACATAATAATACTTATATGCACAGCACAATGTATACTGATAGTAACATATACAGAAGGACAAATACACATAATAATGCTTATATGCACAGCACAATGTATACTGATAGTAACATATACTGACAGGCAAATAAACATAATAATGCTTATATGCACAGCACAATGTATACTGATAGTAACATATACTGACAGGCAAATACACATAATAATGCTTATATGCACAGCGTAATGTATACTGATAGTAACATATACTGACAGGCAAATACACATAATAATGCTTATATGCACAGCACAATGTATACTGATAGTAACATATACTGACAGGCAAATACACATAATAATGCTTACATGCACAGCACAATGTATACTGATAGTAACATACACTGACAGGCAAATACACATAATAATGCTTATATGCACAGCACAATGTATACTGATAGTAACATATACTGACAGGCAAATACACATAATAATGCTTATATGCACAGCACAATGTATACTGATAGTAACATATACTGACAGGCAAATACACATAATAATGCTTATATGCACAGCACAATGTATACTGAGAGTAACATATACTGACAGACAAATACACATAATAATGCTTATATGCACAGCACAATGTATACTGATAGTAACATATACTGACAGGCAAATACACATAATAATGCTTATATGCACAGCACAATGTATGCTGATAGTAACATATACTGACAGGCAAATACACATAATAATGCTTATATGCACAGCACAATGTATACTGATAGTAACATATACTGACAGGCAAATACACATAATAATGCTTATATGCACAGCACAATGTATGCTGATAGTAACATATACTGACAGGCAAATACACATAATAATGCTTATATGCACAGCACAATGTATACTGATAGTAACATATACAGAAGGACAAATACACATAATAATGCTTATATGCACAGCACAATGTATACTGATAGTAACATTACTGACAGACAAATACACGTAATAATGCTTATATGCACAGCACAATGTATACTGATAGTAACATTACTGACAGACAAATACACGTAATAATGCTTATATGCACAGCACAATGTATACTGATAGTAACAAATACTGACAGGCAAATACACATAATAATGCTTATATGCACAGCACAATGTATACTGATAGTAACATATACTGACAGACAAATACACATAATAATGCTTATATGCACAGCACAATGTATACTGATAGTAACATATACAGAAGGACAAATACACATAATAATGCTTATATGCACAGCACAATGTATACTGATAGTAACATATACTGACAGGCAAATACACATAATGATGCTTTAATTATATGCACAGCACAATGTATACTGATAGTAACATATACTGACAGGCAAATACAAATAATAATGCTTATATGCACAGCACAATGTATACTGATAGTAACATATACAGACAGGCAAATTCACGTAATGATGCTTATATGCACAGCACAATATATACTGATAGTAACATATACAGAAGGACAAATACACATAATAATGCTTATATGCACAGCACAATGTATACTGATAGTAACATATACAGAAGGACAAATACACATAATAATGCTTATATGCACAGCACAATGTATACTGATAGTAACATATACTGACAGGCAAATACACATAATGATGCTTTAATTATATGCACAGCACAATGTATACTGATAGTAACATATACTGACAGGCAAATACAAATAATAATGCTTATATGCACAGCACAATGTATACTGATAGTAACATATACTGACAGGCAAATACACATAATAATGCTTATATGCACAGCACAATGTATACTGATAGTAACATATACTGACAGGCAAATACACATAATAATGCTTATATGCACAGCACAATGTATACTGATAGTAACATATACTGACAGACAAATACACATAATAATGCTATATGCACAGCACAATGTATACTGATAGTAACATATACTGACAGGCAAATACACATAATAATGCTATATGCACAGCACAATGTATACTGATAGTAACATATACAGAAGGACAAATACACATAATAATGCTTATATGCACAGCACAATGTATACTGATAGTAACATATACTGACAGGCAAATACACATAATAATGCTTATATGCACAGCACAATGTATACTGATAGTAACATAAACTGACAGGCAAATACACGTAATAATGATATATGCACAGCACAATGTATACTGATAGTAACATATACTGACAGACAAATACACATAATAATGCTTATATGCACAGCACAATGTATACTGATAGTAACATTACTGACAGACAAATACACATAATAATGCTTACATGCACAGCACAATGTATACTGATAGTAACATATACTGACAGACAAATACACATAATAATACTTATATGCACAGCACAATGTATACTGATAGTAACATATACTGACAGACAAATACACATAATAATGCTTATATGCACAGGACAATGTATACTGATAGTAACAAATAGTGACAGGCAAATACACATAATAATGCTTATATGCACAGCACAATGTATACTGATTGTAACATATACTGACAGGCAAATACACATAATAATGCTTATATGCACAGCACAATGTATACTGATAGTAACATATACTGACAGACAAATACACATAATAATGCTTACATGCACAGCACAATGTATACTGATAGTAACATATACTGACAGGCAAATACACATAATAATGCTTACATGCACAGCACAATGTATACTGATAGTAACATATACTGACAGGCAAATACACATAATAATGCTATATGCACAGCACAATGTATACTGATAGTAACATATACTGACAGGCAAATACACATAATAATACTTATATGCACAGCACAATGTATACTGATAGTAACATATACTGACAGGCAAATACACATAATAATGCTTATATGCACAGCACAATGTATACTGATAGTAACATAAACTGACAGGCAAATACACATAATAATGCTTATATGCACAGCACAATGTATACTGATAGTAACATATACTGACAGGCAAATGCACATAATAATGCTTATATGCACAGCACAATGTATACTGATAGTAACATATACTGATTGACAAATACACATAATATTGCTTATATGCACAGCACAATGTATACTGATAGTAACATATACTGATTGACAAATACACATAATATTGCTTATATGCACAGCACAATGTATACTGATAGTAACAAATACTGACAGGCAAATACACATAATAATGCTTACATGCACAGCACAATGTATACTGATAGTAACATATACTGACAGGCAAATACACATAATAATGCTTATATGCACAGCACAATGTATACTGATAGTAACATATACAGAAGGACAAATACACATAATAATGCTTATATGCACAGCACAATGTATACTGATAGTAACATATACTGACAGGCAAATACACATAATAATGCTTACATGCACAGCACAATGTATACTGATAGTAACATATACTGACAGGCAAATACACATAATAATGCTTATATGCACAGCACAATGTATACTGATAGTAACATATACTGACAGACAAATACACATAATAATGCTTATATGCACAGCACAATGTATACTGATAGTAACATATACTGACAGACAAATACACATAATAATGCTTATATGCACAGCACAATGTATACTGATAGTAACATATACTGACAGACAAATACACATAATAATGCTTATATGCACAGCACAATGTATACTGATAGTAACATATACTGACAGGCAAATACACATAATAATGCTTATATGCACAGCACAATGTATACTGATAGTAACATATACTGACAGACAAATACACATAATAATGCTTATATGCACAGCACAATGTATACTGATAGTAACATATACTGACAGGCAAATACACATAATAATGCTTACATGCACAGCACAATGTATACTGATAGTAACAAATACTAACAGACAAATACACATAATAATGCTTATATGCACAGCACAATGTATACTGATAGTAACCTATACTGACAGGCAAATACACGTAATAATGCTTATATGCACAGCACAATGTATACTGATAGTAACATATACTGACAGGCAAATACACGTAATAATGCTTATATGCACAGCACAATGTATACTGATAGTAACAAATACTAACAGACAAATACACATAATAATGCTTATATGCACAGCACAATGTATAGTGATAGTAACATATACTGACAGGCAAATACACATAATAATGCTTACATGCACAGCACAATGTATACTGATAGTAACATATACTGACAGGCAAATACACATAATAATGCTTATATGCACAGCACAATGTATGCTGATAGCAACATATACTGACAGGCAAATACACATAATAATGCTTATATGCACAGCACAATGTATACTGATAGTAACATATACTGACAGGCAAATACACATAATAATGCTTATATGCACAGCACAATGTATGCTGATAGTAACATATACTGACAGGCAAATACACATAATAATGCTTATATGCACAGCACAATGTATACTGATAGTAACATATACTGACAGACAAATACACATAATAATGCTTATATGCACAGCACAATGTATACTGATAGTAACATATACTGACAGGCAAATACACATAATAATGCTTATATGCACAGCACAATGTATACTGATAGTAACCTATACTGACAGGCAAATACACATAATAATGCTTATATGCACAGCACAATGTATACTGATAGTAACAAATACTGACAGGCAAATACACATAATAATGCTTATATGCACAGCACAATGTATACTGATAGTAACATATACTGACAGACAAATACACATAATAATGCTTATATGCACAGCACAATGTATACTGATAGTAACATATACTGACAGACAAATACACATAATAATGCTTATATGCACAGCACAATGTATACTGATAGTAACATATACAGAAGGACAAATACACATAATAATGCTTATATGCACAGCACAATGTATACTGATAGTAACATATACTGACAGGCAAATACACATAATAATGCTTACATGCACAGCACAATGTATACTGATAGTAACATATACTGACAGGCAAATACACATAATAATGCTTATATGCACAGCACAATGTATACTGATAGTAACATATACAGAAGGACAAATACACATAATAATGCTTATATGCACAGCACAATGTATACTGATAGTAACATATACAGAAGGACAAATACACATAATAATGCTTATATGCACAGCACAATGTATACTGATAGTAACATATACTGACAGGCAAATACACATAATAATGCTTACATGCACAGCACAATGTATACTGATAGTAACATATACTGACAGACAAATACACATAATAATGCTTATATGCACAGCACAATGTATACTAGCTACCCTCACAGATATGTGCACTTACATACAGTGCTAGCTACACTCACAGATATGTGCACATACAGTGCTAGCTACACTCACAGATATGTGCACTTACATACAGTGCTAGCTACACTCACAGATATGTGCACTTACATACAGTGCTAGCTACACTCACAGATATGTGCACTTACAGTGCTAGCTACACTCACAGATATGTGCACTTACATACAGTGCTAGCTACACTCACAGATATGTGCACTTACATACAGCGCTAGCTACACTCACATATATGTGCACTTACTTGCAGTGCTAGCTACACTCACAGATATGTGCACTTACAGTGCTAACTACACTCACAGATATGTGCACTTACAGTGCTAGCTACACTCACAGATATGTGCACTTACAGTGCTAACTACACTCACAGATATGTGCACTTACAGTGCTAGCTACACTCACATATATGTGCACTTAAATACAGTGCTAGCTACACTCACAGATATGTGCACTTAAATACAGTGCTAGCTACACTCACAGATGTGTGCACTTACATACAGTGCTAGCTACACTCACAGATATTGCACTTAAATACAGCGCTAGCCACACTCACAGATATGTGCACTTACATACAGTGCTAGCTACACTCACAAATATGTGCACTTACAGTGGTAGCTACACTCGCAGATATGCACACTTTCATACAGTGCTAGCTACACTCACAGATATGTGCACTTACTTACAGTGCTAGCTACACTCACAGATATGTGCACTTACATACAGTGCTAGCTATACTCACAGATATGTGCACTTACATACAGTGCTAGCTACACTCACAGATATGTGCACTACAGTGCTAGCTACACTCACAGATATGTGCACTTACTTACAGTGCTAGCTACATTCACAGATATGTGCACTTACATACAGTGCTAGCTATACTCACAGATATGTGCACTTACTTGCAGTGCTAGCTACACTCACAGATATGTGCACTTACATACAGTGCTAGCTACACTCACAGATATGTGCACTTACATAGAGTGCCAGCCACACTCACAGATATGTGCACATACAATGCTAGCTACTCTCACAGATATGTGCACTTAGAGTGCTAGCTACACTCACAGATATGTGCACTTACATACAGTGCAAGCTACAGTTACAGATATGTGCACTTACATACAGCGCTAGCTTCACTCACATATATGTGCACTTACTTGCAGTGCTAGCTACACTCACAGATATGTGCACTTACAGTGCTAACTACACTCACAGATATGTGCACTTACATACAGTGCTAGCTACACTCACAGATATGTGCACTTACAGTGCTAGCTACACTCACAGATATGTGCACTTACATACAGTGCTAGCTACACTCACAGATATGTGCACTTACATACAGTGCTAGCTATACTCACAGATATGTGCACTTACTTGTAGTGCTAGCTACACTCACAGATATGTGCACTTACAGTGCTAGCTACACTCACAGATATCTGCACTTACCTACAGTGCTAGCTACACTCACAGATATGTGCACATTCAGTGCTAGCTACACTCACAGATATGTGCATTTACAGTGCTAGCTACACTCACAGATATGTGCACTTACATACAGTGTTAGCTACACTCACAGATATGTGCACTTACATACAGTGCTAGCTACACTCACAGATATGTGCACTTACATACAGTGCCAGCCACACTCACAGATATGTGCACATACAATGCTAGCTACTCTCACAGATATGTGCACTTAGAGTGCTAGCTACACTCACAGATATGTGCACTTACATACAGTGCTAGCTACACTTACAGATATGTGCACTTACATACAGCGCTAGCTTCACTCACATATATGTGCACTTACTTGCAGTGCTAGCTACACTCACAGATATGTGCACTTACAGTGCTAACTACACTCACAGATATGTGCACTTACATACAGTGCTAGCTACACTCACAGATATGTGCACTTACAGTGCTAGCTACACTCACAGATAGATATGTGCACTTACATACAGTGCTAGCTACACTCACAGATATGTGCACTTACATACAGTGCTAGCTATACTCACAGATATGTGCACTTACTTGTAGTGCTAGCTACACTCACAGATATGTGCACTTACAGTGCTAGCTACACTCACAGATATCTGCACTTACCTACAGTGCTAGCTACACTCACAGATATGTGCACATTCAGTGCTAGCTACACTCACAGATATGTGCACTTACAGTGCTAGCTACACTCACAGATATGTGCACTTACATACAGTGTTAGCTACACTCACAGATATGTGCACTTACATACAGTGTTAGCTACACTCACAGATATGTGCACTTACATACAGTGCTAGCTACACTCACAGATATGTGCACTTACATACAGTGCTAGCTACACTCACAGATATGTGCACTTACATACAGTGCTAGCTACACTAACAGATATGTGCACTTACATACAGCGCTAGCCACACTCACAGATATGTGCACTTACATACAGTGTTAGCTACATTCACAGATATGTGCACTTACATACAGTGCTAGCTACACTCACAGATATGTGCACTTACATACAGTGCTAGCTACACTCACATATATGTGCACTTACTTGCAGTGCTAGCTACACTCACAGATATGTGCACTTACAGTGCTAACTACACTCACAGATATGTGCACTTACATACAGTGCTAGCTACACTCACAGATATGTGCACTTACATACAGTGCTAGCTACACTCACAGATATGTGCACTTACATACAGTGCTAGCTATACTCACAGATATGTGCACTTACTTGCAGTGCTAGCTACACTCACAGATATGTGCACTTACAGTGCTAGCTACACTCACAGATATGTGCACTTACATACAGTGCTAGCTACACTCACAGATATGTGCACATACAGTGCTAGCTACACTCACAGATATGTGCACTTACAGTGCTAGCTACACTCACAGATATATGCACTTACATACAGTGCTAGCTACACTCACAGATATGTGCACTTACATACAGTGTTAGCTACACTCACAAATATGTGCACTTACATACAGTGCTAGCTACACTCACAGATATGTGCACTTACATACAGTGCTAGCTACACTCACAGATATGTGCACTTACATACAGTGCTAGCTACACTAACAGATATGTGCACTTACATACAGCACTAGCCACACTCACAGATATGTGCCTTTACACTGCTAGCTACACTCACAGATACAGTGGCGTCACTAGGGGGGTGCGGGCCGCACCCAGGTGACACCCTCCAGGGGGTGACACCACCAAAAAAAATAAAAAAGTGTTTTAAAATTTTTATTGAAATTCATATAAATACAATGTAGAGATGCATATATTTTTTTTATTAGAGGGGCCAGCATTTGTGAACATTAGTGGGATTGGGGAAGTTGTTTTTTGCCCCTTGAGCCAGGGCTGCAATTTCCACAAATAGTTTTCCCGGCTGCTTTTGCTTGTTTGTACTTTGCTCCTCCTTAACCCAATTTTACTATGAATGTTGTGGGCGTGCCGTGGGGCTTGCAAAGTTGCGCTGCTATCCTAAACCTGCCTGCCTATCTGTGCTCACTGCTTAATGACGTGTGGAGCAGTGGAGTCACTCACTGCTGTGCTGTGTCTCTAAACGGGAACTGGGAAATTATGAGGGGAATGCCTGGCACCTGACCGCATGACTGTCTAACACAGTCTCTAAAGTGAAGGAGCTACGTATGATGCCCACCAGACCGGTACGGTTACGGTACACTAAGTGCACACTGAAGAGGTAGGAAGGGAAGGCGGACAGGGGTCTGGGGGTGGGCAGAGTGCAGAGGTGCTTGTCCATAAGAAGCGGTAGGCACGCGGCCCGGGGCTGTGCACTGACAGACTTGGAACAGAGTCAGAGAGCAGAATTTTCATAGTTTGCGCACCTAAACCTTTTCTTTAGTGATTTATTTTAGAGTGCTCTGTTTATCTTTCATTTGATGCTCTGCTGAGCCAGGGAGCAGCTCTAGGCATGAGCTGTATAATTAATGCAGTGCAGTTTACATATTTTGTATGTGTGTGTGTGACTGAGTGTTTCTGTGTGTGTGTGAGTGTTTATTATGTGTGTTTCCGAGTGTTTGTGTGTGCATCTGAGTGTGTTTTTAAGTGTGTCTAAGTGTTTGTATGTGTGTGTGTCTGTGTTTTTGTGTTTGTGTGTGTCTGCTTTCTGGGGGGGGGGGGTGACACCATAACTTACCACACCGGGTGACACCAACCCTAGTGACGCCATTGCACAGATATGTGCACTTACATACAGCACTAGCCACACTCACAGATATGTGCACACACTTACAGTGCTAGCTACACTCACAGATATGTGTACTTACATACAGCACTAGCCACACTCAGATATGTGCACTTACTTACAGTGCTAGCTACACTCACAGATATGTGCATTTTCATACAGTGCTAGCTACACTCACAGATATGTGCACTTACAGTGCTAGCTACACTCACAGATATGTGCACTTACATACAGTGCTAGCTACACTCACAGATATGTGCACTTACATACAGTGCTAGCTACACTCACAGATATGTGCACTTACTTACAGTGCTAGCTACACTCACAGATATGTGCACTTTCATACAGTGCTAGCTACACTCACAGATATGTGCACATACAGTGCTAGCTATACTCACAGATATGTGCACTTACAGTGCTAGCTATACTCACAGATATGTGCACTTACTTACAGTGCTAGCTACACTCACAGATATGTGCACTTACATACAGTGCTAGCTACACTCACAGATATGTGCACTTACATACAGTGTTAGCTATACTCACAGATATGTGCACTTACTTACAGTGCTAGCTACACTCACAGATATGTGCACTTACATACAGTGTTAGCTATACTCACAGATATGTGCACTTACATACAGTGCTAGCTACACTCACAGATATGTGCACTTACAGTGCTAGCTACACTCACAGATATGTGCACCTACTTACAGTGCTAGCTACACCCACAGATATGTGCACTTACATACAGTGCTAGCTACACTCACAGATATGTGCACTTACATACAGTGCTAGCTATACTCACAGATATGTGCACTTACATACAGTGCTAGCTACACTCACAGATATGTGCACTTACATACAGTGCTAGCTATACTCACAGATATGTGCACCTACTTACAGTGCTAGCTACACCCACAGATATGTGCACTTACATACAGTGCTAGCTACACTCACAGATATGTGCACTTACATACAGTGCTAGCTACACTCACAGATATGTGCACTTACATACAGTGCTAGCTACACTCACAGATATGTGCACTTACATACAGTGTTAGCTACACTCACAGATATGTGCACTTACAGTGCTAGCTACACTCACAGACACATGCAGTACCGTAGAAATCACTTGAGTGTTGTATTTTCCCCATTTTTATTGAATACACAATCTTTCCCGTGTGCCATCTACTTTCCTAGGTGATTCAGAAGAGGTTTAATGGCTCTGTGAGTTTCTTCCGAGGGTGGAATGACTATAAGTTGGGTTTTGGACGTGCAGACGGGGAGTACTGGCTGGGTAAGTACAAACTAGGTGACCTGGTGGGACTTTGCTATGAAGATGTACCTACACCCCACCCTGGGAAGACTCTTACACCTTAGGGTCAGCTCAGGAAGTGATCAGTGTGCTGCATGCCTGGGATTTGGTTCATGTGGACTTGTAATAAATTGCTGGGGACCAGGCTGGGCAAGTTATTAGGGCAAGTCTGATGACACCAGGAAATGGGTCCAAAAGTAGCATTGCTGGCGGACCACAATGTAGAATGAAACTAAAAAGCTAAGGGGCGCTTACGTTCCTGGAGACTGTCCAGTATGTGTGGAAGCCGGTTGCTCTCTTGAGCTGGAAATGAAACCAACGAAGTTACGTGTTGTAGATGGAGTGAGGTTTTCCTTCCTGGGTCGCTATGGCGGTGGACGCTGCCTGCAGTTTAGGGATGTGTGTTCGCCAATCACATCCAGAGAGGAACGATCTGAAAATAGAAAACAGAGAAAGGTGCAGCCCAATTCAAGTGCAGAAAATTTTTATTTGGAGTAAGTGCACATAGACAAATGGCTCCTTACAAGATAGAATAGATAAAACAGCATATAAAAATGGCTTGGTTTCCAGACTGTATTTCACTGATGTGATGAAAGATATCCTCTGTGCAAAATAACAGCCCAACTGTTACAAGAAACCAAATGTGGCAGAAAGCTGATGGGTGATCTTCCGTGTTGCAGGATAGACACCTGCAATTTAGTTGTAATGTAGTGCAGACTAAGCAGGCCAGAGCCTCTGAGCTGTCCGGCAAGCTCTCCTCCACGATCAAGTGGAACCAGGTGTATGCCCAGGTATATAATGAGTCTTTCAGCTTGCTCCCAGAGTTTAGGTTGCAATTGGCAGGGTGTAATTAACAACCACAACACAGGATTGTTATTGTGAATAAATAGATTCAAAAATAGCAAGTAACTTTAAAAAACTAAAAACAAGTGTTTATTAAACACAGATAAAATACAGTGAAGCGTTTCTCAGTAATGTTACTGTTTCCTCAGGCTCAGCCATTTGTCTATGTGCACTTACTCCAAATAAAATTTTCTGCACTTGAATCGGGCTGCGCCTGTCTCTGTTTTCTATTTTTACAATGTAGAATGGTTTTACTGAACACCCACAAGGACTCTGAGGAAGGTAAGAACATTAGTAACTATCACCCCGAAACTGTTCACCTGCTCTCACCCTAAACCTTTGCCTACTTGCTCTAAATATAGAGACGTTATTTTTAACACATGTTCTCACAGCAGCACACACAGCAGTGATTTTACCCCTTTGCTGCCAATAACCAGCAAGCAGGGATTTAACACTGTTAGCCAATAACACGCAAGCAGGGAATTAACACTGTTAGCCAGTAACACGCAAGCAGGGAATTAACACTGTTAGCCAGTAACACGCAAGCAGGGAATTAACACTGTTAGCCAGTAACACGCAAGCAGGGAATTTAACACTGTTAGCCAGTAACAAGCAAGCAGGGAATTAACACTGTTAGCCAGTAACACGCAAGCAGGGAATTAACACTGTTAGCCAGTAACACGCAAGCAGGGATTTAACACTGCTTGCCAGTAACACGCAAGCAGGGATTTAACACTGTTAGCCAGTAACACGCAAGCAGGGATTTAACACTGTTTGCCAGTAACACGCAAGCAGTGATTTAACACTGTTTGCCAGTAACACACATAAACTAATAACTGAACCCATTTTGGGCTAGTAATAGATAAGGCAATCAGTTTATTTCATAGTAGTGTATCAATAAAACATAACACAGTTATTTTGCCCCTGTATGCCACTTGGTACTGTGATTTAACCTTTTGGTACTATTAATATTTGTATTTTCTTAGCCCTAGTAACACATAGAGGGATTATTCAGGTAGTTCCATTCACACTGTTCTTTGTTGTTTTCATTTCATCCTATAAAAAAACACCCCCGAAGCCTTAATATTTTACAAAAAAAGTAATGGAAATAAGTGATATTACATGTGTGAGCTACAACACAGCGCCCAGACAATGGCCCTTCTTTCTTGCACAGTCTGTGTAAGGAATTGAGGCATAGGCAGCATTTAAAAATGTACCTGATGAGTCCTTTTTTGTAGAGATTTTACCAGACAGACAGATGAAATACTGAACTTTCCAGTTTAATTAAGGTCACATAGTAACTATAAAGATATTCAAGGTTCTCCTTTGCATCAACAATTCATTTACCTTTTCCTCTGTAGATATAGACAACTTCTTACTTTTATGCACCTATAGACATGAAGAGAACCATAACATGAAGAATGAGTAACCTCAGGTTTCTGGACCTCTCTCTCATACCTGGCCCTCTCTTCTGCACTTCCCACTTTTCTGCACTTCCCTCTCTTCCACACTTCCCTCTCTTCCACACTTCCCTCTCTTCTACACTTCCCTCTTTTTTACACTCCCCTATTTTCTACACTTCCCTCTCTTCTACACTTCCCTCTCTTCTACACTTCCCTTGCTTCTACACTTCCCTCTCTTCTACACTTCCCTCTCTTCTACACTTCCCTCTCTTCTACACTTCCCTCTCTTCTACACTTTCCTCTCTTTTACACTTCCCTCTCTTTTACACTTCCCTCTCTTCTACACTTTCCCCGCTGCCACACTTCCCTCTCTTCTACACTTTCCTCTCTTCTACACTTTCCTCTCTTCTACACTTTCCTCTCTTCTACGCTTTCCTCTCTTCTACACTTTCCTCTCTTCTACACTTTCCTCTCTACTATGCTTCCTTCTCTTCTACTCTTCCTTCTCTTCTACACTTTCCTCGCTTCTACACTTTCCTCTCTTCTACACTTTCCTCTCTTCTATGCTTCCTTCTCTTCTACTCTTCCTTCTCTTCTACACTTTCCTCGCTTCTACACTTTCCTCTCTTCTATGCTTCCTTCTCTTCTACTCTTCCTTCTCTTCTACACTTTCCTCGCTTCTACACTCCCCTCTCTTTTACACTTCCTTCTCTTCTACACTTTCCTCTCTTTTACACTTCCCTCTCTTTTACACTTCCCTCTCTTCTACACTTTCCTCGCTGCTACACTTCCCTCTCTTCTACACTTTCCTCTCTTCTACACTTTCCTCTCTTCTACGCTTTCCTCTCTTCTACACTTTCCTCTCTTCTACACTTTCCTCTCTTCTATGCTTCCTTCTCTTCTACTCTTCCTTCTCTTCTACACTTTCCTCGCTTCTACACTCCCCTCTCTTTTACACTTCCTTCTCTTCTACACTTCCCTCGCTTCTACACTTCCCTCTCTTCTACACTTTCCCCTCTTCTACGCTTCCCTCTCTTCTACACTTCCTTCTCTTCTACACTTCCCTCGCTTCTACACTTCCCTCGCTTCTACACTCCCCTCTCTTCTACACTTCCCTCTCTTCTACACTTCCCTCTCTTCTACACTTTCCTCTCTTCTACACTTTCCTCTCTTCTACAATTCCCTCTCTTCTATACTTCCCTCTCTTCTACACTTCCCTCTCTTCTACACTTTCCTCTCTTCTACGCTTCTCCTCTACTACACTTTCCTCTCTTCTACACTTTCCTCTCTTCTACACTTTCCTCTCTTCTACGCTTTCCTCTCTTCTACACTTTCCTCTCTTCTACACTTTCCTCTCTTCTATGCTTCCTTCTCTTCTACTCTTCCTTCTCTTCTACACTTTCCTCGCTTCTACACTCCCCTCTCTTTTACACTTCCTTCTCTTCTACACTTCCCTCGCTTCTACACTTCCCTCTCTTCTACACTTTCCCCTCTTCTACGCTTCCCTCTCTTCTACACTTCCTTCTCTTCTACACTTCCCTCGCTTCTACACTTCCCTCGCTTCTACACTCCCCTCTCTTCTACACTTCCCTCTCTTCTACACTTCCCTCTCTTCTACACTTTCCTCTCTTCTACACTTTCCTCTCTTCTACAATTCCCTCTCTTCTATACTTCCCTCTCTTCTACACTTCCCTCTCTTCTACACTTTCCTCTCTTCTACGCTTCTCCTCTACTACACTTTCCTCTCTTCTACACTTCCCTCTCTTCTATACTTCCCTCTCTTCTACACTTTCCTCGCTTCTACACTTCCCTCTCTTCTACACTTCCCTCTCTTCTACACTCCCCTCTCTTCTACACTTCCTTCTCTTCTACACTTCCCTCTCTTCTACATTTCCTCTTTTCTAGACTTCCCTCTCTTCAACACTTCCCTCGCTTCTACACTTTCCTTGCTTCTACACTTTCCTCGCTTCTACACTTCCCTCTCTTCTACACTTCCCTCTCGTCTACATTTCCCTCTCTTCTACACTTCCCTCTCTTCTACACTTCCCTCTCTTCTACATTTCCTCTTTTCTAGACTTCCCTCTCTTCAACACTTCCCTCTCTTCTACACTTCCCTCTCTTCTGCACTTCCCTCGCTTCTACACTTCCCTCTCTTCTACACTTCCCTCTCTTCTACACTTTCTTTTTAAAGACACAATGAGTCCATGGATTTCATCCTTACTTGTGGGATTATGCCTCCTGGTCAGCAGGAGGAGGCAAATAGCACCACAGTAGAGCTGTATATATAGCTCCTCCCTTCCCTCCCACTCCAGTCATTCTCTTTGCCTGTGTTAGTGATAGGAAGAGGTAAAGTGAGGTGTTAGTTATAGATTCTTCAATCAAGAGTTTATTATTTTTAAAGTATGGCCAGAGAGTGCTACTTGGTGCTAGGGTGTAGCCTAAACCAGATCAGTCTCTACAGTAGAGCATTTGGCAGCTTTAAAGCAATAGGAACTGGTGGTACATAATTCTCACTGCGCCTCCTATACATATTTGCTGCCCTGATCCAGATAGCCTAAGCACTTTTAACTCAGGCTTATCTTATTCCACAGGGCTATTGGAGGGAGAGGACCTCTGAAAACCTGCTGGACTGCCATGCTGTCGCACAGCATTCAAGGTAAGTGCTGACTTTATTATTTCTGGGGACACATTCTCTCAGAAGAAAGTGAGCACTACACTGCATGCAATCACATGTCAAGGGCTAAGATAAAGATTAGGCTCTTTATTGTGATGGGACTGTGGTCTCTTCTTGAGCAGACACTGGGGCTGGATGGAATCAGTGGTATTTTAATCCCGGCGGTTTTAACATTAATATGCCGACCGGGAGACTGCTAACTTTTCTATTGACAAAGAGACAGTAAACAGACAAAGTGGCTCTAATTATTTTATGGGGATTTCGCCATGATTATCAGTCTGGAGCACAGGTCTTATTTTATTACCCAACTTGGTTTGAATTTTTATACCAGTTAGGGTTTAATCATATGTTTTTTACATGGCTATGATGGCTCCATCCTTATTAATTGATACGCCACGATGGGCGGCGCTATAATGTGTGTACTGTTCCGACGGCTCCATTGTTTTCTAATTGGCCGCCTGGGAGTTCCAGATTGATACGCCCACGATAGGCGGAGGCTACGCTACGTCACACTGAAGAGAGTTTGCGCGCCTTTTTTTGTGTACAGTCCCGGTATTCTACTCCTTACTCACGATGCCCACGGAGGGCGGAGCTTGTTTGCATGGCGCCAAATGTTTGAGCGTCCCCTTTCTAACACTTCCGACTATAGGAAGGAGTGGGGGAAATCTCGTATGTGCGCTCTGTGATTGCCACTTCCTCTCTATCTCTTCCGGTATCGGAAGGATAGGAGGTTTTTCTTAACTCAGTTGTTGCGTTTCAGATAGCGCTATTGTATAGTCAGTATGTGGCAGGCGAAGGTGTACTGAGGGAAGAGGAAATCCTCACTCTTATAATGATTTATGCCAGTTCATACTGCATCTTTAAAGAGACAGTACCGGTGGTTATGTGTGACATATGGACATAACCCTTGGTTAATAAACCGTATCTGCCTTATAGGTGTCAGATTTATTGTGGTGCTGTTTAAAAGATTTTATAACCACACATGCCGTGCCCGGCGGTTCCTCGCAAACTCCATCTGGAGTTGCTACACAAAACATTGCTTCCTTTATGTCATAGCGATATTTTTTAATGGAGTAACTTTTATTTATAATTTTTTTTTTTTTTAATTTAAAGAGACAGTAACGTTTTTTATTGTTAACCTTTTTTGCCAAAATTAACATGTTGATTGGTTTAATTCATCCTTGTGATTTAGGATGGATTTTGAGCACACAAAAATTTACGTTACTTTTAACATTTAAAGAGACAGTGACGTTTTTTGTATGTGTAAAATATTTTTTTCTTTTTTTAAAAAATGTATGTTTCTTTCATGTAATTAGCAAGAGTCCATGTGCTAGTGACGTATGGGATATACATTCCTACCAGGAGGGGCAAAGTTTCCCAAACCTTAAAATGCCTATAAATACACCCCTCACCACACCCACAATTCAGTTTTACAAACTTTGCCTCCGATGGAGGTGGTGAAGTAAGTTTGTGCTAGATTCTACGTTGATATGCGCTCCGCAGCAAGTTGGAGCCCGGTTTTCCTCTCAGCGTGCAGTGAATGTCAGAGGGATGTGAGGAGAGTATTGCCTATTTGAATGCAGTGATCTCCTTCTACGGGGTCTATTTCATAGGTTCTCTGTTATCGGTCGTAGAGATTCATCTCTTACCTCCCTTTTCAGATCGACGATATACTCTTATATATACCATTACCTCTGCTGATTCTCGTTTCAGTACTGGTTTGGCTATCTGCTATATGTAGATGAGTGTCCTGGGGTAAGTAAGTCTTATTTTCTGTGATACTCCTAGCTATGGTTGGGCACTTTGTTTATAAAGTTCTAAATATATGTATTCAAACATTTATTTGCCTTGACTCAGAATGTTCAACTTTCCTTATTTTCAGACAGTCAGTTTCATATTTGGGATAATGCATTTTAATTTAACATTTTTCTTACCTTAAAATTTGACTTTTTCCCTGTGGGCTGTTAGGCTCGCGGGGGCTGAAAATGCTTCATTTTATTGCGTCATTCTTGGCGCGGACTTTTTTGGCGCAAAAATTCTATTTCCGTTTCCGGCGTCATACGTGTCGCCGGAAGTTGCGTCATTTTTTGACATTATTTTGCGCCAAAAATGTCGGCGTTCCGGACGTGGCGTCATTTTTGGCGCCAGAAAGCATTTAGGCGCCAAATAATGTGGGCGTCTTTTTTGGCGCTAAAAAATATGGGCGTCATTTTTGTCTCCACATTATTTAAGTCTCATTATTTATTGCTTCTGGTTGCTAGAAGCTTGTTCACTGGCATTTTTTTCCCATTCCTGAAACTGTCATTTAAGGAATTTGATCAATTTTGCTTTATATGTTGTTTTTTTCTTTTACATATTGCAAGATGTTCCACGTTGCAACTGAGTCAGAAGATACTTCAGGAAAATCACTGCACAGTGCTGGAGCTACCAAGCTAAGTGTATCTGCTATAAACTTTTGGTATCTGTTTCTCCAGCTGTTATTTGTATTGCATGTCATGTCAAACTTATTAATGCAGATAAAATTTCCTTTAGTACTGTTACATTACCTGTTGCTGTTCCGTCAACATCTAATTTTCAGAGTGTTCCTGATAACATAAGAGATTTTATTTTTTAAATCCATTAAGAAGGCTATGTCTGTTATTTCTCCTTCTAGTATACATAAAAGTCTTTTAAAACTTCTCTTTTTTCAGATGAATTTTTTAAATGAACATCATCATTCTGATACTGATAATGGTTCTTCTGGTTCAGAGGTTTCTGTCTCAGAGGTTGATGCTGATAAATCTTTGTATTTGTTCAAGATGGAATTTATTCGTTCTTTACTTAAAGAAGTGTTATTTGCATTAGAAATAGAGGATTCTGGTCCTCTTGATACTAAATGTAAACGTTTAAATAAGGTTTTTAAATCTCCTGTAGTTATTCCAGAAGTGTTTTATCTCCCTGATGCTATTTCTGAAGTAATTTCCAGGGAATGGAATAATTTGGGTAATTTATTTACTCCTTCTAGACGTTTAAGCAAATTATATCCTGTGCCATCTGACAGATTAGAGTTTTTTGGGACAAAAATCCCTAAGGTTATGGGGCTGTCTCTACTCCTGCTAATGTACTACTATTCCTACGGCAGATAGTACTTCATTTAAGGATCCTTTAGATAGGAAAATTGAATCCTTTCTAAGAAAAGCTTACTTATGTTCAGGTAATCTTCTTAGACCTGCTATATTTTTAGCGGATGTTGCTGCAGCTTCAACTTTTTGGTTAGAAGCTTTAGCGCAACAAGTAACAGATCATAATTTTATAGCATTATTATTATTTTATAACATGCTAATAATTTTATTGGTGATACCATCTTTTGATATCATTTGAGTTGATGTCAGGTATATGTCTCTAGCTATTTTAGCTAGAAAAGCTTTATGGATTAAACTTGGAATGCTGACATGTCTTCTAAGTCAACTTTGCTTTCCCTTTCTTTCCAGGGTAAATAATCATTTTCGTTCCTTTCCTCACAACAAGGAACAAAAGCCTGATCCTTCATCCTCAGGAGCGGTATCAGTTTGGAAACTATTTCCAGTTTGGAATATATCCAAGCCTTATAGAAACCTATAGCCAGCTCCTAAGTACCTATGAAGGTGCGGCCCTTATTCCAGCTCAGCTGGTATGGGGCAGATTACGTTTTCTTCAAAGAAATTTGGATCAATTCCGTTCTTAATCTCTGGTTTCAGAAACATTGTTTCAGAAAGGTACAGAATTGGCTTCAAGTTAAGGCCTCCTGCTAAGAGATTCTTTTCTTTCCCGTGTCCCAGTTAACACAGCAAAGGCTCAGCATTTCTGAATTGTGTCTCAGATCTAGAGTTGGCTGGAGTATTTATGCCAGTTCCAGTTCTGGAACAGGGGCTGGGGTTTTATTTTATCTCTTCATTGTACCAAAGAAGGTCAATTCCTTCAGACCAGTTCCGGATCTATCAATATTGAATCGTTATGTTAGGATACCAACATTCAAGATGTTTACTGTAGGACTATCCTGCCTTTTGTTTAGCAAGGGCATTATATGTCTACAATAGATTTACAGGATGTGTATCTGCATATTCCGATTCATCCAGATCACTTTTAGTGTCTGAGATTCTCTTTTTAGACAAGCATTACCAGTTTTGTGGCTCTACCGTTTGGCCTAGCCTCAGTTCCAAGAATTTTTTTCAAAGGTTCTCGGTGCCCTTCTTTCTGTAATCAGAGAATAGGGTTTTGGTATTTCCTTATTTGGACGATATCTTGGTACTTGCTCAGTCTTCTCATTTTCGAAGAATCTCATACGAATCGACTTGTGTTGTTTCTTCAAGTTCATGGTTGGAGGATCAATTTACCAATCAGTTCATTGATTCCTCAGACAAGGGTAACCTTTTTAGGTTTCTAGATAAATTCAGTGTCTATGACTCTGTCCTTGTCAGACAAGAGAAGTTTAACATTGATATCAGCTTGTCAAAACCTTCAGTCACAATCATTCCCTTTGGTAGCCTTATGCATGGAAATGTTGGGTCTTAGGACTGCCGCATCAGATGCGATCTCCTTTGCTCGTTTTCACATGCGACCTCTTCAGCTCTGTATGCTGAACCAATGGTGCAGGGATTACTCAAAGATATCTCAATTAATATCTTTAAACCGATTTTACGACACTCTCTGACATGGTGGACAGATCACCATCGTTTAGTTCAGGGGGCTTCTTTGTTCTTCCGACCTGGACTATAATCTCAACAGATGCAAGTCTTACAGGTTGGGGAGCTGTGTGGGGGTATCTGACGGCACAAGGGGTTTGGGAATCTCAGGAGGTGAGATTTCCGATCAATATTTTGGAACTCCGTGCATTTTTCAGAGCTCTTCAGTCATGGCCTCTTCTAAAGAGAGAATCGTTCATTTGTTTTCAGACAGACAATGTCACAACTGTGGCATATATCAATCATCAAGGAGGGACTCACAGTCCTCTGGCTATGAAAGAAGTATCTCGAATTTTGGTTTGGGCGGAATCCAGCTCCTGTCTAATCTCTGCGGTTCATATCCCAGGTATGGACAATTGGAAAGCGGATTATCTCAGTCGCCAAACGTTGCATCCGGGCGAATGGTCTCTTCACCCAGAGGTATTTCTTCAGATTGTTCAAATGTGGGAACTTCCAGAAATAGATCTGATGGCTTCTCATCTAAACAAGAAACTTCCCAGGTATCTGTCCAGATCCCGGGATCCTCAGGCGGAGGCAGTGGATGCATTATCACTTCCTTGGAAGTATCATCCTGCCTATATCTTTCCGCCTCTAGTTCTTCTTCCAAGAGTAATCTCCAAGATTCTGAAGGAATGCTCGTTTGTTCTGCTGGTAGCTCCGACATGGCCTCACAGGTTTTGGTATGCGGATCTTGTCCGGATGGCCTCTTGCCAACCGTGGACTCTTCCGTTAAGACCAGACCTTTTGTCTCAAGGTCCTTTTTTCCATCAGGATCTGAAATCCTTATATTTAAAGGTATGGAGATTGAACGCTTGATTCTTGGTCAAGAAGTTTCTCTGACTCTGTGATTAATACTATGTTACAGGCTCGTAAATCTGTATCCAGAGAGATATATTATAGAGTCTGGAAGACTTATATTTCTTGGTGTCTTTCTCATCATTTTTCTTGGCATTCTTTTAGAATACCGAGAATATTACAGTTTCTTCAGGATGGTTTAGATAAGGGTTTGTCCGCAAGTTCCTTGAAAGGTCAAATCTCTGCTCTTTCTGTTCTTTTTCACAGAAAGATTGCTATTCTTCCTGATGTTCATTGTTTTGTACAAGCTTTGGTTCGTATAAAGCCTGTCATTAAGTCAATTTCTCCTCCTTGGAGTTTGAATTTGGTTCTGGGGGCTCTTCAAGCTCCTCCATTTGAACCTATGCATTCATTGGATATTAAATTACTTTCTTGGAAAGTTTTGTTCCTTTTGGCCATCTCTTCTGCCAGAAGAGTTTCTGAATTATCTGCTCTTTCTTGTGAGTCTCCTTTTCTGATTTTTCATCAGGATAAGGCGGTGTTGCGAACTTCTTTTGAATTTTTACCTAAGTTGTGAATTCCAACAACATTAGTAGAGACATTGTGGTTCCTTCATTATGTCCTAATCCTAAGAATTCTAAGGAGAAATCGTTGCATTCTTTGGATGTTATTAGAGCTTTGAAATATTATGTTGAAGCTACTAAGTCTTTCCGAAAGACTTCTAGTTTATTTGTTATCTTTTCCGGTTTTTGAAAGGCCAGAAAACTTCTGCCATTTCTTTGGCATCTTGGTTGAAATCTTTAATTCATCTTGCCTATGTTGAGTCGGGTAAGACTCCGCCTCATAGGATTACAGCTCATTCTACTAGGTCAGTTTCTACTTCCTGGGCGTTTAGGAATGAAGCTTCGGTTGATCAGATTTGCAAAGCGGCAACTTGGTCCTCTTTGCATACTTTTACCAAATTCTACCATTTTGTTGTATTTTCTTCTTCTGAAGCAGTTTTTGGTAGAAAAGTACTTCAGGCAGCGGTTTCAGTTTGAATCTTCTGCTTATGTTTTTCATTAAACTTTATTTTGGGTGTGGATTATTTTCAGCAGGAATTGGCTGTCTTTATTTTATCCCTCCCTCTCTAGTGACTCTTGTGTGGAAAGATCCACATCTTGGGTAGTCATTATCCCATACGTCACTAGCTCATGGACTCTTGCTAATTACATGAAAGAAAACATAATTTATGTAAGAACTTACCTGATAAATTCATTTCTTTCATATTAGCAAGAGTCCATGAGGCCCGCCCTTTTTTGTGGTGGTTATGATTTTTTTGTATAAAGCACAATTATTCCAATTCCTTATTTTATATGCTTTCGCACTTTTTTCTTATCACCCCACTTCTTGGCTATTCGTTAAACTGAATTGTGGGTGTGGTGAGGGGTGTATTTATAGGCATTTTAAGGTTTGGGAAACTTTGCCCCTCCTGGTAGGAATGTATATCCCATACGTCACTAGCTCATGGACTCTTGCTAATATGAAAGAAATGAATTTATCAGGTAAGTTCTTACATAAAGTATGTTATTGCTGTCTAGGAGTCTGTTGGCAATGATCAATCTCTGCCACACTCTCTTACTATAGCGTCCCTCTAAACTTTGTGGCCACATGCAGTGCCCTGCGCTTCCTTTCTTACTCCACCCGGAGTTGTTCTGCATTCATACATTATATGTTTTTTCCATGAGAAAAAGGTATTATTTTCAATCATGTAGAATTGAAACTTAATTGATTAAGTAGTTTCTATTCAGAATGGTTCTTCCCTGTTACCTGAAAGAGGAATATACTTCGGGATTGCCTGAGAGAGAATTATCATACTTAGATGGAACATTATTTAATTTGATCCTGAGGTTGTTTTTTCTTCCAGTTTTTAGCTTGCTCACCTCCATTTGTTACTTTAGGAGGTTTTAGCTACCCTGGGCGACTCTGGCGTTACCGGTGTTAGTGTTCATACTACATCCCGCAAGTTGTAAAGAATGGAAACAGTCAGCTGCAGTAGCCTGATGGTTAGCTTAGCTGTCTAGCTAGCGGAATGTTTGCAGTTTGCAACCAGCTGCAGCTATTCACTGCAGGTTGACTGGGCTATCATTCCCTAGGGTGGAAGGAGTAGTTTCCAGCTTAAGATAAGAGAACTACTATACCCTTAGAGGATAGTTGGGCTTTTCAAAGATCCTAGGGACGAAAATTAGAGATGGGATGTACACCAGGGGTTACAATGTCAACCAGCGGTGTACTTTGCTAATGTCATTGGTATGACGGCATATTGGTTTGATATATTGTCTGATACTATTATGTCAGAAACTCCTCTGGATAAAATACAGGATAGGATATAGGCTTTCAAATTGGCTAATTCCATTATTTTCAATTTCTTGCCTTGAGGTTATCAAAGGGGAGCGTAGGTTTCAGGTTTCTCTGTCCCAGCTCACTGAGCCTTATGTTTATAGCCTTGTTAGACAGATGTATGCTCTAACTAAAAAATTTTTTTTTTTTTAACAAATCTTTATAAGAAGGTTTTGTTGGAACCTGGCTTGATGGAGATCAGGCTTGGGTTCGAGATGTTCAGAATCCCTGGACACTGGAAAATAGTGTTTCCGGGATTCAAAGTGGACAGGTGTTTGCTTTCAAGTTTTTCTGCAGACCAGATACAAAAAATAAATAAATAAAAAAGGGGGCATTCTTACATTGTGTAAGAGACCTCTATTCCATGGGAGTACTTTGTCCTGTTCCTATTCAGGGGCAGGGTTTTCATTCCAATCTGTTTGTAGTTCCCAAAAACGAGGGAACCTTCAGATCTATCTTAAGACCTCAAGAGTATATACAAGTTTCTCAGAGTTCAATTTTTTAGGATGGAAATTAGTCGTACCATCCTTCCATTGATACAGGAGGGTCAATTTATGACGACAGTGGATCTAGTGGATGCATATCTGTATGTTCCTATCCACAGAGATCATCGCACGTTCCTGAGGTTTGCCTTTCTGGACAAACATTTTCAGTTTGTGGCTCTTCTTTTTGGTCTGGCCACGGCATCCAGAATTCCCACAAAGGTTCTGGGGTCTCTGCTGGCGGTTCTAAGACCGCGGGGCATTTCGGTGGCGCCTCATCTGGACGAGTATTCTAATCCAGGCGTCATCTTGTCTACAGACAAGGTCCCATGCCGACATTGTACTATCCTTCCTGAGAACTCACGGGTGGAAGGTAACTCTGAGAAAGAGTTCTTTAATTCCTTCTTGGGAACTCTAATCATCTCTATCAATGAGAATTTTTCTGACAGAGGTCAGAAAGTCAAAGATTCTGAATACATGTCGAGCCCTTCAGTCCACTCCTCAGCCGTCAGTGACTGAGTGCATGGAGGTAATCGGATTGATGGTGGCGGCAATGGACATCATACCGTTTGTTCGGTTTCACATTAGGCCTCTGCAGCTAAGCATGCTCAGGCAGTGGAATGTAAATTATACAGATTTGTCTCCTCGAATAACTAGAACAGGAGACGAGGGACTCTCTTCTCTGGTGGTTGTCTCATTTCATTTATCCCTGGGTGATTGTGGCAACGGATGCCAGTCTTTTCTGATGTCTGGGGCACTTTAAAGTACTCTGAACTATTAGAATGATTAGAGCAACAGCTTTAGACTTTGACAACTCAGGTTTGATTCCCGTTATAGGGAAATACATTTACAGAGTCTTTCCTTCCCATCAACATCCTAAAGCTGAGGGCAATCTTTAATGCCTTTCAGGCCTGGTCTCAGTTGGCTTCTGCCCAATTCATCAGGCCCATTATTGCCATCTGTCAGCGATCCACATCCCAGAGAAATATTCTCCAACCTGATTCTCAAATGGGGATGGCCGGAGTTGGATCTCATGGCATCTTGTCAGATTGCCAAATTCCCGAGATACTGGTCCAGGTCCAGGGACCCCCAGGCCGAGCTGATAAGTGCCTTGGCAGTTCCTTGGTCCTTCAGCCTATTCACCCCGTTCACTCTTCTCTCCCGAATTATTGCTCAAATCAAACAGGAGAAGGGCATCAGTGATCCTCATCGCCCCTGCGTGGCCTCGCAGGATTTGGTATGCCGATCTGGTGGTCATGTCATTCCTGCCACCTTGGAAACTTCCATTGAGGAAGGACCTTTTCATTCAGGGACCCTTCCTTTACCCGAAGCTAGTTTCTCTGCAACTGACTTCTTGGAGATTGAACGCTTAATCTCATCCAAGCGGGGGTTCTCTGATTAGGTCATAGATACCTTAATTCAGGCGTGTAAGCCTGTAACTAGGACGATTTGCCATAGGTTATGGCGCATATACCTTTTTTGGTGTGAATCCATAGGATACTCATGGATTGGAGTTAGGATTACCAGGATTTTGTCTTTTCTCCAAAAAGGATTGGAGAAGGGTTTCTCAGCGTGTTCCCTAAAGGGGAAGATTTCTGCCTTTGTTGTGCAAGAGTCTGTCAGATGTACCAGATGTTCAATCTTTTTGTCAGGTTTTGACTAGAATCAGGCCTGTGTTTAAATCGATTGCTCCTCCTTGGAGTTTTAATAAAGTTCTTCTTGGGGTTCCATTTCAACCTATGCATTCCATAGATATTAGGTTGTTATTTTGGAAAATTTTGTTTCTTGTTGCCATTTCTTCTGCTAGAACAGTGTCTGAGCTTTCAGCATTACAATATAATTCTCCTTACCTTATTTTTAATTCGGATAAGGTGGTTTTACGTACTATACTTGGTTTTCTTTCTAAAGTTGTTTCAGACAAGAACATTAATCAGAAGATTATTGTTCCTTCCTTGTGTCCTTATCCTTATTCTTAGAAGTAATGCCTGATACACAATTTAGACGTAGTCCCTGCTTTAAAGTTCTACTTACAAGCGACTACGGATTTCGTCAATCGTCTTTTTTTTTTGTCTTTTTTCAGGGAAAAGTAGGGGTCAGAAAGCTACGGCTGCCTCTTTCTTTTTGTCTGAAAAGTATCATCCAGTTTACATATGAGTCTGCTGGACAGCAGTCTCCTGAAGGAATTACGGCTCATTCCACTAGGGCTGTTGCTTCTTCATGGGCATTCAAAAATGATGCTTCTGTTGAACAGGTTTGCAAGGCTGCAACTTGGTTCTCTCTTCACTTTTTTTCTAAATGTTACAATTTTGATACTTTTGCCTCGGCTGAGGCTGTTTTTGAGAGAAAGGTTCTTCAAGCAGTGGTGGTGCCTTCCGTTTAGGTTCCCTGTCTTGTCCCTCCCTTTTCATCCGTGTACTATAGCTTTGGTATTTGTATCCCACAAGTAAGGATGAAATCCGTGGACTCATCATGTCTTTAAAAAATAAAGAAAATTTATGCTTACCTGATAAATTTGTTTCTTTTTAGACATGATGAATCCACGGCCCGCCCTGTTCTATGAGACAGGTTATTATTTTTTGTTAAACTTCAGACACCTCTGCATCTTGGCTTTTCCTTTATCTTCCTAACTTCGGTCGAATGACTGGAGTGGGAGGGAAGGGAGGAGCTATTTATAGAGCTCTGCTGTGGTGCTCTTTGCCTCCTCCTGCTGACCAGGAGTCATAATCCCACAAGTAAGGATGAAATCCGTGGACTCATCGTGTCTAAAAAGAAACAATTTTATCAGGCAAGCATAAATTTTCTTTTCCTCTCTTCTACACTTTCCTCTCTTCTATGCTTCCCTCTCTTCTACGCTTTCCTCTCTTCTACACTCCCCTCTCTTCTACACTCCCCTCTCTTCTACACTACCCTCTCTTCTACACTTCCCTCTCTTCTACACTTCCCTCTCTTTTACACTTCCCTCTCTTCTACACTTCCCTCTCTTCTACACTTCCCTCTCTTTTACACTTTCCTCTCTTTTACACTTCCCTCTCTTCTACACTTCCCTCTTTTCTACACTTCCCTCTCTTTTACAATCTTCTCTCTTCTACACTTCCCTCTCTTCTACACTCCTCTCTCTTTTACACTTCCCTCTCTTCTACACTCCCCTCTCTTCTACACTACCCTCTCTTCTACACTTCCCTCTCTTCTACACTTCCCTCTCTTCTACACTTCCCTCTCTTCTACACTTCCCTCTCTTCTACACTTCCCTCTCTTCTACACTTCCCTCTCTTCTACACTTCCCTCTCTTCTACACTTCCCTCTCTTCTACACTTCCCTCGCTTCTACACTTCCCTCTCTTCTACACTTCCCTCTCTTCTACACTCCCCTCTCTTTTACACTTCTTTCCTTTCTACACTTCCCTCTCTTCTACACTCCCCTCTCTTCTACACTCCCCTCTCTTTTACACTTCTTTCCTTTCTACACTCCCCTCTCTTCTACACTCCTCTCTCTTCTACACTTCCCTCTCTTCTACACTTCCCTCTCTTCTACACTTCCCTCTCTTCTACACTTCCCTCTCTTCTACACTTCCCTCTCTTCTACACTCCCCTCTCTTTTACACTTCTTTCCTTTCTACACTTCCCTCTCTTCTACACTCCCCTCACTTCTACACTTCCCTTGCTTCTTCACTTCCCTCTCTTCTACACTCCCCTCTCTTCTACACTTCCCTCTCTTCTACACTTCCCTCTCTTCTACACTCCCCTCTTTTCTATACTTTCCTCTCTTCTACACTTCCCTCTCTTCTACACTTCGCTCTCTTCTACACTTCCCTCTCTTCTACACTTCCTTCGCTTCTACACTCCCCTCTCTTTTACACTTCCCTCTCTTCGACACTTCCCTCTCTTCTACACTTTCCTCACTTCTACACTTTCCTCGATTTTACACTTCCCTCTCTTCTACACTCCCCTCTCTTCTACACTTCTTTCTTTTCTACACTTCCCTCTCTTCTACACTCCCCTCACTTCTACACTTCCCTTGCTTCTACACGTCCCTCTCTTCTACACTTCCCTCTCTTCTACACTTCCCTCTCTTCTACACTCCCCTCTCTTCTATACTTTCCTCTCTTCTACACTTCCCTCTCTTCTACACTTCCCTCGCTTCTACACTTCCCTCGCTTCTACACTTCCCTCGCTTCTACACTTTCCTCTCTTCTACACTTCCCTCTGTTCTACACTTCCCTCTCTTTTACACTCTCCTCGCTTCTACACTTTCCTTGCTTCTACACTTCCCTCTCTTCTACACTTTCCTCTCTTCTACACTTTCCTCTCTTCTACGATTTCCTCTCTTCTACACTTTCCTCTCTTTTACACTTTCCTCTCTTCTACACTTCCCTATTTTTTACACTTCCCTATTTTCTACACTTCCCTATTTTCTACACTTCCCTCTCTTCTACACTTCCCTCTCTTCTACAATACCCTCTCTTCTACAATTTCCTCTCTTCTACACTTCCTTCGCTTCTACACTTCCCTCGCTTCTACACTTCCCTCGCTTCTACACTTCCCTCTCTTCTACACTCCCCTCTCTTCTACACTCCCCTCCCTTCTACACTTCCCTCTCTTCTACACTTCCCTTTCTTCTACACTTCCCTCTCTTCTAGATTCCCCTCACTTCTACACTTCCCTCACTTCTACACTTCCCTCTCTTCTACACTCCCCTCACTTCTTCACTTCCCTCGCTTCTACACTTCCCTCTCTTCTACACTCCCCTCTCTTCGACACTTCCCTCTCTTCTATACTACCCTCTCTTCTACACTCCCCTCGCTTCTACACTTCCCTCGCTTCTACACTCCCCTCTCTTCTACACTTCCTTCTCCTCTAAACTTCCCTCTCCTCTACACTTCCCTCTCTTCTAGACTCCCCTCACTTCTACACTTCCCTCTCTTCTAGATTCCCCTCACTTCTACACTTCCCTTGCTTCTACACTTCCCTCTCTTCTACGCCCCCCCACTTCTACACTTCCCTCGCTTCTACACTCCCCTCTCTTCTACACTTCCCTCTCTTCTATACTACCCTCTCTTCTATACTTCCCTCTCTTCTACACTTTCCTCTCTTCTACACTTTCCTCTCTTCTACACTTCCCTCTCTTCTACACTCCCCTCTCTTCTACACTTCCCTCTCTTCTACACTCCCCTCTCTTTTACACTCCCCTCACTTCTACACTTACCTCTCTTCTATACTACCCTCGCTTCTACACTTCCCTTGCTTTTACACTTCCCTCGCTTCGCTTCTACAATTTCCTCTCTTCTACACTTCCCTCTCTTCTACGCTTCCCTCGCTTCTACACTTCCCTCGCTTCTACGCTTCCCTCTCTTCTACGCTTCCCTCGCTTCTACGCTTTCCTCTCTTCTACGCTTCCCTCGCTTCTACACTATCTTCTCTTCTAAACTTCCCTCTCTTCTACACTTCCCTCACTTCTACACTTTCCTTGCTTCTACACTTTCCTCTCTTCTACACTTCCCTCGGTTCTACACTTCCCTCTCTTCTACACTTCCCTAGCTTCTACGCTTTCCTCTCTTCTACACTCCCCTCTCTTCTATACTTCCTTCTCTTCTACGCTTCCCTCTCTTCTACACTTTCCTCTCTTCTACACTTCCCTCTCTTCTACACTTCCCTCTCTTCTACACTTCCCTCTCTTTTACACTTCCCTCGCTTCTACACTTCCCTTGCTTGTACACTTCCCTCTCTTCTACACTTCCCTCTCTTCTACACTTCCCTCTCTTTTACACTTCCCTCGCTTCTACACTTCCCTCGCTTCTACACTTCCCTTGCTTGTACACTTTCCTATCTTCTACACTTCCCTCTCTTCTACACTTCCCTCTCTTCTACACTTCCCTCTCTTCTACACTTCCCTCTCTTCTACACTTCCCTTGCTTTTACACTTCCCTCTCTTCTACACTTCCCTCTCTTCTACACTTCCCTCGCTTCTACACTTTCCTCTCTTTTACACTCCCCTCTCTTCTACACTTTCCTCTCTTCTACACTTCCCTCGCTTCTACACTTCCCTCGCTTCTACACTTCCCTTGCTTCTACACTTTCCTATCTTCTATGCTTCCCTCTCTTCTACACTTTCCTCTCTTCTACACTTCCCTCTCTTCTACGCTTTCCTCTCTTCTACACTTCCCTCTCTTCTACACTTCCCTCTCTTCTACACTTCCCTTGCTTCTACACTTTCCTCTCTTCTACACTTCCCTCGGTTCTACACTTCCCTCTCTTCTACACTTCCCTTGATTCTACACTTTCCTCTCTTCTACACTTCCCTCGGTTCTACACTTTCCTCTCTTCTACAATTCCCTCTCTTCTACACTTCCCTCTCTTCTACACTTCCCTCTCTTCTACACTTCCCTTGCTTCTACACTTTCCTCTCTTCTACACTTCCCTTAGTTCTACACTTCCCTCTCTTCTACACTTCCCTAGCTTCTACGCTTTCCTCTCTTCTACACTCCCCTCTCTTCTACACTTCCTTCTCTTCTACACTTCCCTCGCTTCTACACTTTGCTCTCTTCTACACTTTCCTCTCTTCTACACTTCCCTCTCTTCTATACTTTCTTCTCTTCTACACTTCCCTCTCTTCTACACTTCCCTCTCTTTTACACTTCCCTTGCTTCTACACTTCCCTTGCTTCTACACTTTCCTATCTTCTACACTTCCCTCTCTTCTACACTTCCCTCTCTTCTACACTTTCCTCTCTTCTACACTTCCCTCTCTTCTACACGTCCCTCTCTTCTACAATTCCCTCTCTTCTACACTTCCCTCTCTTCTTCACTTCCCTCTCTTCTACACTTCCCTCTCTTCTACACTTCCCTCGCTTCTACACTTCCCTCTCTTCTACACTTCCCTCGCTTCTACACTCCCCTCTCTTTTACACTCGTCTCTCTTCTACGCTTCCCTCTCTTCTACACTTCCCTCGCTTCCACACTTCCCTCTCTTCTACACTTCCCTCGCTTCTACGCTTCCCTCTCTTCTACACTTCCCTCTCTTCTACACTTCCCTCTCTTCTACACTTCCCTCTCTTCTACACTCCCCTCTTTTTTATACTTCCCTCTTTTCTACACTCCCTCTTTTCTACGCTTCCCTCTCTTCTACACTCCCCTCTCTTTTATACTTCCCTGTCTTCTACACTTTTCTCTCTTCTACACTTCCCTCTCTTCTACAATTCCCTCTCTTCTACACTTCCATCTCTTCTACACTTTTCTCTCTTCTACACTTCCCTCTCTTCTACACTTCCCTCTCTTCTACACTTCCCTCTCTTCTACACTTCCCTCGCTTCTACACTTTCCTCTCTTTTACACTCCCCTCTCTTCTACACTTTCCTCTCTTCTACACTTCCCTCGCTTCTACACTTCCCTCGCTTCTACACTTCCCTTGCTTCTACACTTTCCTATCTTCTATGCTTCCCTCTCTTCTACATTTTCCTCTCTTCTACACTTCCCTCTCTTCTACGCTTTCCTCTCTTCTACACTTCCCTCTCTTCTACACTTCCCTCTCTTCTACACTTCCCTTGCTTCTACACTTTCCTCTCTTCTACACTTCCCTCGGTTCTACACTTCCCTCTCTTCTACACTTCCCTTGATTCTACACTTTCCTCTCTTCTACACTTCCCTCGGTTCTACACTTTCCTCTCTTCTACAATTCCCTCTCTTCTACACTTCCCTCTCTTCTACACTTCCCTCTCTTCTACACTTCCCTCTCTTCTACACTTCCCTTGCTTCTACACTTTCCTCTCTTCTACACTTCCCTTGGTTCTACACTTCCCTCTCTTCTACACTTCCCTAGCTTCTACGCTTTCCTCTCTTCTACACTCCCCTCTCTTCTACACTTCCTTCTCTTCTACACTTCCCTCGCTTCTACACTTTGCTCTCTTCTACACTTCCCTCTCTTCTATACTTTCTTCTCTTCTACACTTCCCTCTCTTCTACACTTCCCTCTCTTTTACACTTCCCTCGCTTCTACACTTCCCTTGCTTCTACACTTTCCTATCTTCTACACTTCCCTCTCTTCTACACTTCCCTCTCTTCTACACTTTCCTCTCTTCTACACTTCCCTCTCTTCTACACGTACCTCTCTTCTACAATTCCCTCTCTTCTACACTTCCCTCTCTTCTACACTTCCCTCTCTTCTACACTTCCCTCGCTTCTACACTTCCCTCTCTTCTACACTTCCCTCGCTTCTACACTCCCCTCTCTTTTACACTCATCTCTCTTCTACGCTTCCCTCTCTTCTACACTTCCCTCGCTTCCACACTTCCCTCTCTTCTACACTTCCCTCGCTTCTACGCTTCCCTCTCTTCTACACTTCCCTCTCTTCTACACTTCCCTCTCTTCTACACTTCCCTCTCTTCTACACTCCCCTCTTTTTTATACTTCCCTCTTTTCTACACTCCCTCTTTTCTACGCTTCCCTCTCTTCTACACTCCCCTCTCTTTTATACTTCCCTGTCTTCTACACTTTTCTCTCTTCTACACTTCCCTCTCTTCTATAATTCCCTCTCTTCTACACTTCCATCTCTTCTACACTTTTCTCTCTTCTACACTTCCCTCTCTTCTACAATTCCCTCTCTTCTACACTTCCCTCTCTTCTACACTTCCCTCTATTCTACACTTTCCTCTCTTCTACACTTCCCTCTCTTCTACACTTTCCTCTCTTCTACACTTCCCTCTCTTCTACACTTCCCTCTCTTCTACACTTTCCTCTCTTCTACACTTCCCTCTCTTCTACATTTCCCTCTTTTCTACACTTCCCTCAATTCTACACTTCCCTCTCTTCTACACTTATCTTGCTTCTACACTCCCCTCTCTTTTACACTCTTCTCTCTTCTACGCTTCCCTCTCTTCTACACTTCCCTCGCTTCTACACTTCCCTATCTTCTACACTTCCCTCACTTCTACACTCCCCTCTCTTTTACACTCTTCTCTCTTCTACACTTCCCTCTCTTCTACACTTCCCTCGCTTCTACACTTCCCTCTCCTCTACACTTCCCTCACTTCTACACTCCCTTCTTTTTACACTCTTCTCTCTTCTACACTTCCCTCTCTTCTACACTCCCCTCTCTTTTATACTTCCCTCTTTTCTACACTTCCCTCTCTTCTACACTTCCCTCGCTTCTACACTTCCCTCTCCTCTACACTTCCCTCACTTCTACACTCCCTTCTTTTTACACTCTTCTCTCTTCTACACTTCCCTCTCTTCTACACTCCCCTCTCTTTTATACTTCCCTCTTTTCTATACTTCCCTCTGTTCTACACTTCCCTCTCTTTTACACTTCTCTCTTTTCTACACTTTCCTTTCTAACCTATTTTAGGACCCCAACTTTAGCCTCACTAAGCAATCCATTTGCCTGACTTTCTTCTGGTTTCCAGTCTCAAGACCTCACTAAAAACTACAGAAGTTCTCCTCTGCCTGAGGAAACTCATTTACACTAAATAATGTAACGTATTTTCTGTCTACAGGTCTTCACAATATGTACCAGTTAACTCTAAGGAAGAAATATGAGTTGAGAGTTGACCTGGGAGATTTTGAGAATAACAAGACATTTGCTAGATATGCTGATTTCTCTCTCTCACCCAACGCTATTAACCCTGAGGAGGATGGATACACCCTGTATGTGGATGGTTTCATTGATGGGGGAGCAGGTATGTGCAATATCATGTAAATACCACCAGGTGGCAGTGTTACCTCTAAAAATTCTTTAGGAATACCGTTTTCAATAATATAGGCCTCAATCACAATCTATCAGCAGCAGCTTTTTTAGTTTTTTTTGGTCCAGAAAAGCTACTTTTCAATTCAGGGCAATCAAATTAAAGCGTTTTTGGCTGATTCTTTTATTCGCAAATGGGTTTTCGGATCTTGAACAAAAACACTATTTTTCCTATGGAACTGCAAAGTTCTCTCCGATCACAAGGCATTTTTGTGTTACTTTTAAAGGGACGTTGTAAACTAGATTTTTATTTGCATAGCTGTTTTGTAGATGACCATTTATACAGCCCATCTGAAGTCTTTTTGTAACAGTGTATAGTTTTGCTTATTTTTAACCCTTTGAGTGCTAATGACGGCTCTGAGCCGTCACAGAGTTTCTCACTCTGGTGCTAATGACGGCTCAGAGCCGTCATGAGCACTCTCCCACCTTGAGGGAGATCTGGGGGCTCCTAACCGCTCCTACCCGGCGATCGTGCCTGTAGAGTGACAGACATTGCCGGGGCTTCAGGTGATGCGCGGTGACATCACGTGCAATAACGTGATGATGTCACCGCGCAACTTTATTTATACTTAACAGTCGGCTAGATTACGAGTTTTGTGTTAGAGGCTATGCGGTGCTAACGAGCAGTTTATGCTCACCGCTCACTTACAGACAGCGCTGATATTACGGGTTTTTACAAACCCGGCGTTAACAGACAAGAAGTGAGCGTTGAGCAAAATTTTGCTCCACATCTCACTCCAATACCAGCGCTGCTTACGTTAGCGGTGAGCTGGTGTAACATGCTTGTGCACGATTTCCCCATAGAAATCAACGGGGAGAGCCGTCTTAAAAAAAAAGGCTAACACCTGAAAAAAAGCAGCGTTTAGCTCCTAACTCTGCCTCATTGATTCCTATGGGGAAATAGCAGTTATGTCTACAGCTAACACCCTAACGTGAACCCCGAGTCTAAACACCCCTAATCTTACACTTATTAACCCCTAATCTGCCACCCCCGACATCGTCGCCACCTACATTATATTATTAATCCCTAATCTGCCGCTCTGGACACCGCCGACACCTACATTATACTTATTAACCCCTAATCTGCTGCCCCCAACATCGCCGACACCTACATTATATTTATTAACCCCTAATCTGCTGCCCCCAACGTTGCTACCACTATTCTAAATGTATTAACCCCTAAACCTAAGTCTAACCCTAACCCCCCTAACTTAAATATAATTTAAATAAATCTAAATAAAATTACTATAATTAACTAAATTATTCCTATTTAAAAAATAAATATTTACCTATAAAATAAACCCTAAGCTAGCTACAATATAACTAATAGTTACATTGTAGCTAGCTTAGGGTTTATTTTTATTTTACAGGCAAGATTGTATTTATTTTAAATAGGTACAATAGTTATTAAATAGTTATTAACTATTTAATAAATACCTAGATAAAATAAATACAAATTTAACTGTAAAATAAAACCTAATCTAAGTTACACTAACACCTAACCTTACACTACAATTAAATAAATTACCTAAATTAAATACAATTAAATACAATTATCTTAAGTACAAAAAACACAAACACTAAATTACAGAAAATAATAAACAAATTACAAGATTTTTAAACTAATTACACCTAATCTAATCCCCCTAACAAAATAGAAAAGACCCCCCAAAATAAAAAAAGCCCTACCCTTTACTAAATTACAAATCACCCTTAAAAGGACCTTTTGTGGGGCATTGCCACAAAGTAATCAGCTCTTTTAACTGTAAAAAAATTACAAATCCCCCCCAACATTAAAACCCACCACCCACACAACCAACCCTACTCTAAAACCCACCCAATACCCCCTTAAAAAAAACTAACACTAACACCTTAAAGGTCAACTTACCAGAAGAAGTCTTCATCCAACCGGGCCAAAGTCCTCAACAAAGCCGGGAGAAGTCTTCATCCAAGCCGGGCGAAGTGGTCCACCAGACGGGCAGAAGTCTTTATCCAGACCGCATCTTCTATCTTCATCCATCCGGCGCGGAGCGGGTCCATCTTCAAGACATCTGACGCAGAGCATCCTCTTCTTTCCACGGCTACTGAAGAATAAAGGTACCTTTAAGTGACGTTATCCAAGATGGCGTCCCTTCAATTCCGATTGGCGGATATAATTCTATCAGCCATTCGGAATTAAGGTAGAAAAAATCATATTGGCTGATGCAATCAGCCAATAGGATTGAAGTTCAATCCTATTGGCTGATCCAATCAGCCAATAGGATTGAGCTGGCATTCTATTGGCTGTTCCAATTGGCCAATTGGAATTGAAGGGATGCCATCTTGGATGACGTCACTTAAAGGTACCTTCATTCTTCAGTCACCGTGGAAAGAAGAGGATGCTCCGCGTCGGATGTCTTGAAGATGGACCCGCTCCGCACCGGATGGATGAAGATAGAAGATGCCGTCTGGATGAAGACTTCTGCCCGTCTGGAGAACCACTTTGCCCGGCTTGGATGAAGACTTCTCCCGGCTTCGTTGAGGACTTCGGCCCGGTTGGATGAAGACTTCTCCCGGTAAGGTGATCTTCAAGGGGTTTGTGTTAGGTTTTTTTAAGGGGGTATTGGGTGGGTTTTAGAGTAGGGTTGGTTGTGTGGGTGGTGTGTTTTAATGTTGGGGGGGGATTTGTAATTTTTTACAGTAAAAGAGCTGATTACTTTGGGGCAATGCCCCGCAAAAGGCCCTTTTAAGGGCTATTTGTAATTTAGTGTAGGGTAGGGCTTTTTTTATTTTGGGGGGTCTTTTTTATTTTGTTAGGGGGATTAGATTAGGTGTAATTAGTTTAAAAATCTTGTAATTTGTTTATTATTTTCTGTAATTTAGTGTTTGTTTGTTTTTGTACTTTAGATAATTTTATTTAATTGTATTTAAATGTATTTAATTTAGTGAATTAATTTAATTATAGTGTAGTGTTAGGTGTTAGTGTAACTTAGGTTAGGTTTTATTTCACAGGTACTTTTGTATTTATTTTAACTTGGTAGTTATTAAATAGTTAATAACTATTTAGTAGCTATTCTATCTAGTTAAAATAAATACAAACTTGCCTGTAAAATAATAATAAACCCTAAGAAAGCTACAATGTAACTATTATTTATATTGTAGCTAGCTTAGGGTTTATTTTACAGGTAAGTATTTAGTTTTATATAGGAATAATTTAGTTAATTATAGTAATTTTTATTTAGATTTATTTATGTTAGGGGGGGTTAGGGTTAGACTTAGATTTAGGGGATAATAACTTTAATATAGTGGCGGTGACGTTGGGGGCAGCAGATTAGGGGTTAAAAAATGTAGGTAGGTGTCGGCGATGTTAGGGATGGCAGATTAGGGGTTAATAATATTTAACTAATGTTTGCGAGGCAGGAGTACGGCGGTTTAGGGGTTAATATATTTATTATAGTGGCGGCGATGTCCGGTACGGCAGATTAGGGGTTAAAAAATGTATTTTAGTATTTGCGATGCGGGGGGGTCTCGGTTTAGGGGTTAATAGGTAGTTTATGGGTGTTAGTGTACTTTTTAGCACTTTAGTTAAGAGTTTTATGCTACGGCATTGTACCATAAAACTGTTAGCTTCTGACTTTAAAATGCGGTACCAGTCTTGACAGGAGAGGGTGTACCGCTCATTTTTTGTCAGACTTGTAATAGAAATGTACTTATATATGTCTTCACATTAATTTGTACAAAACACTCTGTTATGTTATATAATCACATATTTATTGCTGGATCTATAGCTTTGTTTTTCTAGACTAACTCATTGTCGAAATTAGGTTTGGATATAACCTATACCATCTATATGTGTTAAAATGTAAAGTTTAAACTTCATTAGAATGAGCTTAAAGAATCATTTCAATCATTTGAACATAAAGTGATATATTAGTTCATACATTATTGAAGGGTTAACTTTGATTCTAGGAGGTGTGTCATTGTTCCGCCCCGAGTAAAAAGAGGTTCTTTGTTTTTAGCCTATTAACTGGTTCCAAGGGGTATTTAACCTCATTTGGAGCAAGTGACTGCAGCTACGACTACGGCCTTTAGAGCCGAAACGCGTCAGCAGGCAGTCCTTGGGGTGGAACACACACCACTCATGTATCTAGGGATCCGCTATGTCATTATTGTAATGATGAACTTTTAATATTTCTTCAAATAAAGATATCTGAAACTCCATCCGTATCCAGTGCATCCGACTATTTGTATTATTGTAATACCGGCGTCATGCAAGTCCATTGAAAAAATAGGATACGCAATTTACATAAGTGAATTTGCGGTATTTTCAAGTCTGGCCAAAAAAGTGAGCGGTACACCTGTACTTGCAAGACTCGTAATACCAGCGGGCTTTAAAAAGCAGCGTTAGGACCAGTGTTCCCTCTAAGGACAGTTTTGTGTGCAGCCCAGCAGTGAAACAGTTAACAAGAGAACCATACCTTGCCATCTACATTGTGTAGTGTTTGCTAATTGCAGGGTGTGGTTACCTAATTAACTGTTTCACTGCTGGGCCGCACACAAAACTGGCCTTAGAGGGAACACTGGTTAGGACCTCTCAATGCTGCTTTTTAACCCTACCACAAAACATATAATCTAGCTGAAGGAGGAGGGGGCATGCTGCTTAGAAGCCTGTATCTCAGGCATCTAAGCAGCTACAGACCCCCAAGACCCACTGTTGGAAAGGTAATCATCTAACCTTTCCAACAGTGTATGTCTTGGAGGTCTGTAAAAAAAAATGTTTTCAAAAATTAAAAAAAATGTTTTCAAAAATTTAAAAAAACATAGAAAATATTAGCACCCAGGTGGGAAAGTGCTTAGCACTCAAAGGGTTAAACAAAATTGCACTGATTTTCAGACTCCTAACCAAACCCCACAGTGTCAGATGTATACTCACGTTTACAGACTCCTGCTGGCTCCTGTTTGTGTTATCTGTATTTTCATATGCAGGGAAGGGGGGGAGGGGGAGGTCTGCTATTCCTGTTTTCCTAGCCCCTTTCATTGGGTGTCCTAGCCTAACCTCATCAACAATGCTAAACTGGGAGCTTCTAAGTAAGTTTTTTAAATGATTTATACTGATTTTTAGATCAGTATCTGTGCATATTCTTCTTTATAGTAGTGTACATGCAGTTATATGAAAATTGGTATACACTGTTCCTTTAACAGTTTTTCAAGCCTAGTTTACAAACAGTCTTTTTTTGCACATATGTCAAACACTGAAATGGTCACAGGATTTCATTTTTAATATTTGATTGCAAGTCACACTTGCACTGTCAGGATTGTGACTAACAGTAGTAGTGTTTTTTAAATCGTTTTTTTTTACAGGAGATTGCTTAGTCGCGGCTTTCACAGTTAATTATTGTATTCTGTTTCCATCCCCACCACTGCTAACCCATCTGAATGTATCTTGTGGGCAGGATGGGCAGACTGAGCACTGTTTTTCTATTGCTACATGGTTAATTTACAACTTTCACAATTATTGTTTTACACAAAAGTTCTATTGTTTTTTAAAGGACCATCTCCATTTTGGTGTGAACTGTAAACAAAATGGTGACTATGAGTTTTATACAAAACACATAATATATTTTTTACTGGATTTGAACATTCTTTAAACTGTAACTTGTAAGCCCGCTTCCTTGCTACTTTGTCCAATTTTTTGTTCTATTCAAGTTTTATAGTCCAAAATTTTCGTTTCAACATTTTTTTTTATTAAACCTGGAAACAATCATTTAATTATTTTTTTAAAGAACATGAGCAAACTCTTTAATACTGAAACAATATGCTGTGTGATACAGAACAAAATGTTCCCTCAAGTCATAGAACACTCTAAACAACGCTTTCATCTGATTAGAATTCCGCTGGTATATTGTTAACACACGACAAAAGGAGTTGAAAAGCAGGTGATAAACGGGGGTCACAAGTTACTGGAATAGCTATAATGTATTATAAAAAAGCCACGGACAGAATTTCTTATTGGAATGAGGTTTACGTGCCAATGCCAAGGAATATATTAAATGTAATACACAGAGCTACCACTATGTGGCAGTGTGCTATAGTATCATTCTGTCCATCTCATTAACAACATAGGAATTGTTTTAAATGTACCTTAAATTCTATTATGCACATGAAAAAGCACCAGTTAAACATGATTAAATATTTTAGCATGAGAAAGGTTAATCTTAAAGCTCTCTCCTATAGCCCCCAATGAGAGCTTGCTTTTTGGCTCTTGTTTATTGTTTGCCAATTAGTTAAAGGGATGGTCTACTTACAATGTTTTATTGTTTAAAAAGATAGATAATCCCTTTATTACCCATTCCCCAGTTTTGCATAACCAACACAGTTATATTAATACACTTTTTACCTCTGTGATTACCTTGTATCTAAGCCTCTGCAGACTGCTCCTTATCTCAGTTATATTAATATACTTTTTACCTCAGTGATTACCTTGTATCTAAGCCTCTGCAGACTGCCCCCTTATCTCAGTTATATTAATATACTTTTTACCTCTGTGATTGCCTTGTATCTAAGCCTCTGCAGACTGCCCCCTTATCTCAGTTATATTAATACACTTTTTACCTCTATGATTACCTTGTATCTAAGCCTCTGCAGACTGCCCTCTTATTTCAGTTCTTTTGACAGACTTGCATTTTAGCCAATCAGTGCTGACTCCACAGGAGTAGGCACAATGTTACCTATATGGCACACATGAACTCATGAGATAAGAGGCAGCCTTCAAGGGTTTAGAAATTTGCATATGAGCCTACCTAGGTTTATCTTTCAGCAAAGAATACCAAGAAAACAAAGCAAATTTGATGATAAAGGTAAATTTGAAAGTTGTTAAAAATCACATGCCCTATCTGAATCATGAAAGTTTAGTTTTGACTAAACTGTCCCTTGTGGCTCTTTGTTAGTTTTTTGAATTGACGATATTTAAGCAAGATAGGGATGTGTTTAAATGTGTTAAAGGCACATAACCGTAAAAACGGAAAGTCACATGCACATAGGGTTGCTAACTGTCCTCCATAAAAATACTGGGCACAAGTAGTAAGTGGAGTCAAACAATAGCCCCCCAAATCCTTCCTTAGACCCCCACCGTTGACCCCATATATATATTTTCACAAGTGATCAGTTATTTTATCCCGTTAGCGGCCAGTAACATACAAATGAATTCATTTTCCTGTTTGGGTGCCATAAACACATGTACATAGTATTGATTTGACCCTCTTAACTTCCAGTACACAAAATATCCTCTAGCGCTGTCATTGGCTGCCAGTAACTCATATACTAGACCATGTTTGTATTGCATAGAAACATAGGAGGTCTTTAACATTTTGTTGAGACTCAAGGGACTTTAAGTCTCCAGTGCTTTTTGTTTGTTTTACTGGACAGCCTATAGAAATACCGGACTGTCCAGTTGAGAATTGGACACCTGACAACCTTATGTGCACACTGCATTTCACATTTAAGAGGATCATTTTTGCAGAAGATTTATATAAGCAGTTTTTTTTGTGCTGCACATTCAAACTATACAGCCTCTTACAGAGCTGGAGGTGGCGTCTATTGTATTGACTTATTTCTTTCATGTAATTTGCAAGAGTCCATGAGCTAGTGACGTATGGGATATACTATCCTACCAGGAGGGGCAAAGTTTCCCAAACCTCAAAATGCTTATAAATACACCCCTCACCACACCCACAATTCAGTTTTACAAACTTTGCCTCCTATGGAGGTGGTGAAGTAAGTTTGTGCTAAGATTTCTACGTTGATATGCGCTTCTCAGCATTGTTGAAGCCCGATTCCTCTCAGAGTACAGCGAATGTCAGAGGGACGTGAAGGGAGTATCACTTATTGAATATGATGATTTCCCTAGGGGGGATCTATTTCATAGGTTCTCTGTTATCGGTTGTAGAGATTCATCTCCTACCTCCCTTTTCAGATCGACGATATACTCTCATATTCTATTACCTCTACTGATAACCGTTTCAGTACTGGTTTGGCTATCTGCTATATGTAGATGGGTGTCTTCAGGTAAGTATGTTTTTATTACTTAAGACACTCTCAGCTATGGTTTGGCACTTTATGTATTTATATAAAGTTTTAAATATATGTATTGTACTTATATTTGCCATGAGTCAGGTTTCAGTATATTTCCTTTTGCAGACTGTCAGTTTCATATCTGGGAAATGCATTTTTTATGGAAAACGTATTTCTTACCTGGGGTGTAGTCTTTTTTCAATTGACTGTCATTTTCAAATTTGCGGGCAGAATTAGGCTCGCGAGGGCACAAAATGCTAAAGTTGCGTCATTCTTGGCGCGAGATTTTTTTGCCGGGAAGTTACGTTCATTGATGCAAATTCGTCATTTCCGGCGTCTTAGTTGACGCCGGGTCCCTTCACAAGGTTGCGTCATCTATGACACGAGTGCGTCGTTTCCAGACGTTTTTGCCGCCAAAAAATATTTTTTCTGTTGTGCGTCATACTTGACGCCAAATATTTTCATTATTTAAGACCCCATTCTTTATTGCCTCCTGCCTTTTTTATGTCAGAGGGCTATGCATTTTTTCCCTTTCCTGAAACTGCCATATAAGGAAATTGATAATTTTGATTCATATGTTGTTTTTTCTCTTATATTTGCAAGATGTCTCAATCTCATACTGTCTCAGAAATCACTGTTGGAACCCTGCGGCCTGATAACAGTTCTACCAAAGCTAAGTGCATTTGTTGTAAATTTGTGGAGGCTATACCTCCAGCTGTGGTTTGTAATAGTTGTCATGATAAACTTTTATATGCAGAGAATGTATCCATCAGTAGTAGTTCATTACCTGTTGCTGTTCCCTCTACATCTAATGCGCAAGATATACCTGTAAATTTAAAAGAATTTATTTCTGATTCTATTCAGAAGGCTTTGTCTGCCATTCCGCCTTCTAACAAACGTAAAATGTCTTTTAAAACTTCTCATAAGGTTGATGAAATTTCAAATGACCAGCAACATACTGAATTATCCTTCTCTGATGAGGATCTATCTGATTCAGAAGATCCTGCCTCAGATATTGACACTGACAAATCCTCTTATTTATTTAAATTGGAGTATATTCGTTCTTTGTTAAAAGAAGTGTTGTTTACATTGGATATGGAGGAAACTAGTCCTCTTGATATTAAAACTAGTAAACGTTTAAATTCTGTTTATACACCTCCTGTGGTTATTCCAGAGGTTTTTCCAGTTCCTGATGCTATTTCTGATATGATTTCTAAGGAATGGGATAAGCCTGGTACTTCTTTTATTCCTTCTTCAAGGTTTAAAAAATTGTATCCTTTGCCAGAAGTTAGACTGGAGTTTTGGGAAAAGATCCCCAAGGTTGATGGGGCTATCTCTACTCTTACTAAACGTACTACTATTCCTATGGAAGATAGTACTTCTTTTAAAGATCCTTTAGATAGGAAACTTGAATCTTATCTAAGGAAAGCTTATTTATATTCAGGTCATCTTCTTAGGCCTGCAATTTATTTGGCTGATGTTGCAGCTGCTTCAACTTTTTGGTTAGATACTTTAGCGCAACAAGTATTGGATCATGATTTGTCTAGCATTGTTAAGTTGGTTCAACATGCTAATAATTTCATTTGTGATGCCATTTTTGATATTATCAAAATTGATGTTAAATCAATGTTAGCTATTTTAGCTAGAAGAGCTTTGTAGCTTAAATCTTGGAATGCTGATATGACTTCTAAGTCCAGATTGCTATCTCTTTCTTTCCAAGGTAATAAATTATTTGGTTCTCAGTTGGACTTAATAATTTCAACTGTTACTAGGGGGAAGAGAGTTTTTTTGCCTCAGGATAAAAAACCTAAGGGTAAATCTAAAGCTTCTAACCGTTTTCGTTCCTTTCGAGAAAATAAGGAACAGAAACCTAATCCTTCCCCCAAGGAATCTGCTTCCAATTGGAAGCCTTCTTCAAATTGGAATAAATCCAAGCCATTTAAGAGATCAAAACCAGCCCCCAAGTCCGCATGAAGGTGCGGCCCTCATTCCAGCTCAGTTGGTAGGGGGCAGATTAAAAAATTTCAAAGATGTTTGGATCAATTCGGTCCAAAATCATTGGATTCAGAGTATTGTCTCTCAGGGGTACAGAATAGGATTCAGAGTAAGACCGCCTGTGAGAAGATTTTTTCTCTCACGTATTCCGGCAAACCCAGTAAAGGCTCAGGTTTTCCTGAAGTGTGTTTCAGACCTGGAGTTATCAGGGGTAATCATGCCAGTTCCATTTCAGGAACAGGGTCTGGGGTTTTATTCACATCTATTCATTGTCCCAAAGATGAAAATTCATTCAGACCAGTTTTGGATCTAAAGATTTTGAATCGATATGTAAGAGTACCAACTTTCAAAATGGTGACTATAAGGACTATTCTGCCTTTTGTTCAGCAAGGGCATTATATGTCCACAATAGGCTTACAGGATGCATATCTTCATATTCCGATTCATCCAGATCACTATCAGTTCCTGAGATTCTCTTTTCTAGACAAGCATTACCAATTTGTTGCTTTTCCTTTTGGCCTAGTGACAGCTCCAAGAATCTTTTCAAAGGTTCTAGGTGCCCTACTCTCTGTAATCAGAGAGCGGGGTATTGCGATGTTTCCTTATTTGGACGATATCTTGGTACTCGCTCAGTCTTTACGTTCTGCAGAATCTCACACGAATCAACTAGTGTTATTTCTTCGAAGACATGGTTGGAGGATCATTTTACCAAAAAGTTATTTGATTCCTCAGACAAAGGTAACCTTTTTAGGTTTCCAGATAGTCTCAGTGTCCATGACTTTGTCTCTAACAGACACGAGATGAATAAAATTAGCTTCAGCTTGTCGGAACCTTCAGTCTCAGTCATTCCCTTCAGTAGCTATCTGCATGGAAGTTTTAGGTCTCATGACTGCAGCATCGTACGCAATCCCCTTTGCTCATTTTCATATGAGACCTCTCCAGCTTTGTATGCTGAACCAATGGTGCAGGGATTATGCAAGGATATCACAATTAATATCCTTAAATCCCAATGTTCGACTTTCTGTGACTTGGTGGTTAGATCACCATCGTATAATTTTAGGGGCCTCTTTCATCTGTCCAACCTGGACTGTGATCACAACAGATGCGAGTCTTTCAGGTTGGGGAGCTGTTTGGGGATCTCTGACAGCACAAGGGGTTTGGAAATCTCAAGAGGCGAGATTACCAATCATTACTTTGGAACCCAGGGGATTCTCAGGGCACTTCAGTTTTGGCCTCTGTTGAAGAGAGAACCGTTCATTTGTTTTCAGACAGACAATATCACAACTATGGCATATGTCAATCATCAGGGTGGGACGCACAGTCCTCATGCTATGAAAGAAGTATCTCAGATACCTGTTTGGGCGGAATCCAGCTCCTGTCTAATTTTTGCGGTTCATATCCCAGGTATAGACAATTGGGAAGCGGATTACCTCAGTCATCAAATTTTACATCCTGGAGAATGGTCTTTCCACCCAGATGTGTTTTCTCAAATTGTTCAGATGTGGGGGCTTCCAGAAATAGATCTGATGGCATCTCATCTAAACAAAAAACTTCCCAGGTACCTGTCCAGGTC